>NW_027187358.1:19482546-19616564 GCF_028583685.1 Petaurus breviceps papuanus
CACACACACACACACACACACACACACACACACACACACACACACACACACACACATTTCAAGGCAATGAAAATTAACTCCTCTTCCCAAAAAAGGTTGGAAACCCCAGTGTTGGGGGGGACTAGTTTAGCTTTTCAAGAAGCCACAAGGTGGCACTTTTACCATATTTTTTAGAAGACATTGGCAATAGTTAGGAAGAGCAGACAACACAATTATTTTGTTAAGCTTGATATTAGTGACTGCTGCCTACAAGAGAAGTCTCCATTTCTTGGGTAATCTATTATTATGTTATAACCATTGTTATCAGTTGCACAGCAGGCTGTTTAAAGCTTTTTAAAGTGTGTCTGTCCCACGCCATTTCACTGAAAACTTGACCTGATAGTAACAAAAACCTAGCCCCAAAGAGCTTTGAACTGAACAGAGAAAAAGAAATGTGAATTAAGTTCAATAAACATTTATTAAACACCTACTATGTGCTAAGTGCTAGGGATACAAAAAAAAAGACAAGATTGTACCTATCCTCAAGGAGCTTATAATGGGGAAGACAAAATGCAAACAGATATATATAAAGCAAGCTATATACAGGGTAAATTGGAAGTAATTAACAAAGGGAAGTCACCTGAATAGAGAGGCTGGGGAAGGCTTCCTATAGAAGGTGGGATTTTAACTGGAGCTTAAGGAAGGGAGGTCAGTAGTCAGGGGGAAGAAGGGAGAGTGTTTCAGGCATGGGAGACAGCCAGAGAAAAGACTGAAGCTGTCTTGTTCATGGAATAGCCAGGAGACTAGTGTCACTGGATCAAGGGGTATATGTTGGAGAGTGAGGTGTAAGAAGACTGGGAAGGTAGGAGGGGCTAAGTTATGAAGGATGTTGAATGCCAAACAGAGCATTTTGTGTTTGTTCCTGGAGGCAAGGAAACCACTGGAATTTATTGAGCAGGGGGTTGGTAACATAATTGGGCCTGCATTTTAGGAAAATCACTTTAGTGGTTCCATGGAGAATGGATTGGAGTGGGGAGAGACTTGAGGTAGATAACATCCATCTGCAGACTATTGAAATAATCAAGGTGATTATTGAGATGATAGGAACCTGCACTAGTGATGGTGTCAGAGAAGAGAAGAGGATGTATTCGAGAAATGTTGCAAAGATGAAATGAATAAGTCTTGGCAACAATTTAGATATGGGGGGTGAGAGGTACTGAGAAATATGAGGGAGTAAGGATGGTGTTGCCCTCAATAGTAATAGGAAAGGTAAAAGAGGGAGGGGGAGGGTATAGGGAGGGAGAAACATAATGAGTTCTGTTTTGGACATGAGTTTAAAATGTCTACTGGGGCAGCTAGGTAGCACAGTGAATAGAACACTGGCCCTGGAGTCAGGAGGACCTGAGTTCAAATCCAGCCTCAGACACTTAACACAAAAGCTAGCCGTGTGACCTTGGGCAAGTCACTTAATCCCAACTGCCCTACAAAAAGCAAAAAAAAAAAAACAACAACTAAAATTTAAAAAATTTAAAAATAAAATGTCTACTGGTCATCCAGTTTGAGGTGTCTGAAAGGCAGTTGGAGATGAGATGTTGGGGGTCAGAAGAGAAATCTGGGCCAAATAGTTGGATTTGAGAACATCAGCAAAGAGTAACTAAATCCATGAAGACTGATGAGATCACCAATGAAGTAGTATAGAGGGAGAAGAGAAGAGGACTCAGGACAAAACCCTGAGGGACACCTACAATTAGAGGGCATGATCTGGAGAAGAACTCAGCAAAGGAAACAGGAGAGCAGTCTGACAGGAGAAAACCAGGAGGAAGGAGTATCTTGAAACCTTAAGAGAATGTCAAGAAAAGAGTCATCAACGCTGTCAAAGGCTACAAAGGGGTCAAGGAGAATGAGAATTGAGAAAAATGGCATTGGATTTGGCAGAGATTATCAGTAACTTTGGAGAGAGAGTTTTAGTGGAATGATAAGGTCAGAAACTAGATTGTAAGGGGTAAAGAAGAAAATGAGAGAGAAAATGGAGACCCCCATTGTAGAAAGTCTCTTCACAAAATTTAACTACAAATGACAAAAGAGAAGAGGATAGTTAGCAGGAATGGAAGGATCAGGGAAGGTTGTTTTTTTTTTTCAGATTGGGGAAGACATGAAAATGTAAACAGTAGGAAATAAGCCAGTAGAGAGGAAGAGATTGAAAACAAGTGAAAAAAATGGGAATGACAGAGGTGACAGTCTGTTGGAAGAGACAAGATGGAATGAGATCATTTGAGGGGTTACCCTTGGTAAAGAGCAAGGCTACTTCATCATGTGAAACAGGGAAGAAGGATAAAGTAGTAGAAGGCAACTGAGTGATAGGAAATGAGAAAAAAAGAAGAGGGAGTTCATTGTCAATGAACTCATTTTTTTCTGTAAAATGCAAAG
The DNA here is from genome assembly GCF_028583685.1 of Petaurus breviceps papuanus. Taxonomy (NCBI): domain Eukaryota; kingdom Metazoa; phylum Chordata; class Mammalia; order Diprotodontia; family Petauridae; genus Petaurus; species Petaurus breviceps. The sequence goes on from NW_027187358.1 coordinate 19,484,953, forward strand.
CAAAGTTCTGAGCAGAGAGAGTGGGGGAGACAGAGAGCCTTTGGACGAGCTGCTGTGGAAAGTGGCTAACATTAGTAGGATTGCCTAGAAGCAGTAAGGGCCTAGCTGAGGTTATATAACATAAATTTGTAGTGGAACCAGTCCCAACAGTTGTATCACTTTCTCCACCTTCATTAAGCACGGTGCATCGGCACAAAGGTGATAAATAGTGGTAGTGATCCAAGGCTGAGGGTTATAAAGGGGTAAAGATCCAAGAGAGGAGGACAGTGTAGAGTCGAAATGGTTTACCAAGAAGTCAAGATGGAGAGAAAAGGAGAAAGTGGCTAGAACAGAGGGAATGGCCTGAGAGAGAACTGAGAGGTCAAGGGACTAGGGGGTCATAGTGAGGATGAAGTGTTACAACAACTTGACCTACAGCCAAGAACTGGTGTTTCCAGATTCCGATTTCATTTCTCTACATTTCAATTATTTATGGAAATCAAAGATAATATCTGGTCTCTACTGTACAGAGAGGATATGAACATCGCTGAGTTTCTGAGATGGAAGTTTTCAGATTTAGTTTTGCCATGCTGACATAATTCAAAGTGGAAAGAATATTTATCTTCCCCCTTTTTTTAGATAGCTCTGAAGAACCAAGAAGTAGTTTATCAAGATACCAGGTTCTTTAGTCCTGTTTAAGAACTAGGTAAGAAATTTAAGCAGGAAGTCTTCCCTAACTGATTTTAATTCCGGTGTTTTCCCTCTTTCAGTTATTTTCTGTTTAGCCTATATATAATTTGTTTTGTATATGTTTGTTTACATATTGTCTCCCCCGTTAGACTGTAAGCTCCTTCAAGGTTGGGACTGTTTTTTTGCCTCTTTTTAGCTCAGCATCTGGCACATAGTAGGCAATTAATAAATGTTAATTAAATTGAATTAAGCAGCCAGGACCAAGATATTACATGTACACTGTCAACCTAATCTGAAAGTTAGGACGACTTAAAGCTCTCCAGTTACTAATTGGGTCACATTTAATCTCTACTTTCAAATGATCAGCTTCAATACTGAAATTAAAAGGCTATTTTAGTTGAGCTGACAAGCTGCTTCTGTCAGAGGTTTGAACTTCTTGGAATTTCTCTAATTATGACAGAGATTAAGGTAGAATTTTTTCTAAGGGACTGCCACTCAAAAAGAAAAAGTTCTGAAAAGGCATCTCAGAAACTGAATTGGAAGGGACATTTGGCCTTTTGTTTAAGGACCTACACTAGTGAAGGAAAGCCAACTTCTCAATGTGCTTCATCCCAATTCTTTGATAGTAAGTTTTCCCTTATATTAGGTAGAAATCTGTAGCTTTGCTAATTCTTAATATTGCTCCTAGCTTTCCAAGCTGAATATCCCCAGTTAATTCAACCATTCATCACATGGCATTATCTTCGAGGCCCTTCACCATCCTGAATGCCTTCCTTTGAGTGCTCTCCAGCTTGTCAATGTCTTTCCTAATAAGTGCGATCTGCAAGGGAAGGGTGAAGTTCATTAGGGGTGTCACTTCCCCAGTTATGAATGCTATTTCTTGCTTAACACAGCCTAAGATTATATTAGTTTTTTTGGCTGCAAAATCACACTGTTGACTTATATTGAGCAAGTTCCCTGGACATCCACATTGGTCTCTTTAGAAAATTCTGCCTTTTCTATCTTACTAGATTTCTCTTTCTATTTAAATCATTTCAGTCTTGATAGTTTCTCATTCCTCTTGGGCTCTTCCCCTTGTGCAATTTTAGACCATGGATATAATATCCCACACAAGGACAATTTGAATCCAACAAAGAAAGTGTTTTCCCTAATCTGGGGGGTAGTACCGTGGGCAGCTAGGTGGCATCGTGGATAGAAGGCCAGGCTTGAAGTCAGAAAGACTCATCTTTCTGAGTTCAAATCTGGCCTCAGACACTAACTGTAGGACCCTGGGCAAGTCACTTAACCCTGTTTTCCTCAGTCCCTCATGTGTAAAATGAGCTGGAGAAGGAAATGGCAAACCACTCCAGTATCTCTGCCAAGAAACTCCAAATGAGATCACAAAGAGTTGGATACAATTCAAATGAGTGAAGAACAAAGAGGGCCTGATACTTTTGAGCAGCTGCTCAGAGTGCAATCTCCACATGAACCACCAGGTGGCACTCCAAGATAGAGCTGTTTAAGTCCCAAGTCTTCAGTCTCTTTCACTCACCTTGCTGCCTCTGTCTCCTTTCTATCTGACTTCACTCATCAAAACCAATCTGGTCAAGTCCCTCTTTGTCCCTCTTGTTCCCAGACCCTTAGTGACTTTAAGAATCCTTTCATTCAGTCTAAAGTTGAAAATATAAAAATTATCATAACTTATTTTATAACTTTGTCAAAATGGTTGAGACCTTACCCAATGAAGAGTCTTATCTTCCTTCCAAATTTGCATGACCCAAAGGACTACACACTCACATTTTAGATTATTGAATGGAATAAAAGGTAAAGATAGAGTGCTAAAACTCAGGTAGCATGTTACTGAAATGTCCACACCCTTTGACCCAGTTTCTTGGTCAAAGGCATCTCCCCTCAGATCGTTGATTAGAAAAGAGGTTCCCATATACACAAAAATATTTATAGCAATACTTATATTTTAGAGCAAATAGCAAAGAAACCCATTTATTCAAGTCAATAGCAAAAGAGAAATCAGAGGAAGTATACATAGGGGAATACACACCAGGCAAGACAGAGGGAAGGAGCTCTCCCATTGGGAGGGAGGTAAATCAATTCAACCAGGGGAGGGAGGGAAGGAAAGAGAGACAGAGACAGACAGACAGATAAGCAGACACAAAGAGACAGACAGAGAGAGAGAGAGAGAGAGAGAGAGAGAGAGAGAGAGAGAGAGACAGAGACAGAGACAGAGACAGAGACAGAGACAGAGACAGAGACAGAGAGACAGAGATCTTAACCAAATTCTCTGAAGTCTCTAGTGTAGCAAGTTGATGATAAGGGTATGATGGAGACAGCCAGCCCCTCTTATGTTGACTTCTTCCCAATCTTTTCCTTCAGTCACCTGAAATAGGCTTGGCATTGGTCATCTTCTCTCTTGACATTTTAAGCCAGAAGTGCCTGAAACAAATACATAGCTCCAAGAAGGATGTCTGAAGAAGAGGAGAGCTCACCTGTCTCACTAGGTCTTTCCAATTCCCCCCAAACCCACAGTGACATTCCCTGAAGTGTCTAGTGTAGCAAGCTGAGGATAGACACATGATGAAGACTACCAACTCCTCTCACAGTGACTTCTTCCCAGGATCTTTCCCTTCAACAATCTGAATATAGAATCCATGTTTTCTTAACTTCTCCTCATGATTTCCCAGCCCAATGTATCATCTCTAATCAGAAGTACATGGACCATGGAAAGAAACCGTGGGAGACAGGGAGACGGAGACAGACAGAGCCAGAAAGAGAGACAGAGACAGAGACAGAGAGAGCTATAGCAACACTTTTTTATCAAAGAACTGGAAACAAAGCAGATGCTCATCAACTGGGGAATAACTAAACAAATTTATAGTTTTACACAGGAAGGTAATGATACATACTGTGCTATAGGCAGTCAATGTAATGAATACAAGCACAGAAAGATCAGCACGAATTGATGCAGAGTGAAGTAAGCATAGCCAAGAAAAGAATATATACAGTGTAAACAGAAAGCACAAAAAAATTAATGTTAGAAAATTTTTTTAAAAAAACAAGCACAGTTCAAAGGAAGAGAAACAAAAAGACACTCTCACCCCCACCCCCTCTCTTTGCAAAACTGGGGATGCACTAATGGTGTACATTACATATTTTTTAGACTTTCTTGCTATATTGATAAGTTATACTGATATTTTTTCCTCTTTTTTTGTCTTTAAAAATGCTATTTGTTGTCTGGAATGGCTGGGTGGGGGAGGGCTACTGAGGAAAACAATGGTGATATTTAAAAAATACTTTCTAAAAAAAATCATCTTTTCAACTTTACTTTTTCCAAGAGAACAGACACACCAGGAAGCCATTTAAAAAAGACTATCAGAAATCCTTTCAACACTATGCCCAGAGGACAATCAAACTGTGCATACCCTTTGATCCATCAATACCACTACCAAAGAGATCATAAAAAAGGGGAAAGAATCTACATGTACAAAAATAGGTATAGCAGCTGTTTTTGTGGTGGCAAAGAATTGGAAGTGAGGAGAAGCTCATCAATTAGGGGTATGGCTGAACAAGTTGCAATATATGAATGTAATGAAATACTATTGTTCCATGAGAAATGATGAGCAGGCAGATTTCAGAAAAACCTGGAAAAACTTACATGAACTGATGCTGAGTGAAATGAGCAGGATCAGAACATTGTACGTCATAACAGCAACACTGTATGATAACCAACTTTGATAGGCTTGGTTCTTCTCAGCAATGCAATGATCTAAGACAATTTTTAAAAACTGATGATGGAAAATGCTATCCACATCCAGAGAAAGAACTATGGAGTCTGAATGCAGATCGAAATATACTATTTTCACTTTTTTGTGTGTAGTTTTTCCCTTTTGTTCTATTTCTTATTTCCCAACATGACTAATGTGAAAATGTTTAACATTATTGCACATATATAACTGATATCAGATTGTGTGCCATCTTGGTGAGAGGTGAGGGGAAGAAGGGAGGGAGAAAAATTTGTAACTCAAATCTTATAAAAATGAATGTTGAAAACTATATTTACATGTAATTGGAAAAATAAAATACTGTTTAAAAATAAAATACTTCTTAAAACAGAAATTCTATCAATATTAGTCACAAAAAAAAATGAAAGGTAACACCTTCACTACATAGTGGGTAGTAATCTCCCACCCTAATTCTTCAAGAGATAGAAAGTCAAATCTTGGCCAATTGCTAGATGACATGTATAGTTATATGGTCACTGGAAAGTTTCTGTCTCGTTAATGTCTCCAAAATTACAGCTTTCGCCATGACTTACAAATTCATGCTATGAATTCATTGTCTATTCTGCATCTCAGGCATGGTTCCTTTCACATGACCTTTTCCATCCTCATCATAGGAAATAAGCACATCATCAATGTATGGGCTAAGTAAACAACTGTGGTAAGGCATATTCCTGGAGTTTTGATATTTTGTATATGTCATACTATACATGGTGTCACAAAGATTAAGATACAGCCAAGAAAGTTGGATTAGTTTGTAGTACATCTGATTTTGATCCCCAGGTGGCATTATACCTAAACTGGGTTTCTGGGTTTATTATGCCTAGGTACTGACCTTCTAGCAGGCTGACATCATTTTTCCATCCCCCAGCACATCTTACTATGTACCATTTTCCCTTACTGCTAGATTCTAGTCTAATCTAAGAGATGAAATATTGATAAAACATTAACATTTAAAAGCTTCTATTTTGACTTGTTGCCACTCAAGTACATTTCACTCTTCCAGTATTCTTGCCCTGACTCCCATAGTCTAAGATATTTACTGTATGGTGATCACATAGCTTTAATATCATAAAATTAAGATGTAAAAGAAAATATTAACACTTTCATCACAACCATTCCTTCTTAGACCTTCAGTACAGAAGAGTTATTCCTAAGAGCACACAACCCTGAGCCCACAAAGGGAAATGGGGGAAAGAAACATTAATTTCCCCATCTCAAAATTACCAAGTAAAGGAAAGCTGGGAAAAGTAAGCCCCCCAACACAGGGATCAGAGTTGCGGTTCCTCAACTGACCCAGGGTGATGCTGGTCATGCATGGTCTACAACAGCGTGGTTAAATTACACAAAGAGAAACGAATCTTTGGCTGCAGCAAACTGACTTAGGAAACCACAAATTAACATTATCTATTTTGTATTGTATTTATGTCCCACTGCTATTTGGGACTCTCTCCTCATCAGTGGAGAGAAAGGTCTTTCATGAAGGAGAGAGAGGAGTTGGAGAGAGAATAGGGAGGAGAGATTCATTCTCTTCAAGTTCTGGGATTTCTTGAAGTCCCTGGATTCTGCAATTACTTCAGGTGCTTCTAGCTTCCAGTTTTGAAAGAGAAGATAAAGGATACCAACCCCACTTCTGGTTGCTGAAGAGAAAAGAGGCTCTGGGAAGAAGCCAACATAAGAGGATCTGGCAGTCTCCTTGATGTCATTATCACTAATTTGCTACACTAGAAATTTCAGGGAACTTCCTCTTGATGAGATCTAGGACACTCTCTCTCTCCCTCTTTCTCTCTCTCTCTCTCTTTCTCTCTCTCTCTCTCTCTCTCTCTCTCTCTCTCTCTCTCTCTCTCTCTCTGTCTCTCTCTCTCTCTCTTTCCTCTTTCTTCTCTTTCTCCCTTTCACAATAGAAGAACTCCTTCACTCTATATTGTCTGGTATATATTCTCCTAAGAATACTTCCTCTGATTTCTGTTTTGCTATTGGCTTGAATAAACAAGCTTCTTTGCTGCCTACTATATGTGTTCATTGTAGAACTGGTATTTTGGTGGAAGGCAAGTCTGGGATATAAATCTTGGGTCATGTTCCGTCTCCCCCCAATTAAGAGATAGAGACCAGAAGTTAACCTGGACCTAAAAATCACATGCCCACCCAGACTAATACTCTTTAAAGAAGCAGGAAAATACCATTCTAGCCCAGTACCCTCTCTCTGTGAACAGAGAAGGATGACCAAAACTTCCAGTTCCAAATTCCTGCTTCCCCTCCTGGCCAGAATTAAAATCTCCCTTGGAGAAAGATGGGGGGAGAAGAGTCTGGAGATGACTACTCTGCTTCTCTTTAAACCACACAACACTCCCTAATGGTGTGCCAGGGGCCAGCCCTTGCTGCATTTATTTTGTTAAATATTTCCAATTACATTTTATTCTGGTTCAGTTTGCACTCATTGGCCTGCTGGGAGTCAGCAGTCTGAAAGTTTGACACCTCTGGTCTAGAACATTGGGCTGAATTGAATAAGCTGAAATACAATGGGGATAAAGGTAAACTCTTAGACTAGAGGTCAAGAAATGACTTTCATAAGTACAAGATGAGAGGGGCATGGATAGCTGGATAGATAGCAGTTCATATTTTTTAAAAATCTGGGGAATTTATTAGACTGCAAACTCAATGTGAGTCAGCAAGTTGACAGGACATCTTAAAAAACTAATGTTTAGTTTTGGGAAGAAGACTAAGGAAGGTCATGAGAGTTCGTTTGGTTTTCGTTTGTTTTTTTTTTTAACACATTTGAAACTCTCAAGTATAAGAGGGACAACACTTATTCTGAATGACCACAGAAGACAGAACTCAGAGCACTAAGTGAAAAGTTGAAAAAAAAGAAAAGTAGATTTAAACTAAATGTATAGGAAAACTACCTAACAGTTTGAGTTGTCCAAAAGCTGACCATGTCTTTAGAGGCAGTGAGATGTTTTTTGAGGTTTGGGTTTGGGGTTTTTTTTGCTTGCATTCATTCATTAGTTCATTCATTCATTCACTTATCTATTTAGGTTGGATTTGATTGTTTCAGGCTCTTCCTAATTCAGAGATTCTATGATTTTTGGAATAATCATTATTGTACTCAGAATAATTGTGAGGATCAAAAAAGACAATATATGAAGAATGCTAATAAAAACTGTATGTAATTAGTCCCCACTCTAAACATTCTCTTCTGTTACTGCTCCCCAAGGCAAACCCTCCATTCTAACCAGGTCTGCCTCTTACTCTCTTCTTTATTCCCCTTTCTCTAAATCTATTCAAACTTCCCAGCTCCAGCTCCTTTACTCCCATGAAGTGTTCTCCAACTCCCCCCTTCTCTGGATGGCTATTACACTCACTCATAGTTTATATGCCATTGTGTAAGTGTAGACTTTTACCAACTGCTGCTGGGGGAGGGAAGGAGGAGAGGCAGGGACAGCTAGGGTGGCACAATGGAGAGAGTGCTAGGGTTCAAATTAGGCCTCAAGGCACTAGCTGTTGTGACTCTGTGCAAGTCACTTGACATTTGACTGCCTCCGGCTCCTCATCTGTAAAATGGACATAATAATAGCACCTATCTCCCAGGGTGATATATAAATGTCACTTTTATACTCACCCTCTCCTCCATGAAGGGGGGGGCCTCTCAGCTCTCAATGAGAACCCACACATTCCTGATGAGGTTCAGTCCTAGGGGAACTTAACCATTGTAAAAAAGGGTCAGGGTTTTTCCTACATCAAAACCCTTTGGCTTTTTATAAACAACCATCATCACAACCTGTCTTCATAGTCCCATACACCAGTTTCTTTTTCAATGTTAAATGTTCTCCCTTTGCTTTGTTTTGTTTTTTACCCCAGGGCAAATTACTTCAAGCTTATTTGGGGGGTCTTATCAAAAAGGAAAATGAAAAAATATTCAGTGTTCAATGTATAAGTGTACCTTGTTTTATTATGCTTCACAGATATTGTGGGAGGATGTGGGTGTTTTATTTTGTTTTGTTTTTGGAGGGGGAAGGCAGGGTAATTGGGGTTAAGTGACTTGCCCAAGGTCACTCAGCTAGGAAGTGTGTCACGTGTCTGAGGTTGGATTTGAACTCAGATCCTCCTGAGTCCAGGGCCAGTACTCTATTCACTGCACCACTTAGCTGCCCCTTTTGTTTTGTTTTTACAAATTGAAGGTTTGTGGCAACCTGCATGAGCAGATTTATAAGTGCCATTTTTCCAACAGCATGTGCTCACATAGTGTCTCTATGTGATGTTTTGGTAATCCTCACAATATTTCAAACTTTTTCATTATATCTATTATGGTGATCAGTGATCTTTGATATTATTGTCATTGTTTTGGGGTACCACAAATTGCACCCACTTAAGACAGTGAACTTAATCAATAAATGTTGTATGTATTCTGACTACTCTACCAATCAGCCATTCCCCCATCTCTCTCCCTCTCCTCCAGCCTCCCGATTCCCTGAAATATAACAATATTGAAAAATATTACCTAAACTTAATCAATAAAGCATTTGCAGAGTTTGAAAGGATTGACTCCAATTTTGAAAGAAGTTCTGCCTTGGGTAAAATACTATCAAAAGCATCACATCCTACAGAGAAATCTTTCATGAAAGGAAGAGTCAATTATTTGTCAAACTTCATTGTTGTCTGTAATGGTAATGGGATTTGAAGATCTCTCATGCCCCTTGAACTTGTTGATGTAACAGGAAGAGGCAGAACAGGGAGCAGCCCAAGCTTAGAGAGGCCAGAACTTCTGGGAGCCAGCATCTGGAGGCTAGGCTGCTACTGCTGGAAAGAGAGAAATGGGAACTGAGGACTGAACTGAGAATTGAGAACTGAGAACTCCTGAAAAATGAGAAGAGAGGAGAACTGGGAGGGAGCATGACTGTGGTGCCGGTACTTTGTCTGTCTGTTTTGATGTTACTTTGTCAGATTCGTCTGATAGTGAAGGACAGTGCTATTGTTACAGAAGCCCTGGGACGTTGCTGCTAGTTCAGAAGCCATGAAAGAGGATTTTCTTGTTGTATGTTTATAGAAATCCTGGAGGAGGGTCTTGTTGATGTTTTTAGGGGTCCTGGGCATGCACTGATGATTTGTGCTAATTCCTCAGACCTTGTTGTGTCTAGGCTGATTTCACAGGCAGAGAGTGAATTGATGAAGACACTGGCAATGTGTATGTTTGCTATTATGGCTTTGTTAAGCTTTGTCTTCCCAGGAACAGAAACTGCTGAGGACTTGCCTCAGGTCAAGATGAAGAAAAGACCTCTCCTTGGGTATTGAATGATGATATTGTAACCTGGTTATGACCTAGGGGTAGATGGCTTTTGTGCTTTCCACCGCCCCTTGAGAGTATGCTTGGTAGTGACTGATATTATTGTAATTCGGTTGTGATCCAGGGGTGGAAAATCTCTGACCTTTGTACTTTGTGACTGACCAAATGAATGTACTTTGTTTATGATTGGAAACTAATCTCCAACTGAGGACTTACTAAATGATTGAGTTACTCTGTACTTTGATTTTCTCTTTTCTGTGAATGTTTTGCTTTAATCTGTCACTGAATAAATGTAGAGTTTACTAAGAACATTGAAGCTGCTTATGCTTGGCATTACATTGTCTTCTTTTAAGAAATTGCTAAGAGGTTGCAGTTAATAAAGCAGAGTAAAAGTAGGGAATTGCCTGAGCTCTCCCGAATTCACCTCCAAACAACTTTAAAGTAATGCTTCAAAATGAATACTCCAACAAAAAGATGTGGTGAAACAATTTTTCAGTCCAAGACACTTAGACTGTCAGCAGGAAAGATGTCTCACTAGGGTGAGAATGAACCACAGACTATAATCTAGTAAACCAGCAATAGGTCTGGGGGTGACCGAATCAGTGACTGCTTCTGGAGTTCTCAGTCCACAAATGGTAAGGGAGCCAGACAAGTGACAAGTCAGAAGATTACAGGGACCCTTTGCTGGCACTGGGTGTAGGACTCTGTTGCATTATCCACACATGGTTCCAAGTCAAGTTCCAGGGAAAGAAAGAGCACTAGCAGGAGTGAGGAATCGAAACCCAGTTCCAAGGCAAAGAAAAATGCCTGTAGCATTCACACACCAAAGCACAGGCAAGGAGAACAGTAACCACGTCTCTCCTTGGATCATGGAAGAACTGAAAACTTACAGATTCCCAGAACTAACTCTTGAAAACAGCAGCATGAAAAACATGAAGTTTGGGACAGTACCATTTCTCCTTGGGAGCAGAGCCCAACTTTGACATTAAGTTAAAAGTCAAGAAATAAACTGGGAAAATGATCAAACAACAACGAAAAAAGAATCTGAGCACAGAATGTTACTCTGGTACAGGGAAGAGCAAAACACATACTCAGAAGGAGACAACAAAGTCAAAACAGCTATATCTAAAGCCTCAAAGAAAAATGTGAATTGCTCTAAGGCCCAAAAAGAATTCCTGGAAGAGTTCAAAAAGTACTTTAAAAACCAAACAAGAGAGGTAGAGGAAAATTGGGAAAAGAAATGAGAATGATGCAAGAGAATCATGAAAAAAAGGAGTCAATAGCTTGGTAAAAGAGGCACAAAAAAAATACTTAGGAAAATAATACCTTAAAAAACTGAATGGGGGGTGGCTAGGTGGCGAAGTGGATAGAGCACTGACCCTGGAGTCAGGAGGACCTGAGTTCAAATCTGACCTCAGACACTTAACACTTACTAGCCATGTGACCTTGAGCAAGTCACTTAACTCCAATTGCCCTGCCTTCCCCCCTCCAAAAGGAAAAAAAAAAAAACAGAATAGGCCAAATGGTAAAAGAGGTACAAAAAGTCAAAGAGGAGAAGAATGCCTTGAAAAACAGAATTGGCCAAATGGAAAAAAGAGGCAAAATAATTCACTGAAGAAAGAATTCCTTAAAAAGTAGAATTTGCCAAATGGAAGTTTAAAAGCACACTGAAGAAAATAATTCCTTAAAAATTAAAATTGGGGGACAGCTAGGTGGTGCAGTGAATAGAGTATCGGGCCTGGAGTCAGGAGGACCTGAGTTCAAATCCAGCCTCTGACATTTAACACAAAAACTAGCCATGTGACCTTGGGCAAGTCACTTAACCCCAATTGCCCTCCCAAAAAAGTAAAAAAAATTAAAATTGGGCAAGTGGAAACTCTATGAGACATTAAGAAGCAATAAAACAAAATTTTAAAAATTAAAAATAGAGGGGCAGTTAGGTGGAGCAGTGAATGGAGCATTAGCCCTGGAGTCAGGAGGACATGAGTTCAAATCTGGCCTCAAACACTTAACACTTACTAGCCATGTGACCTTGGACAAGTCACTTAACCCCAATTGCCCTGCCTTCCCCCCTCCAAAAAGCAAAAAAAAATTTTTTTAATTAAAAATAGAAGAAAATGTGAGCTATCTCACTGGAAAAAACAATTGACCTGCAAAATAGATCAGGGAGAGATAATTTAAGAATTACTGGAACCTGAAAGCCATGGTTAAAAAAATAATAATTTTTTAAAGAGTCTAGACATCATATTTGAATAAAATATCAAAGAAAACTGCCCTGATATCCTAGAACCAGGAGGTAAAATAGAAATTGAAAGAATCCAACATCACCTACTCAAAGAGATCCCAAAATGAAAACTTGCAGGAATGTTATAACTAAATTCCAGACCCCTTAGGTCAAGGAGAAAATACTGCAAGTAGCTAGAAAGAAACAATTTAAATATCAAGAAGCCACAGTCAGCATCATGCAAGATTTAGCAATTTCTACATAAAAGGACAGGAGGACTTGGAATATGATATTCTAGAAGCAAGGAGTTAGTATTACAGTCAAGAATCACCTACCCAGCAAAACTGAGTACAAAACTTCTGGGGGGAAAATAGGCATTTAATGAAATAGAGGACTTTCAAGCAATACTGATGAAAAGACCAAAGCTGAATAGAAAATTTGACTTTCAAACACAAAATTCAAGATAAGCATAAAAAGATAAACAGCAAAAAGCAAACATAAGGAATGCAATAAGAGTAAACTATTTATATTCCTACATGGGAAGATAATGCTTCCAACTCTTAACAGTTAAAAGGACTTTACATAGATAGAGAGCATGGGTGTAACTTGACAATGATGGAATGGTACCTAAAAAAAATAAAATTAAGGAATGAGAAAGAGGGATGCACTGGGAAAAGGGGGAAGGGAGAGGTAGAATGAGATAAATTATCTCACATAAAAGAGGAATGCATGAAGGAGATTTTACAGTGGTGGAGGGAAGATGAGGAGTGAGGGATAATGCTTGAACCTTCCTCTCATTGGAACTGGCTCAAAGAGGGAGTAACATAGACACTCAGTCAGGGATAAAAATCTGTCTTACTCTACAGGGAAGTAGGAAGGGAAGTGCTGATAGAAGGGAGGGCAGATTGGGGGAGGTAGCAGTCAGAAACAAAACACTTTTTGAAGAGGGACACAGTGAAAGGAGGGAGGGAGGGAGAGAGAGAGAGAGAGAGAGAGAGAGAGAGAGAGAGAGAGAGAGAGAAATGACGGGGTGGTAATAGGATGATGGGAAAGTGTAATGTAATACCAAGGAAAGGCAACTTCCCCAGGTTCAGAATACCAGCATAGGTGCTCTCCATTTTATTCAGTGACTAACCAAGAACAGAGAAGATCAAAACATGACATCATTCAAAATACAGCATTTACTAAGTGTGATTAAATAATCTCCAAGTACTACCCCACCCCAGGACCTTACATTAATTCAATCAATTACAAAGTCCCTGTTCTAAATACTACTCCACCCCTAGGCTGTACCTTCATTTAGTCCATCACAAAACCCCTCTTCTCAAATGGAGATTAGTTTCCAAACATAAGTAAAGTACATTCATTTGTTCAACCACAGAACACAAAAAGGTCAAAAGTTCCCCACCCCTGGATCACAATTGAATCTACACCAGAGTTACATCAAGTTTAAGCACAGCACTTAATACCCAAATGGAGGTCTTTTCTTCATCTTGACACTTGAGGCAAGTTCTCAGCAATCTTAGTTCCTGGGGAGACAAGGCTTAGCAAGGCCACAAGATACATTGCCAGTCTCTTCATTAATTCATCCTCTGTCTGCAGAACAGTCCTAGAACCCCTGAAAACATTAGCAAAACCCTCTCCCAGGATTTCTGTAAACATACAACAAGAAAATCCTTCTTCAGGGCTTTTGAACCAACAGAAAGGTTCCCAGACCCCTGCAACAACAGCACTGTCCTTCACCAGTGGACAGCATTCACTCTCTGTCTGCAGGACAGTCTCAGGAGCTCTGAACCAACAGAAAGGTTCCCAGACCCCTGCAACAACAGCACTGTCCTTCACCAGTGGACAGTATTCATTCTCTGTCTGCAGGACAGTCTCAGGAGCTCTTAGCCAACAGCCAGGTTCCAGGACTTCTTCAACAAAAGGACTGTCTTTCACCAGTGGACAAATCTGCCAAAACAACATCAAAATAGACAGACAAAGTATCAGCAAAACAGCCATGTCTCCTCAGTCCTTGGCAGCTCCGGGGGCAGGTCTCAAAAGTCCAGGGCAATTCAAAGCGGCCCTCAGCAATCCTCTCAGTCTCTCTCTGCCTCCAAAGGTGCTGCTTCCAAAAAGTTCTTCTGCCTCTCTCTCGAGTCTCTCCAAATCCACGTCACCAGCTCCTCCCAGTTCAGGACTTTCTTTTCACATCAACAAGTCCATCCCACAGGTGGGATTAACAAGCTCTGGGTTTTAACACAATCAATTTGAAAACCAAGCCAATACAGGGGAATCTTTAATTGCCATTACTATCACAGAAAGACACCAAAATCATAATAAAAAAAATTACAGCAAGTTTCTCTGATAAAAGCCTGATTTCTCAAAAATGTAGAGACAAGTTGTTTTGTTTTGTTTTGTTTTAGCAGAAAAATCTGGGAAGACTTATATGAACTGATTCAAAGTGAACAGAACCAGAACATTGTACACAGTAACAGCAAGATTGTATTATAATCAACTGTAAATGACTTCGTATTCTCAGCAATATAATGACCCAAGACAATTCCAAAGAACTAATAATGAGAAATGCTATTCTCCTCCAGAGAAAGAACTGGTGAAGTCTGAATACAGATCAAAGCTTACTTATTTTTTGCTTTCTTTATCTATTTTCTTTCACAACATGAATAATATGGAGATATGTTTTGCATGACTGCACACGTATAATCTATATCAAATTTCTTGCCTTCTCAATGAAAGGGAAAGAAAGGAAGTAGAAAATTTGGAACTCAAATTTTTTTTAAGAATATTAAAATTGTTTTTATATGTAATTGGAAAAAATAAATATATTAAAAATTAGAAAAATATTAATTGCTCAAGTCAATGTAATGAAAATGACAATTCTGCCTAATTTAATTTAATTTACTTAATCAACCACACCAATTAAACTATCAAAAATTATTTTAGAGAGCTAGAAAACATAATGATTCATTTGGAAGAATAAAAGGTCAAGAATAACAAGGGAATCAGTGAAAAAATGTGAAGGAAGGTGGCTTAGTTGTACCATATCCTAAACTGTAATATAAAGCAGTAATCATCAAAACAACCTGGTAATGGCTAAGATATAGAGTGGTGGATCAGTGGAACAGACTAGGTGCATAATACACAACAGTAAATGACCATAGTAATCTAGTTTTTGATAAAAGCAAAGATTCAAATTTTCAGCACAAGAACTTCAGGGACAGTTAAATAACAAAAATGGCTGCAGAAACTGAAAAACAGATTGGCAGAAACTAGGTATAGATCTACATCTCAAACCATATACCAAGATTAGGTCAAAAATGGGCACATGATTTAGATGTGAAGGATGATACCGTAAGCAAATTAGGGGAGAGTGGAAGTTTACCTGGCAAATCTATGAATTAGGGAAGAATTTATGACCAAACAAGAGAAAGAGAGCATTATAGGATGTAAAATGGATTATTTTGATTATACCCCAACCTTCAGCAACCACATGATTTTTTTGGTTTTCTAGTGCATATAAAAGTCATGTTTATACCATACTGTGGTCTATTAAGTGTGCAATAGTATTACATCTGAAAACACGTGCATACATTGATTTTAAAACACTTTATTGCTTAAAAAATGCTAATTATCACCTGAACTTTCAGTGAGTTATAATCTTTTTGCTGGTGGAGGGTCTAGCCTTGAAGCTGATGACTGCTGACTGATCAGGGAGGTGGATGCTTAAGATTGCTTTATTGTGGCTGCTGTTCGTCCTTGGTTCTCAAAGAGGATCATGACATCAAGAAGGTGATGCCATAACATGCAAGTGAATTGTATTTAAGTGAGGAAGAGCTGTGCAAAGTCACCAGCCTCACTTCCACCTCAAGAGCTATCTGGATCCAATGACCAGATATTGATCAGGACGACTGAAGATGACCCAGGATGTGGTGGGAGACCTTGCTCATTTTCTGAACTCCATGTGAGCATTTTGTCTTATGTGAGTTTTCCATAAAATAGTCTTTTAGGTAAACATACATTTGATATTCAAACAACATGGCCAACCTATGAGTTGTGCTCTCTGCAGTAGGATGCTAGGCAGTTGAACTTGAGAAAAGTCTTCAGTACCTTAACTTGCCAGGTGATTTTCAGAATCTTCCCAAGACAACCAAAATGAAAGCAATTCAATTTCCTGGCATGGCATTGGTATACTGTCCAGGTTTCACAGGAATGAAACAATGAAGTCATTACAACAGTCATGTAGACCTTAATTTTGGTAGGCAGCCTAATAGTTCTTCTCTCCCACACTTTCCTTTGAAGCATCCCAAACACTAAGCTAGCTCTGGCAATGTGTGCATCAACTTCATCATCTATGTGGTCATCCCTGGAAGGTATCCTGCTAAGGTAATTAAACTTGTCCATGGCATTCAAAATTTCTCCATTTACTGTAACTGATGGTTCCAGGTGCTGGCTATTTTCTTGGTGTTAATTGTCAGGCCAAAATTAGCACAAGCAGCAGAAAATCAATTTATCCTGTGTCTCAGCTTCAAAGGCTGCATTGAATACACAATCATCTGCAAACAAAAAAATCACTTGCCACCTCTCCTTACACTTTAGTCTTCCTTTGTAGCCTTTTCAAGTTAAATAATTTACCATCACAGCGGTAGCTGATGTTGGTACCATTTTCATCCCTGTTGAAGGCATCTGAGAACATTGCTGAAAACATCATGCTAAAAAACATAGGAACGAGCACACAGCCTTGCTTCATTTCATTGGTTACTATGAAAGGGCAAGTGCATCATCCATTATTCAGAACCTGTGCGATCATGCCATCATGAAACTGATTCACAACTTCTCTAGGTAACCAAACTTTACCATTATTTTCCACAAGCCCTCACAACTGACAGTGTCAAAAGCTTTGGTCAAATCAAGGACTATTTTGTACAGACAGACCTCTGCTGTTTCTCCTGGAGTTGTCAGCACCAAACACCACATTTACCATTCCTCAGTCCTTTCTGAAGTCACACTGGTTCTCAGGTAGATGATCAACTTCTAGGTTAAGGATCAGTCTATTAAGGAGGACCCTGGCAGGAATATTGACAGTAATGACTAAGAAAGATCCCTATCGAATCCCTCTGATTGTCACAGGACATCCTATTTCCTTTTCTTTTATAGAGGCGGACAATGGAAGTAACCTTGAACTCCTAGGACAGAGGTGAGTAAAATGGTATGGAGGATGTCTTTTGACTCATGCATAA
Organism: Petaurus breviceps papuanus; assembly: GCF_028583685.1. NCBI lineage: Eukaryota > Metazoa > Chordata > Mammalia > Diprotodontia > Petauridae > Petaurus > Petaurus breviceps. The sequence goes on from NW_027187358.1 coordinate 19,502,140, forward strand.
ATTGGATTTAAGTGAGGCAGAGTTGCTTGAAGTCCAACGACAAAGCAAAAGTCAAGATAACTGGCAATGACGCAGGATACAGTGAATGACTTTGGCATTCTCAATGTCTAACCAAGCTCTAAGGGCTCCACAGTGTTTGTTTCCACTGCCTTCATAGCCCATTGGAACAAATTGTTCACATCTGACTATTTGGCCAGGGAAGTCTTTGCATGCTCGTGGTAGGCACCCTTATAACTCACCTACAGGTAAGGGACATGCTGGTTACCCATAACCTGGTTTAACCTGTCTGCCAAAATGGTTTAATCAAAGTATTATCACTGCGCGTACTACAGTTTTTTAGATCCACAGATAAGAGTGGAGTGAATCAGGTGGATGCTTAAGATGGAAACTGAAAAAGGACTCAGCAGCCCTTACTACACCAGAGGAACTAGTCCTCTCTGAGCATCCTCTACACTTCTCTACACAAAAGAAATAATTAACATATAAATGCACCTCTGCTCTAGGTTGCATACTTAAGGTAAGTCCCAGAGCCACATGATGCCACTTGGAGAGTCAAAGGAAAAAGAGACATAATGGAATCATTACCTTTTTAATGTCAACTGAGAGGGCCACTTCTTCCAATAAAAATAATTTTTTTAAAAGTAGATATGTTAGAATTGAAGAATTTAAACCTATTCCAAGTTATGCCATTCAGTGCTGAGAGCGCTTTTAAAAAAATTTTTAATTTTTTATTTATAGTGGCCAAACCTACCTGATACAACTTTGATAAAGCCTCCAGCCCTCTCCACTTTCAGCCCTCGTGTAGTGAGGAACCAAAGGATTATAAATGGTTTATTGCCTCATCCCATAGGAACGGTTCTTTCAGAAATAAGCTGGTGTCCCTGAAAGTGGCAAGGGAAGCTCTATTCATGGTCCATGAGATGGCCCCTGTAGGCCCAATGACATGCTCCTATGCTACTATCCATGTGCTATGGTCTGAAATGTTTCATATGTGTTGGCCTTGTTTCTCACCAAAAAATGGTAAAAGACTTGAAATCAGAGTCTGTGTTTATATCCTTATTAGATTGCCTAGTATAGTGCTGGTACAGAATAGGGGCTCAATAAATTACTTGATGATTGTCCTATTCTCAAGGGCACAAGTTAAGAAAGCCGAATATGTTCATATTTCTAAAGTACTCTGAACTTGGACTAAGTTGTCTTAAAGGTTCTTTTCAAATAAAATTCTGTGATTTTCAGAGAAAAGTCCTAATATTGCAGCCTTATAAAAAATTCCCATTTGCTATTTCTTCTAAGAGTTTATAAAAACAGTATTCACAATTGCCCTGACATATTACTAATGCTAATCTAACTTCTGTAAGAGTTTGATCGTTTAAAATATTTTTTTAAAAAGTAGATATGTTAGAATTGAAGAATTTAAACATTCCAAGTTATACCATTCAGTGCTGAGAGCGCTTTTAAATTTATTTTAAATGTATTATTTGTTTGGAAGACAGCCAGTAGGTCCTCTCAGCATCTGTCCCAGTTTAGTAAAGTATTGCTGGCATCAGAATGAGTTGTATTTTGCTGAACATAAGGATTTGAATGAAAATCAAGATTCCTTCAAGAAGGGGTCACTTGGAAGATTTCCCTTCTCATTAGCATGCTACAGAAAGCTAAAGGTTCCAGCAAGGGTTGAAAAAGGAAACTTACTTAAAATGGAACTCAAAGAAACACAAATAGAATCTATTCTTAGACCATCTAAAAGTTTGTCCTAAAAGCTAGCATTGATTCATTTGTTAGGAAATGAAGAAAATGAACAAAATTCATTCACATACATGACATGAGTGTAACTAAGAATTGTAGTTGTGCGTGTGCATGTGTTTTAGGCATTGTACTTTTGGGGCCTAAAACAAACAGTAAGAATAGATGGGATCTATTTCTTTTTAATGAAGTAAAATTTATACAGAAATTTTTTTGCCTCTTGCATGTAAGCACAAAATCTCTAAATTGACAAATCAAGCAAAAGATCATGTGTTCTTGCTTACCTACACAATAATATCTCACCAAAACTTATTTAAAATTTTATTTAAAACCATTTTTTTAAATGTTTATTTAAAGCAACTGGCATGACTCACCCTCAGGTACTAGATTCTCTGTTCTTTAAAAAAATTAAAAGTTAATCCAATTGGACTTATTCAAAGTATGAGCTTTGAAAAAAAAACTTCTCTTCGGTTTGTGGTTGGATTAATTAAGGTTTAATTAAGATACAAATTATGAAACAAAATAACAAGACAGGCTAATTTCTGGAAATTATGGAACTAAATCATAACTTCAAAAAACTAATAATGAACCATGTCTCTGATGTGTTGGCAGAAAGATGATAGACTGCCGATCCAGAATCAGCACACATTCTCAGACACAGCCAATGTGTTAATTTATTTTGCTCAGTGACACAAATTTGCTAAAAGGAAGGGCTTCTACTTAGTATGGGGAGAAGGTAGGTTAGTGGACAGCAACATACACATGAAAAAGAACATAAATACAACATCCACCAGCCTCAGTCTAAGACTTCCTGGTAGTAAAATTATAGGGGTCTACCACCATATCTAGTTTGAACTTCTTAACCACCTTGGGCACTGCTTTTAGGGTTGGAGGGAATTGAAGAAGTATTTGAATACAGGCATACCTCATTTATTGCACTTCACTTTACTGCATTTTTTACAAATTGAAGGTTAGTGGTAAACTTGTGCAAGTCTATTGGCACCATTTTTCCAATAGCATGTGCTCATATCATGTCTCTGAGTCACATTTTGGTAATTCTCACAATATTTCAAACTTTTAAATTTTTACTATCTTTGTTATGGTGATCTGTGATCAGGGATCTTTGGTGTTACTATTGTAATTGCTTTGGGGTATCATGAACCGCAACCATATAAGGTGGTGAATTCTTAATTGATAAATGTTAGATGTGTTCTGATTGTTTCACTTACCAGCAGTCCCGTTGTCTCTCTCCTTCTCCTTGGGCCTTCTTGTTCTCTGACTCACAACAATACTAAAATTAGGACAATTAATAACCCTACAATGGCCTTCATCATCTTATTTTAAGAAATTGCCACAGCCACTCCAACATTTAGTAGCCAGCACTATAGTCAGTCAGCAGCTATCAACATCGAGGCAAGACCCTTTACCAGTAAAAAGATTGACTTGCTAAAGTCTCAGATGATAACTAACATTTTTTAGCAACAAAGTATTTTTAAGTAAGGTATGTACATTTTTTTAGACATAATACTATTGCACACTTAACAGATTACAGTACAGTATAAATGTAATTTCTAAATGCATTGAGAAACCAAAAAATTTGTGTGACTTGCTTTATTACAATAGTCACTTTATTGCAATGGTCTGGAACTGAACCTGCAATATCTCTGAGGTAGGCCTATATATTTTTTATTTTCTTAAATGGATGATCTGTTTGAATCCTCAGGCTCTGTACCAGACATCGAACTGATACCTAGTAAACAATTTTTTGGTTTGTGGAACCTCAGAACAGATATTTCACTTTTACCTTTACTGTGGACCTGCACTATCAAAGCAACTTGCAAGGAAAGTCCACGTTTACTCTCCAGACATGTGTGGCTCTTTTTTTTTTCTCCCTTTTTTATTTTTTAGTTTATATCATTAATTTTCACAAGATTTTGAGTTACAAATTTTCTCCCCATTTTTCCCCTGCCCACCACCCAAAAATAGCTATCCCGCCGAACATCCCCTCCCCCAATCTTCTCTCTCCGACTTTCCAGTACGGCACAGTGGATCTCTGTGCCCCAGTGCCTGTATATCTTATTTCCCAGTTGCATGTAAAGTAATAGTAATAATAGTATACATATGTATATGTATATATATATATATTTAAGCATTTGATTTTAAAACTTTGAATTCCAGATTCTTTCCATTCTTCCCTTGTCACCCGCCCTTACTGGGAAGATAAGCAATTCAATATAGGTTGTACATGTGTAGCTAAGCAAAACATTTCCATAGTGGATATATAGTGAAAGACTGACAATATTTCCCTCCATCTTATCCCACCCCCCACTTGTTCTAATCTTTACTTTGATCCTGTGCCTTTTCAAAAGTGGGTGCTTCCAACTTCCCTCCCCTCTAGCCTGCCCTCCCTTCCATAATCCCCCCTCTCATCCCTTTCCCCCCTACTCTCCTGTAGGGTGAGATACCCTATTTAGTGTGTATGTCATTCCCCCCCTAAGCCAAATTCAATGAGAATAAAGTTGATCCATTCCCTTTTGCCTCCCTGTTCTTCCCCTCCATTGTGACAGTTTTCCCTTTCCTCTTCTATATGAGATAATTTACCCCATACTGTCTCTCTCCATCTCCTCTCATTATATTCCTCTCTCACCTCTTAATTTTACCTTTTAAGTATCATCTCTTCCTATTCAATTGGTCCTATGCCCTCTGTCTATGTATACCTGTACCCATATATACACACTCACATGTGTATTCATACACCCATATACCCTCCTATATAGACATATATATGTATATATTCATATATATACACACATGCACACACGCACACACACACATTTCTATTCCCTTCAACTATTCTCATACTGAGAAAAGTTTCATAAGTTACAATTATCATTTTTTCCATGTAGGAATATAAATAGTTCAACTTTGATAAGTTCCTTATGATTTCTTTTCCATTTACCTTCTCATGCTTCTCTTGCTTCTTGTATCCGAATGTCAAATTTTCTATTCAACTCTGGTTTTTTCATCAAGAATGCTTGAAAGTCCTCTATTCCATTGAATGACCATATTTTCCCCTGAAATATGATACTCAGTTTTGCTGCATAGGTGATTCTTGGTTTTAATCCCAGTTCCTTTGCCCTCTGGAATATCATATTCCAAGCCCTTCAATACCTCAGTGTAGCTGCCAGATCCTGTGTTATCCAGATTGTGTTTCCACAATATTCAAATTGTTTCTTCCTGGCTGCTTGTAATATTCTCTCCTTGATCTGGGAATTTCAGAACCTGGCTATAATATTCCTAGGAGTTTTCTTTTGGGGATCTTTTTCAGGAGGTGATTGGTGGATTCTTTCAACCTCTATTTTGCCCTCTGGTTCTAAAACATCAGGGCAATTTACCTTGAGAATTTCTTGAAGGATGATTTCTGGGTTTTGTTTTGTTGGTCTTGACTTTCAGGTAGTCCGATAATTTTTAAATTATATCTACTGGATCTATTTTCCAGGTCAGTGGTTTTTCCAACGAGATATTTCACATTACCTTCTCTTTTTCATTTGTTTGGATCTGTTTAACAGCATCTTGATTTCTCATAAAGTCATTAGCTTCCATTTGCTCCAATCTAAATCTGAAGGAATAATTCTCTTCAGTGAGCTTTTGAGATTCTTTTTGCATCTGGCAAATTCAGCTTTTTAAAGCATTCTTCTCCTCATTGCCTTTTTGAGCCTTGTTTGCCATTTGAGTTAGTCTATTTTTTAAGGTGTTATTTTCTTCAGTCAGGTTATTGACTCTCATTTCATAATTTTCTTGCATCATTCTCATTTCTCTTCCCAATTTTTCCTCTACTTCTCTTATTTGGTTTTCAAAATCCTTTTTAAGCTCCTTTATGGCCTGTAACCAGCTCATATTTTTCTTGGAAGCTTTTGGTGCAGAAGTTCTGACTTCATTGTCTTCCTGCTGTTCCATGCTTTGATCCTTTTTGTCCCCAAAATAGAAGTCTAATATAGGATTGCTCTGTTTGCTTTGCTTCCTTTGATTGCTCATGTTACCACTCAATTACTTGACTTTTGAACCTTTTGCCACAGTAGAACTCTACTACTAGAAAAGGGAGTTGTATCCCAATTGCTGGGGTTTTTGCAGCTGCTGGAGCTATTAGCCTCAACATGCTCTGGCAAGCTGGTCACACATCCCAGGACCTCCACCCTAGACTGCAATCCAGATCCAAGCAGGTTAGAACAAGAGCTATTACCCCTCAGACTGGTTGCTTGGTCCTCCTATAATCTGCAGAACAGGAGCTCTGAAGCAGCTGAGGCTCCACAGCCATGCTGCTTTGCATGGCCATGGAGCCTCAGCTGCTTCTCACCCTGGGGGCAAAGGCCAGATTGCATTCTCGAACTCCCTGTTCCCACAAACTCTACACTGACCTCTCACTTTGTATTTGGCATCTATGGGTTGATAATTCTGGAAACTGCCACAGCTTCTGGTGATCTGAAGTCCCTCCATCCGGGGTTGGTCAGGCCACCCTGAGGCTAAAACCTTGGCTCCTACAGGGCTGGGCTTGGCTCCCAGAGCTCTGGGCTGGCCCCTCCCTGCCAGCCTGCTGGGCTGTCTTCAGTGGGATTTTAGCTTCTTTCTGTCATTTTGTGGGTTCTGCAGCTCCAAAGATTGTCTAGAATAATTTTTTACATGAATTGGAGGAGGTGGAATCCAGAGCCATGCAGAAGTCCTATTTTTACTCCACCATCTTGACTCCATCCCTCCAAGTGTGGGTCTTTAATTCTTTAAATTCAGAATGATTCTGGCAATGGCCATCTTCTCTTCTGAGAAGTAGGATATTGCAAAAATCACCTCCTTTGGCACACTGACACCCAACTTGGCAACCTACAAACTCTAGAATTCTTTCAAAGGAGCCATCAATGCTGGAAACTTCCATTTCTGAGGATCACTAGCCAATGAGAAGAAAAAAACACAGAAGGTAGTGGCCACTGATTCGATATCATCTAGGCAAGTTCATGTTCTCACTGTTAAAAGTTTGTTGCCCCATTGTTACTCAGCGAAGAGGAGACTATCCCTTCCCCACCTTTCTTGAAGTCCAAGGGAGAGAAACTGAGAGATGGCTTCCCAATGATCTCTTAATCATCAAATCTAATAACCTCTTCTCAATCGTCAAACTTCTTGATCTAAATATTTTTGTACAAATAGGTCCTTCCCCCCTTTTGGGGATGTCTTTGGGATATAGACCTACCAGCAGTATTTCTGGGTCAAAGGGTATACACAGTTTTATAGTCCTTTGGGAATATTTCCAAATTGCTCTACAGAATGGTTGGATCAGTTGGCAACTCCACCAACGATGCGTTTGTGTCCCTGTTTTCTCACATGCCCTCTAATATTCAACATTCTCCTTTATTGGGTCATACTAGCTATTCTGATAGGTGTTACATGGTAGGTGCCTCAGAATTGTTTTAATTTTCATTCTTTAATCAGTAATAATTTAGAGTATTTTTATGTGACTACAGATAGTCTGAGGCCCCATTTGAACTCAGGTCTTCTTGATTCCAGGGCTTTATTCACTGTACCACCTAGTTGCCCATTCAATTTACTGTCTATACAATTACAGGATTTTGGACTGCTTTTTTTAAGTGCAATCCTTTCATTTCCAAAAAGTCACTAGTTCTTTTCCCATTCTCACAAAAATATTACTTCCCTTAAAGGTGACAGAAACCTTTTTTCAGTAGACTGCCACTAAAGCAACTGGGTGATGACTACCATTAGCAATTCAAAGCATCCATTTCTGACAAGGATAGAGCACAATTTTTCCTTCTGACCTGGTCCTTTATTTATTAGTGAGGAGAAAATCTCTTTTCCTCATTTGTCCTGCCAATCAGATTTTGTGAAAATATTTTTCCAAAGAAATTCAGTCCCTTCAGGCTGCTTTAAAAGGTAAACTGGGTTCTGAGGAGATGCCCTAATAGAATTTGGAAGAAATTTAAATTACCAGGCTGGAAGGTCCAAGTATATCACAGGTAAGGACCTAAAAGACACTTTACTAATTATCTTTTGCTGAATGGCCATAGGCAGTTTATCATCTAATCTAGGAAGAGGAGCTGAGCCTTCACAGTAAACAAGCACCATATTCTGAGGCATCATCAAAAGCTCTACTAGAAGCATGAAGGCCAGTTCTACTTCAACTGCCTCTGCATTGCCCATCCTGCATTTCAACAAGCTCATTAGTGTTCCAATCTTGTACGTCTATACTAATTGTTCTGGACTGGACTTTGCTCAAGTCACTTTCCTGATCCTTCAGGTTCAATATTGGAATGAAATGTAATGTTCATATGTCATTCAAGAGTTAACAAGAAGGGAGATGGCTAGGTGGAGCACTGAATAAGGGAACTGGCCCTGCAGTCAGGGGCACCTGAATTCAAATTCAGCCTCAGGCATTTAGCACTTAGTAGCCACGTGACCTTGGGCGAGTCACTTAACCCCAATTGCTCTGCCTTCTCCCCTCCAAAATGAAAAAAAAAATTTAGCAAGAGGACATCTACATGGCTATATTGGAAGGATTTTCAATAAGGATTGGACACCTTCAGCTGATTTTGCTAAACAAAGCTCCTTTGCTTAAATTTTCCATCATTTCCACTAGATAAGATTAGCAAACTCCCAGAACTTTTCATGCTGTTTTGTACTCAAACGAGCAGGAAGTGTTATTAACCACAATCTTTTATCCCCTAAGGCAACTATATCATGAAAATGGATGTACTACCTTTTAAGGAAAACTTAACCTAACTCTCATGGGGGTTGAAGTTAGGATATTGCTCCTACCACATAGTCCAACCCATATTCATTCTACAACAAAGCTTTCATCTAGCCTTTACCTTAAAATCTTCAATTAGGGGGGCGGATAGGTGGCACAGTAAGTAAAGCGCTAGCCCCAGAGTCAGGAGGACCCAAGTTCAGTTCCGGCCTCAGACACTTAACAGTCACACTAAAAACTAGCCGTGTATCCTTGGGCAAGTTACTTAACCCCAATTGCCCTCCAAAAAGCAAAAAAAAAAAAAAAAACTTCAATTAGAGGGAATCCACTATCTCTGAAGATAGACCATTCCACTTTTTAATAGTTTTAATTTTTAGAAAGCTTTTCCTTATATCAAGCTCAAATGTCTCTTCCTATATTTAATCCATTGCTCCTAGTTCTGCTTTCTGGTTTCAGAAAGAACAAATTTCCACTTTCATGTAATAGCCCCAAAATTTCTTATCTCTAGGCTAAACATCCCCAGTTCCTTCAAATGATTACCATGTGAGCTTAAGGATACTCACCATATTAGTTGCCCTTCTTTGGAAGGCATTCCTCTTGAATTCTCTCAAATTTATTAATACTTTTCCTAAAATGAAGCACCCAGAACCATCTCAGTTAGACACTTACCTTCTGCCTATCTAGAAGCCTCTCAGATTTGCCAGTAGTGAGCTCACTGACAGTGAGACTCATCATCCCATTCACAAACTGGACTTCTTGATGAGCTGTCACTGGACAGTTTCAAGACTATGTGTCCAATAATAGCACATTTATGTAGCACTTTAAGGTTTGCAAAGCATTTTATATGTTGTCTTATATGATCCCCACAACAACCCTCTGAGGTAGGTACTATTATTATCCTCATTTTTCAAATGATGAAAGTGAAGCTGAAAGAAATGAGGTGACTTGTCCAGAGACACACAGCTAAGAAATGTCAGAGACAGGATTTGAAGCCAGATCTTCTTGATTCCAATTCAATCCACTGTATCACCTGGCTAGCTCACTTCTAAGTCTGGATAGAAAACAATCCAGTGACATGCTCTGACAAATGCTAAATTGGATGCCACCAGCCAGAGAGGGATAACAACGTAGGCCAATTATGAATTTAATGTGCCTTACTTGATGGGAATCAAAATCACAGAATTTGAGTTGGAAAGGATCACATCTTATCCAAAAGAAATCCTATGGTTAGGGGCGACCAGGTGGCTCAGCGAGTAAGAGCACCGGCTCTAGTGTTGGGATGACCTGGAGATCGAATCCTGGACTCAGATACTTAGCACCACACCCAGAAATAACTGTCCATGTAACTTTGAGCAAGTTACTTAACCCCAATTGCTTAAAAAAAAAAAAAAAGAAATCCTATGGTTTCACTTATGTCTTGGTAAACCCAGAACCCAACAAAATGCCTGGCAAGAAATAGTAAGTGCTTAGAGTTTATGCATTAATTCTACCTATATTAAACTAAGGGATATAAACTAACAATCTTCAGATAGATCTTCATTTTGCCTGGATGGTATGGGGAAACAACTTTTCATTTCAATGAATGTAATGAAAACCAGAAGAATGGAACACTTTAAAGAAAAGAGAAGGCAGTATGTTTTACTAAGTTGTTTGTTTTTTCACCAATTTCAACAATAAGCAGTATGATATCATCAGAGCCCTGCAGTTTGATCGCATTAATATTTCAAACCTACACTCCTGTCTCTCCTCCCAGCCTTTTTCCACAATGCCCCAGAAACCCCTCCACCCTGGAAGCTCACTCCAGCCCTGGATTTACAAACTGGAAGTACTCCCCACCTCTGTAGCCTCTCCCTCTGGCTAGTTCCTCTCAGAAGGTCACCCATGTTCTCCTTTCTCTCCAGGATGCACTCCCAACTCTCCTTCTGGACTTTCTGTACCATCCCTCTCCATTCCACACCCCACACCAATGTGTTGTCCTCCATTAGAATATGAACTTCTTGTGGGCAGGGGATGCCTTTCTTTTTGTATTTTTTTTTATATATATTTTCTTTTTGTATCCAGAACTTGGCACATGCCTAGAACATAGTAATCACTCAATAAATGCCTGTTGACCCGAGTTGACTTAATTCCATACAAAGTCAGAGAAGAAAAAGTACTAGAACACATTGCAAGATACTATAAGGATTTCTATGGAAAATAAATAAATTAGCAAATAAATAAATAGATTATAGCAACTATATGGAGCTTTAAGGTTCGCAAAGCCCTTTATAAATATCTCCTTAGATCCTCACAACCCTGGAAGGTGGGTGCTATTATTATCTCCCTCACCCTTTACAGGTGAGGAAAGTGAGGGAGAAACAAGGTAAGTGACTTATCTTGGATCGCACAACTAGTAAGTATTTGGGTGTAGCTTGAATTCAAGCGTTCCTGCCTTTAGATGTAGGGCTTTATCCACTGCACTGTCTACCTCATTATCCTTTCTTGTAAGAACAGTAATTATTCTCATTGATGGACTGGAAAGAAGAAACTACTTTCTGTTTTGGAGAGACAGTAAATCATGTCAGAACTGAGTGACTACAACTGATGCTTTAGAAGAAAAGTGTGCAAGATATTTCAGCATTTGGCCTAAAAACCCAAATTCAAACACCAGTATAATGATTCTATTTTGATTTCTAAACATCATATTCTCATTGATTTATTGACACAGTTCATCTACTTCCAAATTGATCTTATATTTTAAGATGTATTTTAAATATTCTTGACTTGGCTTATTGTCCCAATATTAGATATTGTCCCAATATTGTCTCAAACTTAGATATTGTCCCAATATATTGGGGACAAAAATTACATCTTAGTAAAATTTTAAAGTAACATCTAGAGTTTTTTTTACCATGGATAATAGTATATTTTCTGTGAAGATCACACAACTAATAATTTCATCTCATGAATTCTGCTGTTAAAAGAATTATTTCCATGAGGTTGTGAAGTTCTTTTCAACATAACTTTCTTTACCTACCTGCTAAAAAATGTTAATTACAAGGGCAGCTAGGTGGTACAGTGAATAGAGCACCAGTCCTGGAGTCAGGAGAACCTGAGTTCAAATTTGACCTTAGACACTTAACACTTACTAGTTATTTGACCTTGGGCAAATCACTTAACCCCAATTGCCCTGCCTTCCCTCCTCCAAAAAGACTGAAAAAATGTTAATTATGGAATACTAAAAGTTTTATATAGTTATACATCAACTCATTTAAAGTAACGATCTCCTTACAAAGTAAAGTTCAGAAATTTTGCAATTTTTAATATATGATTCTCCAAACATCATTTTAAAAGAACTTTTAAAGTATTAGTATAGAAATACAAATATGAGTTTACAGTTGAGAACAAATATTACAAAATATTTGAAAATACATCACTTTGCATCACAGTAATACATCTATGTAAATTGTTATAATTAGTGAACTAATCCCTGCTTTTTATTCATATTCAGCTACTTTTTCTTTCCCCTTCATGCCCATTTTAGCCCTTAAAGAAGATACAAGGAATATAAAAGAGACTAAAAATCTGGCCCATAGTGTAGTTCATGCAAACCGAAGCAAATACATAATTTATAGATGAAAACAAAAAGACTCAATATCTCATATGTGCATGCTAGATTTTTTCATGTTGTAACCTTTCCTTCCAAAAAGATGGGAATTATGATGGAAAATTATTCTAAACCACAAGCACAAACATAAAACCTAATTTTTTAAAGTTAGAAATGCCTCAAATAATTTTTGTAACAATTATTTTCTGAAATCACATATTACATATTTGAACCCCCAAAAGCATAGGAATATAATTTAATATAGTTAAAGAAATTTTGCAGCATATTTGGGGATATATGACAGACTTGAAACTGAGAGAAAGAAAACAAATTTGAGCTTGACCAAACTATTATTTATCTGTTTTCAGATTTATATTTGTTAAATAGAGATAACATGCCAACCTATCTGTCAGGGGTTTTATAAAAAAGTAGTAGCTAATTAAAATGGTGATTACTTAATTAAAATGGTAAGGCCTAAAAACAGAAACAATATGAATAAGTTTTACAATAGTGTTCAGGACTAAAAATGAGGTAAGGGTAGCTGTTAATAAAAAAAAAAATACTGTGCCCCAAACAAAAGTACAAAGCCTTTTAAAATGAAGGGGAAAAAAGCAGACATTTATACAGTGTTTTAAGTGCAAGATGCTTTACACACATTATGTAATTATAATCCTCACAAACACTCTGTGAGGTAGGTGCTACGGTTTTTATTATACCCATTTTACAGATGAGGAAACTGAGGCTCAGAGAGGTTAAATGACTTGCCTATGGTCAAACATCTAGTAAGTGTTGAAGGCAGAAATTGATCCCATGTCTCTTGACATTGTGTCTAAGAATATTTCCACTACACTACACTGCCCAAAGACTAAAACCAAAAAAGAAAAAGAAATTCAAAGTGTTAATCAGAAATGAAAATGGTGAGTATATATAGGGATAGAAAGCAACTGAAAACTATTTTTGAATGTACAAATTTTTAAGCAATGCTTTTTGTCTCCAAAAATTATAGCTGCATCTATTATTCATATGATTAGAGTAAATTAAAATAAGTCTAAATTGTAAATGTTCAACCTTACATTTTTTTTACTTAAAAACTACGCTGATTGCTGTTACATTGTAATTTCTCCCAAACCTATCAAGATGAGCAGAAAACTAAAAAAAAAAATCCCAAAGAATCAACAATCTCACACTAATTATGCTAGGATCATTGTACACAATAAAATTAAGTCATAGGTAAAGAAATATTTAATATATTTTTAACCTCCGCACATTTACAACTCATATATAACTGAAGAGAAGATACTTTGAAATGGCACTGAAGATAATCTTAATTATTCATGACTAAGAATTCACTTAGTAAAGAAAGCAAAGATAAAAAAATACTATAATATTGTTATTATGTGCCTACTCTATTTGTCAAGTTGTTAGTAAAATTCCCATTCCCATTCTAATTTCTTTTCACAGGAGAGTTATTATTGCTTCCCATATAAGATTTGACCAAAACAATTACAGTTACAGAGGCTCATGGTTCCTTATTCATTAAGAGTACTTTATAAGGTATAGCCATGTTCCCTAAACTCCTAAGATCATTCATTACTAAATCATTTAATTGTTAATAAACCCCCCAATATCTCTCTCTTTTTCTATACCATTGAATTGGCCCAATATGATACTGCCTACAATAAAGAAAGGGAATAAATAAGATGTTGCATACTTAGCTTACTGTCTTATCAGACAAGAGGGCCTAATGCTTCTGGAAGTTGTGTTTGTGTTTGTTGTGTGTTGTGGTTTGTCCTTTGTTCTCAAAGAGTACTATGACATCAGCAAGATGATGACATGACTTGAAATTGACTTGGATTTGAGTGAGTGGGAGCTGTGCAAAGTCACCAACCTCACTTTCTCCTCCAGGGCCATCTGGATCCAGTGCCCAGATATTTATCAGGACAACTGGAGATGGCCTAGGATGCAGTGGGAGATCTTGGCCCTTTTAAGGAAGGTCTTTTCAAGTTCTCACTTTGAGTAAGGCAACACCCATTCAGTGAATAGGCCTCTTTAAGTGACTCAAGGGATGATATACTCTTTAAGTATGTGCAAAGTGTTTTTTACATTCTGTCATAGCAAAACATTCAGTTAAACTACAGGGAAATACTCTTTTTTAAAAACCATTTCAAACACTGAAAAATGCAAACATCATTCCTTCATTAAAAATACTGCCTCCTCAAAAATTTCCTTTAACAAGTCTGTTATTTTACATTCTTTAAGAACACAACAAATTCATAATTAAAACAACTATTACATTGATTCTTCTTAAATTGTTGATTTTGTTATAATTAATAATAATTTCTGGTATCTATTCAAAGTTTCAATACAGACACAATTAACAGAACTATTATTATACAGATCAGGTTGTAAATCTAAACAATATATTTTAATGTCAACCCTTAAAATTTCCAGAAAAATGCAAAGCAATCACTAAATACTAATTTTCATCCAAGGGCAAGTAACTGAGCATTCATAGGCAAAAAAAAAAATCAATTGGCAATTATTTATTTGCATCTTTAACTGTAGTTTAGAACTACAATTGATTGTTTACACACACACACACACACACACACACTTAAAATTAAACCAATAAAATGGGCTATAAACTCAAAGGAAGTTGATACAGGATTCTATAGTCTCTACTGTGTCAAACTGAGGGGATTGGAATTTGCTTGGCAGAAACACTGTCACAGTCTTGCATTAAATCATTAGTGGTGTGATAATGCTTAGCAATGTTCAATTTAGTAAATCCAAAAGCATTCACTGGCTGTACACTATTTGGGGTGCTCACCTCTTGGGATGGGCTACTGTTGTAAATGCTGTAATAAGGTTCAATTCGAGTATTGATAGGTGTTGAACTGCTCTGACCACAGTGCTGATGTCCAGCTGAGACTTTGGGGCTCAGAACACTTTCTTTTGAGTGACTTGGACCACAAGCTTGGTCCACAAATTTCTTCTGAGGCTTTGGAGACAACATGTAAGCTGAGTTGGTTTCATGATGGGAGGACTTGTTCCTATTGACTTCTAGGCTCCCTTTGCCAATAGCTCTAAGCCTGGTCTTCTGCTTGCAGCAACAAAAGCCCAGGGCTGTATACTGGAAGCACCAGAGGACTTTTCTCCTCAGGCCTGCACTGTTCCGAGAATATATAAAAGGGTTTAATCCTGATTTGAAAAATATGAGGGTAAATCCAAACAGTTCAAACTGGTAAAAGATAAAGCTCCCACTGCCTGACAGAACTACCTGTACCAGGGAAATACCCAGGGGAAGGCAGCAAAGCAACACAGATAGCACAATGACTACACATGTGACCACTGCTCTAGAATCCTTTGCAGTGGACAAATTGACAGCAGAGACCAGCTGGAGCCGACTGACTGCAGGAGTTGGTAGCTGATTGGAACACTGGGCGTATCCATGGGTCTGTACATGCTGCACTTTGTTGTAGTTCTGGTTCCTATATAAAGCTGGTCCAGCACCCTGGATGCTATCTATGCCTCCCATCTGGCCACCTCCCATGAAAGGCTGAGGCCTGGAAGCATCAACTGTGATGACCGGAGGACATTTTCTTACCTGAGCATTTTTCCTCAGGGCCTGAGCAATCATGATGTAGGAAATAGAGACCACCACCACACAAAAAGTGAAATCAACCACATACAGAGAAAGGATAGTTTTGCCTTCTCTGCTAATCAAACTGGACATGGGGAGACAAAGGTGTGACTTGCTAGTTTTCAATGTAGCCAGGGCAGCCAGTGTGAAGCTAGTAGCCCAAAGAAGTAAGGTAAAGATCAACGTACACGGGAAGGAGGCAGTTCGATTAGGTTGCTTCCCCAGCACCATTCGAAGCCGGTGAAGGGCAATCACTGCCACTGTTTTGAGGGACATGATGATAAAGCCAGAACTGGTGAGGTGAAAAGTAAAGCAAAAAGCATCAGGAATGCTGGCAGTCGAGCTGAAGAATAGCACAAAAGTGAACATGGGGGTTGTCACTCCACAAATGAAGAGGTCGCAGAAGGACAAGTTCAGGATCATGAAATCAAAATTGGTCCTGAACTTCCTGAAGGCTGGGTCAAAGAAGGACATGAAAACAATAATGTTACCATAGGAACCCATGAAAAAGATGATTACCAGCAGGAAGGTACAAGTCACTAAGGTGGCTGTGTGAATGATCTCCTGAAGATCCTCCTGGAAATAGGTGCTGTTACCTTTTGGGAAGATTGGCAAGGTGGTGTTGGGAGCTATCTGAAGGTGATCTGTCAAATTCATCTTCAGAAAAAAATGTCTCTTTCCTCTGCACCAAATAAGTATGGAAGGAAAAGGAAGCAAAGCCTCAACTCAGAAATAAGCTGGTAAATGTCAAAACAGGTCCAAGGTAGATGAGTCTGCGCATAAAAAATGAATGTTGAAAAACAGAAAAGAGTCAGTGTAGAGAGAGTATATTCCTCAAAATACAAAGAGTAACATCATTTTGTACAAAGTACATTATACAGTCTTTTTTTTAAACCAAGTCTGTGTGTTCAAACACATATCTCCCCATAAAGGCAAACAGAATAATCATTCCCAAATCCTGGTATATGTGTCCCTTTTTCTACCTTCCACAGATCATTTAACAAATCCTGCTTTCTCCAGGGAGCAACCCTTCTTACTCTTGTTTTGCAATTTTTCCCCTTCCTACTTTCAGTTTCTTGTTTTCTACTATCCTCATGGCAAATCCCAAGGTACTCCATATACTGCTCAGTAAAACCCTGAAGTAGACCACACTTGTTTCTACACTTCCTTCTGTAGTTTCAGTGTCCATTTAAATGAGTATATTTTGAAAAGGAATTTTAATTGTTTCCTTGTCCCAAACATATGGCTCAGATTTTATCATTTTATTTGCAATCTGTTAAAAAGCAACTTTCTTTTTAAGATTGAAAGATAAGAAACTCAACATTCTAGTTCCAGCTGTATAAATATTATTTGTCTTACATTGGGCTTGTTTCCTTATCTCTAAGTTAAAGATGGGACTATAGGCACCTTCCTTTTGACACATATATTTATGAATACTGAAATATTTTAATTCAAAGAACAATTATTAAGTACCTACTATATGCTAAGCATTGGGGAAACAAAGACAAAGATAGATAAAATATTGCTTGTTCACATTAAGAACTAATTCAGGGTGGGGAACCTGTGGCCTCGAGGTCACATGTGGCCCTTGGTCTGATTCAGGACTTGAGGGCCTACAGGGCCACATGTAGCCTCAAGGCTGTAGGTTCCTCACCCCTGACTATTTTAGGTAAGCACTATGAATCATTTACATCTATTTCAAATTCATAAATTACTTCAATATTGACTAATTTGCAATTTTTGGTATAAGGGACAACATGATATAGCAGCAAGAACAATGAATTTAGAATCAGAGGACCTGAGTTCAAATTCTGGGTTGTATAGTATATTACTACTTGTATAAGTAGTAAGTATATTAAGTGTATAAGTGATAAGTAAATTACTACTTGTATAACCTTGGGCAAGTCCTTTCAGTCTCTGGGTTTGGGTTTTGTCAGGTATATAATAAATGAGTTGGTCAAATACTCTCTAAATTTCCTTACTCTTCTAAATCTTGTTTCTTTCTAAGCAAGTTAGTTTGAGATAGGTTTGCTTGATTCTATGGGGGTTAAAAGATGGAAGGAATCAATGCCACTTGATTTATGCTTTTTGCTTAAAAAGTATGATTTCCAACACAAGATACCCTAATGAGAATAGGCATTTGTTAACTGTGGCTGGTATAGTTGCACTCATCACTGACTTTTTTTTTTTTTTGCAGTGATCTTTGATATAAATTTTGCAGACCACCACATATCTCAAACCCTTAGATGAGTCTGTGCCCAAACTGGCTTCCAATTTGGGGTGCTTCCAATGAATTCTACCTTCCACCCTCCCCTACGCTTCCAAGCTGTTCTAGAGTTGGCGAAGTGTTTCCAACATCTGAAATATCTTTTATGTTTAAGCCTAATCCTGGTGTTAACTGAAGGACACGTAGGAGATTCACCTTTTTCTGGTCTCCCCAGATGCTAATGACTTCCCCTCTGAGTCTAACCTCTATCTATTTTGTATATATTTTGTATGCACCTCGATATTTATGTGTTCTTTTCTTCTTGAGATCAAGGACTAATTTTGCCTTTCTCTGCATTTCCTGAGCTTAACAGAGTGCCTGGAACATAGCTGGCATTTAACAAATGCTTGCTGATCTTTGTATCAACTTTCTCAGATCAGGTCTCTATATCCAAGCTATAGAGACAACTAACAAAAATGAGCTCAAAATTTGTTCTCTAATAGTTAAATGGTCAAAGGATATGAACAAAAAATTCTCAAAAGACTTGCAAACAACCATATGAAAGAATACTCCAGAGATGACTAAAAATAAGAGAACTGCAAATGGAAATAACCCGACATGCAGAAAATTGTCAAAGATGACAAAAGATGGGAATAATCAATGCTGGAGGGGTTATGGAAAGATAGGCACACTAATACATTGTTGGTGAAGCTGTGAATCAGTAAAAACCATTTTGGAAAGCAATCAGGAATTATGTGAATAAAGTGACTAAAATGTCCATGCCCTCTGACCTAGAGATTCCCCTGCTAGGAATATACTTCAGGAAGGGCATTGATGAAATGAAAAGCCCACACTTACCAAAATATATTAGTTAGCCCTTTTTGTAGTAACAAAGAACTGGAAATGAAGTCAATGTCCATCAGTTGTGGCAATGGTAGAACTATGACACATGTAAGGTATAGAATATAATGGAATATATTTGTGCTATGAGAAATGACACACAATGAATAAGAGAAGCATGGGATACATATGAATTGATGCAAAGTGAAGTAAGTAGAATCAGGAAAACAGTATACTCAATGACAAGCACAATGTAAAAAGAAAGAACAACCACAAAACAGAAAATGAATGTTAAAAAATTACAAAATCCAACCTGAGCCACAAATAAGAGATATGAGAGGAGGGACCACTGGTGTGGAAGGTTGCATTTAATCAAATTTTTCCATGTATGGATTAGTTTTATGGGAGGAACTAAGGAAGTAATATGGAGGGGAGATTTAGATTATGTAAAAACAAAGGATGTCAATAAAAATTATTTGAAAAACATACTTCATAAAAAAACACACTTCATGACTATCATAGAAATCTTTCTAAAGCACTCTAAACCAATTTATATATTCCACCTCTTGAATTCCTTCACTATTCCTATGAGGGAGCAACTGGCATATTCCACATTTTTAATTATAGGGATAAGATAAATCAAGATGCTCGAGTGATTTTATAACTCTCACAGGGCAACAATTACAGTTGCTGCACCTTCATTTCGAGAATTCGGGGTGAGAAAACCCTGCACATGCCAGGTTCCTTCTTTGTCTTAGAAAAATGCAGCAGCCAAACTTCCCACACTTGGATGCCCTGGACCTGTCCCTAATCCCAGGTTGTCCATGATTCATGTCCGGTGAAAGGAAT
The DNA here is from genome assembly GCF_028583685.1 of Petaurus breviceps papuanus. Lineage (NCBI taxonomy): Eukaryota > Metazoa > Chordata > Mammalia > Diprotodontia > Petauridae > Petaurus > Petaurus breviceps. The sequence continues at coordinate 19,521,749 of NW_027187358.1, forward strand.
GACTTGTCTTTGGGACTTTAAAAAATTCGTGGGAATCAACCAGAGAGAAAATACTTCGGAGGGCAGCAGGGCCAAGATACAGGCACCTCTGTGCAGGATGCAGAAACAGGGACGCCAGGGCCTGCTGGGGAGAGAAGTGAGGGATGCGAGCTTCCAAGAAGTCTGAGGAATAAAGGAGGCTGCGGTTGGGAGCCGTGCTGGAAGTACTGCCTGAGGGGTCACGGCTGAGGCGTGGAAGAGCCTGCAACCGGGAGGATACCTGAAGGCCAAGGGGGCAGACCAGAGTGCCGCCTGCGAACCGGGGCCCTAAACACAACCTCCACCCATCACCGCATCCCTCCCCGCAGGCCCCAGCCTCTCCGCACGTCCTCTCACCTGCCCGCAGCTCCTCCTTCTCCATCCCAGGCCCAAGAGCCGGGATGCTGGGCCCGATGCAGCCACTGCCGCAGCAGCCAGGGGATGCGGGCACGCGGCATCCACGCCATCGCGGCCACCTCCGCGAAGGAAGAGGCTGGGGGCGGAGAGACTCCGGGAAAGAGCACGGGGAGGAGGGAGCGCCGTGCCTTCCCCCTGCCCCCCCGCCCCGACCTGTCCCCCTCTCGGATCCACTCCCAGCTCTTCAGCCGCCTCCCCCCATCTCTCCCTCTCCTGGGCTCACGGAGCAACCCCTGGGCTGGCAGCCCGCCACGTCCCCCGCAGCTGCAGCGCCCCTCCGTCCTTCCCCACTTGGCAGGGGGCTCGCGGCGGAGAAGCGGAAGGCTCGCGTTTGAAATGACTCCTACGGTCACTGCCGCGCCCCCCGCACCAGATCCTCAGCCCGGCCCCCGGGGTGCCAGATCCAGCAGCCGGTCCTTCCGCACGGCCCCCTCAAGATCGCGATACGGCGGAGGTGGCTTTCCTCCATCCTCACTGAAGCTTCCTCGCCCCTCCAGCCGAAGCAGGGGTTTGTTTGCCCTCGGAAGATCTAGGTATTTGTCCCAGGGGCTGCAGGGCACCCCTCAGGCTGAGACGATCTAGGATAGCGTCAGGTTCCCAGGACTGGAACGGAACCGAGAGGCCACTTCATCCCGCTACCACCTGTGCCCAAGGTCCAATCCCCACTCCTCCATAGGGACTTAGAAAAAAGGGACAGTGTAAGGAAGAAGAAAGGAACAGTGTAAGAGGAGGAGGGAGAGGGGCTAGTAAATGTGAAGAGCCAGGTTTCAGCTTGTCCGGGTCGGGAACGCAAGGCGCGACCACATGTGGTTTCTCCTGCGCCAGTCATTCATGCGAAATCGCGCAGATTGGAGTGATTCACCCCCGCCCCCTTTCCTGGGCACCCAGATGTAGAGGAGCTTGGGTTTTCACTTCACAAGCCAAAATTTTACCCTAGCTAGAGAGTAACAGTGGCTTGTTTTATTCTGTGAAGAGTTTTTTGCCTTGTTATAAACTATGTTCCTTAGGAGTGTGTGACCTTCTCTATGTGACCCCTCAATTGGTTCCGTTGCATATATTAGGAATTCCTGGCCGTCCCTCTCCTCCTCCCTCCATTTATCGCTGAAGCTAGTGACTAGCAAATAAATGGCAAGCCCCAGTAGCGGAGACACACGGGCACTTACTGTGACCTTGGACAAATGGCTTTACCTTTCTGAGACTGAGTAACCCTGGCTGTAAACTGGAGGTAATTATTGTACCTATCTCATTGGGATGTGGGGATACTCAAGATCGGGTTAAACCCTCTGCAAACTTTAAAGCATTATATATCAGTTATCATGGTTATTTCAGTTGTTCAGTCGCTTCCTACTCTCCATGACCCCATTTTGGATTTTCTTGGCAGAGATACTGGAGTGGTTTGCCATCTCCTTCTCCAGCTCATTTTGGAGATCAGATACTGAGGCAAACAGGGTTAAGTGACTTGCCCAGGGTCACACAGCTAGTTTCTTATTCCAGATTTGAAATCAGGAAGATCCACTTCCTACTCCCACGGTTATTTTGGATGGTGAGAAAACAAAATAACCCTAAAATAGATCAGTGTTAACATTTTAACTACAAGTCCAGTAGTTGCACAGCTCTTTTGGATCATTGATTTAGAGAAGGAACTTAGAGGTCGACAGTCAATTTGCACAAAATGAGGCTCATAGCGGCTAAGTAATTCACCCAAAGTCATATATGGCAAGTAAGTAGGGCCAGGACCTAAGTCCTACTGTGCCCAGTTTGGTGCTTTTTCTACTGAAATGTTTTAGGGAATTTACTGTGGGAATTAATGTCAGCACTTCCAAATTGAGGGTCAAGGCAATGAAATGCTGGAAAACAAGAAAGCAAATAAAAACGAAGTGCAAATCATGACTACAATGTGGGTCTTCTGATCATAAATTAAGATGAAAAATAAAAAGAACTACTCCACTTCTAAGGTGAAACTAATTTAAGTCAGGTTAAAGCAACATGGCATAGAGAGCTAGGCCTTCCAACCAGCCATACCTTGACCTAGAAGGGCTGTGATCCTTGGCAAATCTCTAAGGCACTAAGTGGCTGACCTTCAACAGCAGATTAATTTCCTCAGCTGGGAATTAACTATACTCATGAAATCACAGGTCCAGTTCCAGAATCTTTATTCCTCATTTAAACCAGTTTTAGATATAAAAAAAAAAAACAAAACAAAATTACCACACACACATCCCCTCCACTCTTCCCCTTTCCAGTAGAACTTAAGTCTCCCTGGAAGGCAAGTAAGGTTTTGTTTTTGTAACTCTAGCAACCAGAACATTCTTCTTAGGTCCAGAACTATGATTTCCTTTCTAGAGGGAACTCAATGCAGAAACTCCTTTCACTAGGTAGACCAGCAATCCTATCTTTCATAGCCTCAGAATTGCCTGGGGGCCCCAAGGGATCAAATGACTTATCCATAGTCACCCAGGCAGTATGAGGAAAAGGGAGAACTTAGAACTGGGCTTTCCAGACTCCAAGTACAACCCTGTATCAGGACAGAAGGCTTCCGGCTTTGCATATGATAGGTGCTTAATACATTTATTACTAAGTTAAATTCTTTCAAAGATTACACAGTGTCTAGAATGGACTATTAATATTAATACCAGACTCTAGGAATCTGGTAGTTTTGCCATAATCAAGTTAATTGTGAACCAATACACATGCTGCTAATGCCACACACAACACCGAAGGCAGGAAAACAGATAATGGTGGAAGTTGTATTTAACCAAGTTAATTCATATGCAGGGATTATTATTATTATTATTACCTTGCTAATAACCATCTTCCTCTTTTAACCAATTCCACAGTTGACTGATTTTTAAAAAAAATTGTTTTGGATCTTTGTTTTATTTTACCAGTTACAAATACCAAAGCTACTAATAAGTTCCAAAACAACTTTTTTCTATGTTTATCCTTCTTTAAGAAAAAAGAGCACAAGGATATAGGAAATCTTAGGGACCTTGGTAATCATGAAAAGTTATTGTTGGGGCAGGTAGGTGGCTCAGGGAACAGAGCACTGGCCCTGGAGTCAGGAGGACCTGAGTTCAAATGTGGCCTCAGACACTTAACACTTACCTTGGACAAGCCATTTAACCCCAATTGCCCTTCCAAAAAAAAGTTACTGTGTTCTCAAAATACTGACTTTGACTAGCATATATTTATATAGCCTGTATATAGTTTTAAGGTTTGCAAAGCAAAAATCCCATTTTACATATAAGAAAAATGAGCCTCAGAGAGATTAAAGTGACTGCCATGGTCAAAGGGCTACTAAGTGTTAGAGGCAGAAAACCAACCACTCAACTTCAAGACCAGTATTCTTTCCACAGTTCCACACTACTTCCTTTTGGAAGTACTAATGAATTAACACATAATTTATATTCCTTTTTTTTTTTTCAATTGCTCTAGGCAATGCCTCTTTTTACATATAACAGGAAGCATTGCATAATGGATGGAGAACTAGACTTAGGAGGCTTCAGTTCAAGTCATCCCTCTGACACATATAAGTTGCATGAACCCTGGGCAAGTCACATAATTTCTCTGTGCCCCAGGCAACTCAGGAGTTCATCAACTAGATCTGAGAATTTATTTTTAAAAAATATCCTGAAAACAATCATTCCATATTTGGTTTCTTTCATAATCTTATGTATTTGATTTTGGCCATTTAAAAACATTCTGAGATGGGGTCCATAGGCTGCCAAAGGTACTCATCTCTCTCTCACACACACACACCCTCTCAAAAATTAAGAACTTGTGCTCTAAACCCATAAACTGCAGAACAGTTGCTGGGGTGCATTGGTGGGATCACAACTGCTGGAACAAAATGCCTGCTGACTTATGAAAGTGAGCTTTTTTCAGCTCAGTAGTGCTCTACAGATTCACAGGTCTGGACAAAAACAAAGGCACTATGAGTTTTTTATATGTATATAAAGTGGCAGTAGGGTCTGAGACCCTAGAGATAAACTTGAAAATGATTGGAGGTAATTGTTAGGATTCAGGAAACTACATTTCACTTGTCAAAATGATAATTTCCTCCTATTCATTCTGTTTTTATATAGAGTTTGGCCAATTCATTTTTAAGTTCTGGACTGCACAGATAAGGATGTGAGGATACCTCCTGCCAAATATACTCCCAAATTAGGGGAGATGATGAAGGCAGAGTGTCTCCTTTCATCATCATTATAGAACATTAGGATAGTCAAACTTGGATGGGACCTTCAGTCATTTAATTCTTTCATTTTTACAGATGAAGAAATTAAGTCCCAGAGGCACCAAATACTTTGCCAATGATCATATAGATTTTGGCAAAGCTAGGACTAGAACTAAGATTTCTTGACTCTTCCAGTACTCTTTTTAGATAATTTTTAAAAATATATTTACAACAGTATGCACCCATGCCTTTGAAAGAAGGCCAGTCACATAATTTCTAATGTTTTATACAACTCTTTGCTTGTTCAAAGGAAGTGGGGAAGGGAACAAACATTTATTAAGGACCTACTATGTGCCAGGCACCATACTAAGTTTTTTACTGATATTGTTTCATTTCATCCTCACAACAACCCTGTGAGGTGGGTGCTATTATGATCCCCATTTTACAGTTGAGGAAACTGAGGCAGACAGACTAGGATACTTGACCAGGGTTACACAGCTAGTAAAAATGTCTGAAGATGGAATTGTTGTTGCCCTCATCTGTGTCACTAATTATCAATAGGATGAAGATGACTGGACATTAATTTAATAGGTATAGGGGACTCCCAGGTGAGGAATTCCTTTTGGCAATGCAGGTCTTAACTTTCTTTGCAATATATCATCCTAAGAGATCTGCCTAGGGCATTGAGATGAAATGATTTGCCCAGGGTCACACAGTCAATATTCACCAGAGGGGAAACTTGAACCTGTCTTGCTGGCTGGCTATCAACTCTGCCATGCTGCTGCTGCTTTTCATCAGTTTATCAAATTTCTTTCCAAAATGTGGTACCCAGGACTGAATATATTTCAGATGTGGTCTAACAAGGAGCATGGTGATGACAGTTATAGAATACTTTTGGGTGTGCAAAGTGCTTTAAATAACTTACTAGAATCTTACATCCACCCTTATTCCTATCTTACAGATGAGGAAATTGAGGCTCAAAGGGGCGGTTACTTGATAGTCATTGTACAACAAGTATGTGGTTTTTGCTTTTTGCTTTTTGGAGGGGGAGCGCAAGGCAACTGGGGTTAAGCGACTTGCCCAAGGTCACACAGCTAGTAAGTGTTAAGTGTTTTGAGGCCAAATTTGAATTCAGGTCCTCCTGACTGCAGGGCTGGTCCTCTATTCACTGCACCACCTAGCCATCCCCCAACTAATATGCGTTGAGGCAAAGTTTGAACCCAGCTCTTCATGATTCTGCCTCCAACATTCTTATCCACTATGCCCAACTGCCTCTATAGTAGGGGGCCTGCCATTGTAGCCTGGACATCATGCCTTCCTTACTGCAGATTACGACTGCTTGAGCTTTTTAAACTGCTGTATCAATATATAGAGGGAGTGAGGCATTTCAAATATTGTCAGAGAGGCTTGAGTTCCCCACCCACTTCTGCCACTGTGCAAGCTAATCTCCCTGCCAGACTTCAGTCTTTTACCTTTCCAATCCATCCTCCACAGTTGCAAAACTGGTGCTTCAAAAACACAGGTCTGATCTCCTTACACTACTGGAGTTCAAGAAACTCTAGTGGCTTCCTATTGCCTTTCAAATGAATGGATAGATAGATGAGTGAAAAGGCATTTCATTTAAGAACCAAGGGCTTTCAACTTTAATGTAAAAAGGGATTGGCAACAGAAAGGGACTGGTGGCCAGGGAAGGGCATTTATCTAGAAAATGGCTGGAGCAGTGGTAGGGCCCTAGAGGGGACTGACAGGCCACTGCATAACAGTGGCTAAGTTCATCTCATTATGGCTCTGGAGGCAGTGGAAGAAGATACCTCAAGGCAGGCAAACATGTAAACTCGTGTTGAACATGCCACATGTGGCCCACAACCCTTTCAAGGGCCATTCAACCAGATTAAAATATACCTTCACACAATAACTTTATATGTGCTTGCAAATGTGTACTACATGAGCGGCTTGTGCAGTGAATAGAGCACCAGCCCTGGAGTCAGGAGGACCTGAGTTCAAATCCAGCCTCAGACACTTAACACTTACTAGCTGTGGGACCTTGGGCAAGTCACTTGACCCCAATTGCCCTCCAAAAAGTACAAAAAAAAAGTGTACTACATATATATTTTGAGAGGCAGACTGGTATAGTGACCAGAGAGTCAGCCTCAAAGTCAACAGCATCAAGTCCTACTTCTGAAACATGATGCCTGAGTCTGGTCATTTCACTTTAGTACTTGAGGCAACTCTCTTATGACTATATATAATTGTAGATAAAGTGTTGACTTATTTCCATAGAGATTTCCTCAGCTCCACATACTAAGGCAATTATAGGTCCAATCTCTATATTTGACATATATTACATTTACACTTTCCACCATTAAAATGTAAGCTTCTTGATGGCATTTCTTCTTTGTTATTGTATCACTAGAGCACCTAGCACAGTACCTAGTATACACAGTGGGCACTTAAAGAGAATCTTAGGATCACAAATCTAGAGTCATAAGACACCTCAGCAACCATGCTTTACTGACTGAATCAATTGCAAAGATGGGAAAAGATGAAAATGCTGAAATTACTTACTTTGCATATATTTCATATCTACTTATATAGGTCCATGTTGTTTCGTCCAATAGAATTTAAGCTCCTTGAGGACAGAGCCTATTTCATTTTTTAAATTATATCTCTGGCATTTGGCCCAGCGAAAGTGTAAAAAAAAAAGAAAAAGCTTGCTTATCATAGCTGTGTTACTCTGGGCAAATCACTTAATCTCTCAAGAGGTTCTGGAGACTCCCTGAGACTTATCTGCTGCTTTCTAATTGATACATTGTGATTTCCTGTGAGGAGTAAGTTCTCCCATGGATGAACTCACAGATCCTTCTTCATAGTTACTGTTGTATCCCATGGTTAACATATATTGAGTCTGAAGTCCCTGACAAGCCCAGTTCTTTAGATGAACTGCTGTCTTAGCATAGCAGTATACTTGTGAAGTTGATTTTTTTAAAAAAAATCCTAAATGGGAGACTTTACATTTATCTCTATTTAAGTTTACCTAATGAGATTCAGTTTAGGGTTCTAACCTATCAAGATCTTCTAGGACTTTTGTCATCTAAACATTATTGGTCCCTCCCAGCTTTGTGTCAGCCAAGCATTCCATTTATGCCTTTATCTAAGTCATATTTTTATATAAAAATATAAAAGAGCACAGAACAACACTTGGATAGCTGGAACACTCTTCCTTTCAAGTGAACCTCAGACTATTAATATCTACCCTTTGGGGCTGGCCACCCAACCAGTCTGAGACTCATCTAACTGTATTATCTAGCCAACATCTCTGAGTCCCGTCCACAAGAACAGCATGAGATACCGTGTCAAATCCTTTGTTAAACCACATCGATAGCATTCCTCTGAAATACCTGTGTCCAAAAAGGAAATGAAATTAGTCAGATAGGAGCTGTCCTTGATGAAGCCACCATGGTGCTTATTGATCACTACTTTTTTTTTTTTTACATCTTCACCAATATTCCTTTAATATTATTTTCTAGGAATCTAAGTTAAGCTTGTTGGCCTATAGTTTTTAGATTCTCGTCTTCCCTTTTTGAAACCAAAACAACATCTATTCTTTTTCAATTTGAGGCATCTCTCCCATTTTTTTTAAGGACCTTTCAGAGATCACTGACAAGTGGCTTAGCAATCACATCTGTTAGTTCTTTCAATACCTGAGATTAGTTTCCCTGAACCAGATGACTTGAACTCAACAAGGGCAATTAGCTGCTCTCTTATTATTCCTCTGATTCTCTTGGATTATTAACTCCTTATTATCCATTTTTCTACTTCTTTTTTCCAGTCCAGACATCATTCTCCTTCACAGATCAGGATGGTAAAGGCCCTTGAATTTGTGTGATGAGGATTAATTGAAGGGACTGCGAATATTTATCCTGTAGAAGAGAAAACTCAGAGCAAGTAATGATTTGTCTTCTTCAAGTATTTGAAGAGATAAGTGGCAAAGAGATTTAAACTTATTCTGTCTTCTGAGGCCGAACAGAAACAACAGGTAGAAAAATAGAGAGGCAAATTTAGGCTTAATGTCTGGGAAAACTTCCTAACAATTTTAGATATCCGTAAGTGGAAGTAGCGGGCTTCCCCTCACTGGAGGTCTTCGAGCAGAGACTAGATGATCACTTGTTGGGTATTTTTTAGTAGAGATTCCTTCTCAGGTCTACCTTAGGCTAGATAGTCAGTGAGGTCTCTTCCAACTCTGAAATTCTTGATTCTGTGATTCTGCAGAAAAAAACAGAAGCAAAATAAGACTTGAACACCTCTGCCTTCTTTCATTATTCCATCTACCCTGAGCAAATCTTAATTCCTTATATGATGGCTTTTCCCCAAAATTAGCCTTTTACAAAATCTTTTTGTTGTCCTTATCTTTCCCCCTAGCCAAAGTGGATTGTGAGTCCTACAGTTCCTGACACGGCTTACAGAACTTCACTCTGCTTTTGTATTTCAAATCCATTACCTGCCCTTGTTGCCATCTTCTGCACATGCCTTATAAAAATCTAAGTTGGTTGGTGACGCTTCCCTGTGCATCCACACTGGTCTCTTTAAATAGTTCCAATCAGTTCCTTTTCCACCTCATTGGAACTGTTTCTTTGATAACTGATATACATGTTAAATTGTTTACGAACAGCTTTGTTAAATCCTTTAGAAAGGTACAAAACAAAGAGCTCTATGAGGTCTCAGGGAGTAAGATCATTCCAGATTAAAGAGAATATGTTTGAGAGTGAAAGATGTAGGAGGTGGTATTTCAATTTAACAAGGATGTAATAAATACATATTAAATGTCAGGCATATAATATGCTAGGACTTGGAATACAAAGGACAAACAAAAAAATGGAAACCTCTGCCCTCATGGAGCTTACATTCTACTGGGGAAACATGTACATAAATATATACAGAGCAAATACATATTTTTAAACTTATTTTGCAGGAGAGGTTAAGAGCATTATCAACTTGGGTAGGGCATCAGGAAGGTTTGTTTAGATAGTGGTGCTAGAAGCTTAACTCTGAGAGGAGCTCAGGATTCCAAGCAACAAAATAAGAAGAACATATTCAAAGTATGGGGACAACCTATACAAAAACAAAAAAAGAAGCAAAAAAGTATTTTGTACAATTGATTACAAGTAGGCCAGTCTGGCTGGAACACTGTATGATGGAGAGCAATGTTAAATCAATCTAGAAAGAGAAGCTGAACATGGTGACATTTTAAATGCAAAACAGATGAATTTGCATTTTATTCTAGAGCCAATCATGGAGCCAGTGAAGTCTGTTGATGTTGGGAATGATATAGTTAGACCAGAGCTTTAGCATACCAGAATGGTGCTTTGTGGAGGATCACAGACTGGAGAGCAAGAGATTGGAAGCAGGAAGATCAATTACAAGGCTGTTGCAGTTGCACAGGTAAGAGGAGATGAAGTCCTGAACTAGAATGGTGGCTGTTATTTGAGAAGGTAAGAAGACTTATTTATTGTTTACTTTGTGTCAGACAATGTTCTAAGCATTTGGGATAAGACAGACAGTCCTTGTCCTCAAAGAAATCACAATCTAATGGAGGAAGTTAATGTATGCAAAAAAGCTGAAAAGGGAGTGACAGAGGGTACCTGGCAGGGGCATGATGATGATCATGGAATCAAAACCATGCAGAATAATGGGTGATAAATGAAGAAATAGTTGGCATTTTGAGTCCTCTATGAAGGGAGGTGATGGGAGTAGTATTTTATGCTCCACCCTCCAATGAGAGGAGCAGAAGCAACTGAAGGCATCATTGAAGTCTAAGTAGCAAGGCTACAGTAATCTTCCTGTTGAGTTTCCTGGTGAAAAGGTTATCCAGGAAGTGGGAGGGAGAGGAGGAGGAAGATAAGGATGATAATGATGATGACAGTGAAGTCAAAACCAAGCAAAGCAGCTGGTGGCAAAGGACCAGTGTGAAAAATGTTATATAGAGGTACAATTGACAAGACTAAGGATAGATAAAAACACAAAGGCAGGGGGTATTCAAGGAACAGTTGATAATCCAGTTTGGTTGGAATGCACAATTAATGGTGGGAACATCATTAGAATGGTAGGGATGCCCTTTCTAAGGAGACTCATATGCCATGCTCAGTTTAGAAATTTGAATTTTATTCAGCAAGCAGTAGAGGGCCACTGGATTTTTTGAGCATTAGTTAACATGCTTGAGGAAAATTAGTTTGACAGAGACATGAAGTATGAATAGAGAGTAGTGGGGGAAAGATCTGATGAAAAGTTATTGCAATAATCTAAGTAGTGGGGGCAAATAGGTGGCACACTGAATAGCGTTCGGGGTCTGGAGTCAGGAAGACTCATCTTCCTGAGTTCAAATCTAGCCTGACATTAGCTATGACTCTTGGCAAATCACTTTACCTTGTTTGTCCCAGTTTCCTCATCTGTAAAATGAGCTGGAGAAGGAAATGGCAAACCTCTCCAGTATCTCTGCCAAGAAAACGCCAAATGGGGTCATGAAGAATTGGACATGACTAAAAATGACTAAACAATAACAAAAGTATATAGTGGACCTGTACTAGGGTTGTGATAGGGGAAAAGGGGAGATAGGACAGATGTGAGATGTAGAGGTAGAATCAATAGGCAACAGATTGGATGTGAAAGATTAGAGAATAAAAGGGCAGACACATCCTGAGTTTTTAGACATGGATAGATTGAGGGAATGTTGGTACAAGGATAAATAGTGAAGTTAGAGAAAGAAGAACAATCACTGGAAAATACACAGTAGAAATAAGTCTATGGCAATAAGTGTGGAATAGATTGTCAATTGAGATTTTTTACTGGGAGCCTAATTGGTACAAAGCTTTGCAGTAGGTGTCTTAAAGCAAAAAAAAAAAAATAATAATAATAATAAATTAATTAAAAATAAGGTCCTGGTCTCTTCCTTTAAGGAATTTATAAAATAGAGAAATAAGAACACATACACATTAATAAGACATATGAAGATTTAGAAAGCAAGCTTTAAAATCTATATGAACAGTACCAATTATTTCCTATTGTTACAGAAAATCAGAACAAAAAGTATTGTTAGGTATGTCTTGGTCACAGGCGGCCTTTTAAAAGAGGCAAATTTTGAGCAGACCTGAAGGAAAGGGTAGGTGGAATATGTAAAAGAAACAAACAAGCATTTAAGTACTCAATATGTGCCAGGCACTGTGTTAAATGCATTACAAATAATATTTCATTTGACCCTCAACAATCATGGGAAGCAGGTGTTATTATCATCATTCCCATTTTACTGAAGAAAATAAAGTAGACACAGGTAAAGGAAATTGCCTAGGGTCACACAGCTACTAAGCATCTGAAGACTGATATGAGGTAGGTCTTCCTGATTTCAGACCCAGCACTCTATCCCTTGGACCATCTAGCTGCCCAGGTGGAAATTTATAAGATCTAAATGTTACTTTTGAGTTCAGTGGCGATTTAGGTATATTCTTTAACAAACCATTCTGCTTTCAGTTTAATGCTGGTATAAATCTTAGTTTTCCAAACATGGGCCCTTCCCTTTCCATGCCCACTTCTCCCTGACCTCCCCCCCCCCCCAAAAAAAAACAGAAAAAAAAAAACCAAGAACCAAACAAACAAAAAAATGGAAAAGGAGTCCAAAAAAACTAGACATGAACTGACTTGAACTTGAGCAATCGGTCAACTCAGTAGAGTGGTTTACATTATGGATGATTTTATTTCCAATTGTTTTTTCAGTATTTATATTGACAAAGATCTGATTAACTTGTTTGATATACAGTTGATTTGTTTCGTTAAATAAGTTTACTTTTGAGTTACTTATCTCATATGGAAGTAGGATAGATCATTTCTTTTGGGGAGGAGAGAACTGGCCTGTGATTTCATTTCTGGGGAAGTACCAATGAGGAAATTTCTCTATTAATATACCCGTTCTGCAATTTAATACTTAAGTTTCCTATAACACTGAGAAACGAAATGACTTGTCCATGGTCATAGAGAGCTAGTATGTGTCAGAGGACTTGAAGACAGATTTTCCAAGAAAAGATTTCATTTGGCAAATAGAGAACTCAACTAACAGAAGCAAGAACACATTCTAGTTATGACTGTTAATCAACTAAACCAAAGTTCCAGTCTTGATCTGACATTTAAAACAAGTTGTATATGAATACTGTTACCAATAGCATTTTAAAAAGAAAAACCATGCCTATTACATGGCCTAGGATACTTAAGTAGAAACTTCCAGTCAGTTAGCAAATAGCTAGTTTTAGAGGAGGTTCACCAAAAGGGTTGGTATGAAAAATGTCAGCTATACTGCTCGGAGTCATTTGGGCACAGGCAGAATGACCTTCATGAGTAGGCCATAAAGATTTTTTGATAGCTGGCTATGAAGAACAACTTCCAGGGACAGGTTGTTGCTGTTCCCTTACTTGCCCCAAGGAAAAGTTCAAGTTAATCAAAAGGTCATCAGGTTTTACTACCTTGCCCCCTGGGGTCAGTTTCATGCAGATTTATGAAAAGCTAGTAATCTTTGACATAAATTTTGGTGACCAGCTCCATCCCTTGAGGTGGGCAGGTTTCATGCCCATTTCATTTATAATAATTTATCAGGATGAACAAAAATATCTAGGATGAAAATAAAATTTTGTAAATTTTGAGTACCAGAATTATTTCTTAGTCTTCATTTGTTTTGTGGAAAGCCTGAGGGATAGGGAAACAACATTTCTCAGGAAGACGATGTAGAATAATGGAAAGATGGCTGGATCTAGAGTCACCAAGAAGCCTAAGTTTGAATCACACTATTAACTGGTATTACCTTAAGCAATTTACTTAACCCATCTGGGGCTCAGTTTCCTTTTCTTTAAAATGTTTGGAGAGGACTTCTAAGGTCCCTTCCAATTCTTATTCAATTCTATATTCAACTTATTCTAAATCTAAATATGACCTTAAATGATTTGTAAATAACTCTCATGTCTTGGTTCATTTCTACCTCAAAATAGCTCTGTAAGAGCAGGCATTATCTCCATTTGACAGGTAAGTAAACTGAGGTAGTAAGAGATTGCACAACTAGCTGGTCACAAGATTTTAGTTATAGAATTAGGATTTAATCTGGGTCTCCTTATTCCTAGCCCTGCTGTCCTTCAATCATATTAGTCAGCAAAACTGAGAAAATGCAAACTACAATACACAAGAGACCAAGTAAGCCTCAGCGGGGCCTACTTCAATGAACTATAAGACTTTACAACCGTCTTCACACACTAACTCCCTGCCCTTTTCACATCACTGGGCAATGAGACTCTACAACAAACCCGTTTCACATAAAGACTTGAATTCAGCTAGTCTAAGTTACTTCAATTAAGGAAATTTTTGGTTCAATTACGTAAGGCCCACCAGACTGCACTAGAAGACCTGATACTAATATATTATATAACATAGCTATTCTAAAAATTCTTTTAGTTATATAAAAGCCATGTCACACCACTGTCTTCCCTAAACTTGGAAAGATTAAGAATCCAGGTTAAGAAGGACAAAGGTCCTTGACTTTTATGCATGAAAAAATTACTGGCAAAAGCACGACACCCCTTTGAAGCATAGCGTAACGGAAAGATCATGCTAACTAACACTGGGGAGACCAAATCCTACCTACCTTGAGCAAATCACTTAACCCCTCTGAGCCTACTTCTGCATCTAAAAAAATGAGGAGATAATGATTGCTGATATTCCCTCCATCTCTTAAATTGAGTGCTGGGATTCTCAATTAACCTATCAGCTTTCACAAACCATTTTTACCTAACTATAGCTTATTTTCTACCAGTGCATCTTTATTTCAACTTTGTACTTCCTATCTTGAGACTAACATTAGACAAACAGAAATAGGCCCCAAGTCTAGGACAAAGAGATAATTCACAATCAATTTAGGCAAATTATAACATGAGAACCAAAGTGTGTACATATACACAGAGGAAGGAGGAAGGCACCAGAAGTTGAGGGAATCATCAAAGACTTAAAAGTAGAGAAGGTGGTACTTTAGTTGACCAAATAGGAATTCTAAGAGACTGTGAAGAAGCAATATACCCCAGGCATGAGATGAAAAGCCATGTGTAAGGAACATTAAGGGCACTTTGGTTGGGTAATAGGTATGGGAGTGGGGATAATGTATAATAAGGTTAGAAAACTTAATTGGGGTCAAATTGTGAAGGGCATTCCTTAAATGTGAAACAGCCAATTATATCTGAACCTAGAGACTATTAGGAACCTCAAGGAGGTAGCTGAGTAAGAACAGTGACATGGCCAGACCCAACTTTTAGGGAAATCGCTTTGATAGCTGTGTGGAAAGTGAACTGAAGTGGGTAAAGACCAGGTAGGGACATCAATTAGGAGGATATTACAATACTTCCAAGTAAAAGGTGATAAAAGATCTGAACTAGGGTGGTGGCTGTAGAAGTGGAAAGAAGGAGGAGTTAGAGATATGGCAATGGTAGAAATGACAAGACTGACAACTGCTTGGATGTGTGGATTATAAGATGACTCAGGAACTAGGTATACTAGTAGAATGGTAGTAGTCTCAATAGAAATAATGAAGTTTTAACAGAGGAGTGGTTTGGGAAGGAAAGGTAAGAAAATACTCTTGGATGTGGAGTTTGAGATGTCCACAGGACATCTGGTTCAAATTACTCATGAAAGATATAGGACTAGAGTTTGGGATAGATTAAGGCTATATACATAAGATCATTATATGTGAGAATGCAGAGAAGAGGACCCAGGACAGAGCCTTGGAATATAGCTACTGTTAGAGAGCATGAAACAGATGATAATACAACTAAGGAGACTGAGGAGTGGTCAGACAAATGAGAGAGGAACTAAGAGAGAACAATGTCATGAAAACTGAGAAGAAAGGGTTGTCAACAGTGTTAAATTGCTACAAAGATCATGTACATATATTGCAATTCTACACCTTCTCTTCCAAAAGGACAGTAGCCTGAATGAACATTTACAAATAAAATATAAATAAGACAAAAAAAAGTTATAGAAGCTAAGTATCTGCCAAGGAAGACAAAATAATTGAAACCTGATGCATATTATTTATGTAATTCCTAAAAAGATGTTACTTTCAAAAGTGGTATCAGGGGGTGGCCAGGTAGCTGTTGGGATGACCTGGAGATCGAATCTCCAGCTCAGACACTTAGCAACCTACCCAGAAATAACTGGCCGTGTAACCTTGAGCAAGTTACTTAACCCCGATTGCTTAAAAAAAAAAAAAGTGGTATCAGATCTTATTGATTTTTAAGTCAACTGCAACTTGTAAAAAAAGTTTTTATGGTACTAATATTCCATAGAAGGTGTATAGGTTTCTGGGCTACAAAACATTTTTACACTTAAAGTGTAAATGAATTATTATGTACTACTAGCATAGGCAACTCCCAACACACAAAATAGGTTATGTTTCAAAAATTCATTGGCATGTTACCTTGGAATTCGGAGTATTCCCCACAAAAACATTAGAAATGGTAATCAGATACCCAGTCTAGCTGACATAATTTATCCATAATACAGCTGAACAATATTCATGAGAAATCAGTAGAAAGCAATATTGTGGAAAAACTAGTAAACAATACTGAAAATAAGTTAAACTGAATCAGAAAGCTTATTTTAAAAGACTGTGTTTGACAATTAAGAGATTATCAATTAGATAAAGATTTTTATTTATGAAGCTCCTAAAGGCTATTTCTTTAATATCAATAAAACCATTACTATACTTATCCACCATAATTTCAGACTTTTTTTTTTTTAACTTAACTTGAAAGCATTCCCTAAAATAGAAACTAGAGTTGGGAAAGAAGGGATTCACAGAAGATACAGGTGTACATTTTAGAAAGATTGCCTGAGGTATAAAAAGTGAAAAAGAAGAAAATCACACAGCATGTGCACAACGTCCCTTAATGGAGCAGGAAGAGAATCTGGATGAGTCACAAACAATTGTGCTAGCCGATTGTGAGATGCCAGAGGCACAGGACAGCTTAGATACTATAAAGAGCAAATGCCACCGGTGTGGAGGTAGCTGCACTCATTTACAAGGTGATGCCATAACCCAGAAAATCTTCTTAATCTTCTTAGTATGCTGTACTGAATATTCTTTGTTTAGATTACTGCGTTCCAGAGTTTTCTCTCGGTGAATGAATTCATACAACCCTAAAACATCACTAGAATGGTATCTTTCAAATTTTGTGCAGATATACTTTAAAGGACAGTCTTGCACTTAGACACCTAGTTTAAAGCTGTCAGACAACAGTTCTATGAGATTAGAAAAAAACACAGTAGAAAAAAGTACCAAATATCACGCTACACACTTAATTTTCTTCCCAGAATTAAGACAAAAACCAAGTGTTACAAACAATCCATTTATTGGGTTTTGAACTAGGTACACAATTGAAATAATAGTTTTGGCACTACTCTATACAGTGATTACGTCTGTGTGCTGACACTTAGGAAATACTGCACTAGGAACACTGCTGTGCTTAAAGTCTGTATTGAGTCACTAACTCAGTAGGTAGGTATTCAAAAACATATTTTTAGTGTTCCTGTAAGGAAGACTGTACAGGTTGTGTGAATGATGAAACACACCAATTTGTGAATTATTTCAACTTAAGAGGTACCTTTCTTCTACAAACTTGCCACAGAACATGGGATGTTAGAATTTAGAAATGCACACAAAAAGCTACATGAGACATACTAATGAGTTAAATGAAATTCAAACCAACCCCTCCCCTTCACTCCCCACCCCAACCCGCCTCAGCTTCTGTAACATGAAAAGATAATTAAAGAGAATAATTTAACCACACAAATAATGGCATTTGATTGGATACAAAAGCCATAATCACTATAGCATAAACATCTAAATGTGAATTTTACAAATTAATTTCACAAGGGTGTTGTGTAAAAGGTTGTAATCTGTACAATGTCTTGCCAATGCAATACCTCTACAGTTTATACAGTCTTTTACATATATGTAACATATTAAATAGGTCAATTAAATAGCCAATAGTTATCAGCCTCTCAACGATATTACAGGCAAAAAATATACAGAACTTCCACAAACTCAGCAGTCTTCCACTTATGCAAAGTACAACAGGGAGGGCCAAACATATTTGTAAAGAATACAGGGTAAAAAAGTCAGTTTTTTTGTTTTTGTTTATTTTTTAATACACACAACTGTATACACACACTCCAATCAATTAAAATGTTGCTCATCAGTCCTCCCCACCCCATAGCCCCTCCCTTTCTTCATTTATTGGCTCTATTCAGCACCAAAAACTCTAATCTACAGGAAGCAGGTGGACATAGGCTTCAATTCAGAATCTTGGTCAAGCACTCCACCAGGTCATGGATGAGGTTATAGATACTTCCTCTGTTTTCCCTCCTTTCTAACTATGGCTACCCTGATCCAGGCTGAAGAGGTTACAAGGCTTTCCATAGCCCACAGCTTTAAAGTCAACAAAGATTTAGAAAAAGTTCAAAAGAAGTTGAGATGAGTGAAATGACAGGACCTGTCAGCAAATGGATGTTTTTGATCCCAAGGAGTAATAGTATTTTAAAGAGTTCCCAGATTCTGGTCCTGGATGCTGTGGTCTTAATTAATATTGGACAATTTTTTGTTTGTTGAAGGTTTGCAGCTCTTTGAGATGTTGCACAGAGAAAGTTATCTACTGATAAATCAGGGAATGCATCCTGACAAGTGAAGATATCAAATGAAAGCTGGGAACCTATGGAACACAGACCAAATGAGACCGAACATGAAAACCACCCAAAGCAATTAAGCTTGACAGGTAGTTTCAGAAACCTGCCAAGAACTCCCACAGCTGGTACCTGAGGAACTGGAATTTTTGATGAAAAGAGCCTGAAGTTAGGGCTACTCATCTGTTCTGGGGAAGGAGGAGGGAGAGTTTCAGTTAGGCATCAAGATTTCCAAGTCTAAAAGTTTTTATACATGAAATTTCTTTGAATTTCCTCTATCACTGCAGAAAAGTTTCTGAGGCCTCCCTCATTAATGAAGAACCTGTAAAAAATAGTTAAAAATCTAGATTAAACATTTTTATACTTTTAATGGACTTGAGAGGAAAAGGTTGCCTATCACACTAAAACTATTAAGAAGAACTGGGTCAGTAGCCTAGAAACCCCACAATAAGATAACATTTGGCCAGTATTCCCACCTATGACAAAGGCTGAAAAAGTGACAGATTTTTTAATGTTATCTGGTTAATATCCAAGGTGTAAAGAATTTCATTTACATTAGCCACAAGAAAGGGTGAAAAGAAGACCAGGCTTACAAGAACTGTGTGCATTTTCCTCAGTAGGTTATTTGCAAATGGACTGGATTTGGGTATATGTTTCACCATATATTTAAATCTACTGCTAGTCATGCTGTAAACACAGCTAAGGTTGCTAAAGTAAAATAGTCTTTTAACTGTCATCCTACAAAGTGATCATCCAAGAATATAAGCAAGAACACAAAAGAGAAATTTGTTGTCTCAATTTTTTTTCAAAAATCAAGAGCGCTACACTTGCTGATATTAGAGAACTTTACTTACTTCTCTATGCATAGTAGCACGGCGACACCAGGAGATCGGTGAGCACAAGCAGCTGATCATCAGTGAACTGCTGTTTGTGCTCCTGCCAGTTGTCATGGTGTGTTCTTCGGAAGTTAGATAAGGTCTTCTTTACAGTCATCTAAAGAACAGGTAATCCAAAGACTTTTAACCCTTTCTGAACACACTTAGGCTTATTAAAGAGGAATTAAACATGAAAAAAAAATCTATCTTCCAAGACGGCAGTTTTTAAACTTTTTTGGTCATCTCTGACAAAATCAAAGTTCTTATCCCACACTTCTTTTTTCCTCTTGCTAACAAAAAAAGACCTCAACTCAGAATTATTGGGAAGAATAATATGGCTTTAAATAGTAACAATTCTCAACATGGAGTGGTAAGTGTGTGATCCTATTACTCACGATAACTTAAAGAGAACAACTCATGGTCCATACCATAATCCAACAACAATCACACTCTTTTATTCTTAAATTGAATGTAAAATATTACCCAACACTAGCTATTCTGCATTCAGCAAAAATGATGTTACTTAAGAATAAAACTTGTGTGATACTGGACACTTTTGGGCTCCTTGTAAGTGGCTCTTTGCTACAATAAAGGCAAGAAAAGGGTTGTCAGAAGCAAAAAGTGACAACTTGTAATTTTAAAAAACCATTATAATAAAATGAGGGTTTTTTGGTGGGAGGGGAGTGGTTAAAAAGACTGATATGGAATGTATATAAAATAAAAGATTTTACCTCGATAGGTTGGGGATCATTCAGGTGTGCACTGAGATTCATCAGGAGCTGTGGCATCCAGGTAGGGACATCATAAGGACTAGATAAAATACATGCACCAATTCCTAGCACTCCAGCATGGCGATTGACCAATTCTGAGAAGAAAGTAATTTGTTTTAAACAATTCTGGTTTTTTAAAAGTCATGAATACAACACCACTCAAATGGATGTACAAAGCATGACAAATACAAGTCTGAGCTAAAGCTCCTAGAGTTAATGAATTTAGATATTAAATAGATTCAGTAAGTTATCCTTAGTATCCTAGACACCTTTGTTCTGAATGATGGTATTACATATGGGACTTAGTTCTAGAAATATGGCCCATGTCCATTAATAAAGCCAATCAGAGAAAGCAACATTTCTAACCTTCAGGTACTATTTATAGTAGCAGAGGCCTCAAAGCATGAAAAATGGAAACTAATCCTTGGGTCTCTTTTCCTTATTCAAATCTATACAAATTGTGTAAATAATCTAATGTCCTTTAGGATTTCTCTTAGCTCCAGTTTTTTCGAAATAAAAACTAACCAGTCAACTGTATTGTCAATAAAATTGTGAAAGCCAAGCTGCTTCATTTTTCAATAGTTCATCCTATATTAACAGTATTATAGTGTGACATATTTAATGAAGCATACAGAATGATAGGAGAAACTCATGAAGACAATCAATTTGATAAAAGAACATAAAATCTCTAATGTGGCTTATACCTCTTTTTTTTTTTTCTATTTTCATTCACATTTTGGCATTAACAGAATCACAGAATTTCAGGAAAGCTGGAAGGGTAGTTAAAAAAAAGTTCAACTCCCATCTGAAGCCTGAAACCCCCTTACAACATTACTAATGAGAGAGTTTTAAAGATAGGAAAGTCTTCAGCAGCCATCTAATCTAACTTGTACTTGATGGCAATTTCACCGATAACATACTCAACAAGTAGTCATCTAGCCTCTGTTTCAATATCTCCAAGGAATTACCAACCATAGGACCCACCACTCGTTGAGGTAGCCAGTGTTATCCTTGAACACCTCCAATGATGGGTAATGTATACATTTCTCATTGTTAAGAATTTGCATCCCTTTGATTTTTACATTTTGGTGCTACTTTCATTTTCTGGGGGAAAACAAAATCCCTATTCTCTATGGTAATCTTTTAACTTGTTTTTAAATCTCTTCATTTCCCTATGATAGGTGTGGTAACCCTGCTACACATCAAACATTGAATATTATTTTCATTTCTGGTTGCCACATTCAGTAAGGCATCATTATAATCCAGAAGAGGGCAACGAAGATGATGAACCCAGGATTCATGCTATATGAGTAAAAAAGACAACCATAAAAAAAAAAGTTAACCTGTTTTCAAGGGTCAGAAGGGCTATTATATAGAAGAACAATTAGACTTTTTCTTTTTGGCTACAGAGAGTCAAGTTAGGAAATATGGATGAAAGTCAAAAAGAAGCAAATTTAGGTTTGATGCAAGAAAGAACTTCCAATAATTAGAGCTATCTAGAAATAGAATAGATTGTGTCAAGATGCATAAGTCTTCCAGCAAGATGACCCACTTGTCATGTATGAGGTATTCTGGTCCTTGGTAAATTGGACCAAGTGGCTCCTCACATTCCTTCCAGACCTTAGATTCTATGAAATCATGTGCTATTACCTGCAGATGGAATGGTATCTCCCACTGTGCCAGGATCTCGCTTTCTTTTTTTAGGTAGTTTTGTCTTGCAAAGCTGCTCAAAGTGAATCTGCATAGGGCTATCCATGGTAAGGAAGCTACACTGCAGTAGCCCACTTAGGGTCGTAGCAGCCATTTCTCGAACCTATGAAAAAAGACAGTTATGTGTACCAAGGTGGACTATCTTTCAAAACAGACTATTGGGAAGATATGAGAGGAGAATTATTAAATAATTTTATGCAAAAGAAAAATTCTTACAAAAGTGCAAGATTTCTTTTTGAGGGTGGATCTGATCAGATGAGTGGGAGATATATAAGTGGTACTAATAATGAAACCTAATATACTTTAAAGCTAAGTCTAATATATGCTATATCACTTATTATAACTTTTAAACTGTTACAGAAATGCTATAAATTAGTAGAAACTTCTTAGTTTTTAGTAATAATTCAGAAATTACAAACCGACAATTTCCATCAATCATTTAGTTGCAGCACACATTTAAGAGAATTAACCATTCTCTTTCTCATCAATTTCATAGGCTATTAACTTTCAGTATCGGCTTATATGTATATTTTTTTTGTCAGTCCCAAGGATTTTAAGAAGGATAAGACTCAGTTTTAAATAAGTAAAACAACTGGAACTTCCAGAAGAGAAAGATTCTCAATGGTACCATCTCATACTTAACCATGAAACACTTTAGACTTCTGCTAAGAATTCACTGCAGGATATTAATGATAAGAGGATACATTTATAATTAGGCATTTGGACATGGTATTTAGTAACAGACATTCTGTGCAGATACAAAATGATAAACTTTCAATAAATATGATGGCCCATATTTAGCAAAAGATACTTTATAAGTAGCTGAACATAGTATTCTCATACTTGAAACAGGTTAAATTTAAATCTAGTGTGTTAACAATGAGTGCTTGAGACTTTCATCTCTATTTTCATGTCTGAAGGTTATTATTAAAAAGCGAACAACTTTATATTAATTGCTATAAAAAGCGTAAGCTGAAATCTAACAGAAGTCTGACTAGCAATTTTTGAATAATAAAGGGACTAGGTTACTAAATGACGCAAAAAGTGCTAATACAAATACCAGAATTAGAATGGAAGGAACTGGACCACAAAATGAGCAAATTAATGAGCTACAGTAATTTCCATCCAGTTCCTAATATTAAGACTCCATTTTTCAGTGCTTTGGAATTAATAACTAATTAATTACAAGACTTTGCTCTAGGGAGCACCTAGAAAAAAAGTTCATGAAATTAGAGGCTAATTATATACCATTTCCACTCTAATTGCTGGGTTTTGTTATCTGCCTCTCCAAGAAAAGGGCCCATAAATTTTCATTTCCAGTCTGATTTTCATGCATAAGTACAGAAAATTTTAATTAAGGTATCCAAACTACTCATTAAAAGACAACTGCAATGATAAATATATTTTAAGCTCGAAGACAGGACATAGCAACTCTTAACCTGCAAGAGCTATGTTAAGAAGGGATTGTGTCAAATCCTTAAAGTATACTAGATTTGCTGACTGCTGTTTTTATTATGTAATAATATTTTTTGAAGAGTAAGCTTTGATCCCAGCTTCTGGGAGAACTATTTGACAAAAACTGCTAGGAAAACTGGAAAAAAGTATGGCAGAAATTGGGTGTAGACCAATGTCTGACACCATATACCAAAATAAAGTCTAAATGGGTACATGATTTAGATATAAAGGCTGATACTATAAACAAATTAGAGGAGCAAGGAATACTTTATCTGTCAGATTTATGAAGAATGGAGGAATTTATGACCAAACGAGATAGAGAACATTATGAAATGTAAAATGGATAATTTTGATTACGTAAAAAGTTTTTGCACAAAGCCAATGCAACCAAGATCAGAAGAGAAGCAGAAAACTGGGAAAAAATTTTTACAATTAGTGACTCCGATAAAGGCCTCATTTCTAAAATATATAGAGAAGTTGGACGGCTAGGAGGCGCAGTGAATAGAGTACTAGCCCTGGAGTCAGGAGGACCTGAGTTCAAATTCATCCTCAGACACTTGACGCACTTACTAGCCGTGTGACTTTGGGCAAGTTACTTAACCCCAATTGCCCTCTGAAAAGAAAAAAAAAATTAAAAATAAATAAATAAAATATATAGAGAACTGAGTCAAATTTACAAGAATACAAAGGCTAACATGTCAAAACAGGAAAATTATAAATGGAGAAGACATGGGAAAATTGGAACACTGATTCACTGTTAGTGGAACTGTGAGCTGATCCAACCATTCTGGAGAGCAATTTGGAACTATGCCCAAAGGGCTATAAAAATGGGAAAAGGACCCATATGTACAAAAATATTTATAGTACCTCTTTTTAGTGGTATCCAAGAACTGGAAATTGAGGGGATGCTCATCAATTGGGGAATGGCTGAACAAGTTGTGGTATATGAATGTAATGGAATACTATTGTGCTATAAAAAAAAGATGAACAGACTTTGGAAAAACCTGAAAGACTTATAAGAACTGATGCTGAGTGAAGTGAGCAGAACAAGGAGAACATTGTACACAGTAACAGAGGCAGTGTGCGATGACTGATTTTGATAGACAACCTTTGTCAAAAATGCAAGGACCTAAAACAATTCCAAAAGACTCATGATAAAAAACGGCATTCACATCCAGAGAAAGAACTATGGGGTCTCAATGCAGAGCGAAGTAGAAGGGTTTTCTTTTTTTGTTGTTTGTTATTTTGGTTTTTTTTAGTTCCTCATGGTTTCTCCTATTCGTTATAAAAATTTAAAACTTATGGAAGTGAATGTTGAAAAATAAAAATAAACTTAAAAAAATAAAAGATTAAGTTTTATTTAATTAGAATAAAAGAAAAATTCTAATTTTACCTCTAGCTGTTCATCTTCCAACAAACCTATAACAAGCCATCTGATGTCTTTAACTGCTTCTTCATTGTTTAGGAAAGTAAAGAGATTATAGAATACCATGGTTTGGAGGTAGGTCAGTACCGTGTATCTAGCATGCCAAGAACTGCTTCTAGCTGTCTGTTAAAAAAAAAAAAGCAAATAATTTACATGAAAAACAAAAGTTTAAAGAAAACACTACTGAATTTATCAAGTGGCACTATATTCCAACCTAATGTAATTTGCTTTTCATGAATTTAAGTGGGTCAATTTGATTTGCTTATTTGCTTTTAAGCAAAAACTTCAATGATCTAGTGTCTAAGAATATTTGGTGACTAGGTAGAAACATAAAGGAAGGAATGATAGGAGACAGTGGGAATTGGTGGTTATCTGCTGGGATTGGGGGCAGGGAGGGAAAGTAGTAGGAAAACCATTTCATTTGGAGTGGAGATGAGACTTAGATACAAATTCATCCTGCTGGCACACTTACTGACCATGGCAACTTACTACTTCTCTTACATGAGTTTCCTCATTAGCAAAATGGAGAGACTATAGCTATAGTCATCTCTTTATAAGGCTGTTGTGAAGATCAAATGAGAGAATGCATATAAAGTCCTTTATAACAATTAAAGACTTTTTTTTTTTTAAAGCAATTGGGGTTAAATAACTTGCTCAAGGTTACACGGCCAGTTATTTCTGAGTGTGGTGCTAAGTATCTGAGCCCGGATTCGATCCCAGGTCATCCCAAATCTGGGGCCAGTGCTCTTACTCACTGTGCTCCCTGGACGCCCCACACTTAAAGAGTTTTAAAAAGTTAATTTAACTATTATTATTTTCATCAATGAATACCAAAGTGTGGTTTCAGTAGACTTCAGAAGAGACTTTGTGATATTAATGTTCTCTGGGTTTTTGTGACATTGACTTTTTTTAGGTTCTTTTACCTTTCTATTTGTTCTTTGTCTCCTTTGCTAGATTTATTCCATAGCAAGTTCCCTCAGGGTGTTCAAGATTCTGTCCAAAGCCACCTTCTCTCTACACTCGCTCAATTCAGTGGTTTCAATTCTCACCTCTATGCAGAAAACTCCCACATCTATATATTGAGCCCTAGTCTCTCTTGAGATCTAGTACCATAATACAAACTGCATACTCAACATTTTCAACAGATGTTCCACAAGCACCACAAATTCCACATGCTCCCAAAAGAGCTCATTCTTCTTAGTTCAGTCATCACTTACTTGTTTTAGCACCTGAAGCACCAAAGGCACTTGTTGAGGGTAAAGCAACCCCTGAGACATTAATGACAGACACAACTTTGCATCTCTTTTTAATTCATCATAGCTATTGTCATTTTCAACTGGGGCAATCTAAGGAATAAAAATAAGCAAAAAGTTAGAAAGCAGTTGTTGCTGAATAGCAATATATTCTAAATAAAGATTTTTTTTAAAAAATCAGTAAGTTATAGTGACATTTTAATGGTTGCAGAGAAGATACAGATAAGTTGAGATCTGTATCCTTGGAGCCATCAAAATATGATAGTCACAGGGTAACTAAATTTGGCATAATTATTGACTGGTTTTTCCTTTTCTGTTTCTGTGGTTTCATCAATATAAAGAACTCTTATAAGAAAACTCTTTGCACTGAAGTTTCCTTTTTATCTTTGTATCCTTAGGTCCTAGCAAATAGAAAAGCTTGTCCATTGACTGATTAGTAACTATTCTGCAACTTAGACTTAAGAAGTTGCTCAAAGTACTGAGGTGACTTAAGTCAAATTCAGCAAGCCAATATGGATCAAAGACAGGCTTGAATCCAAACAAGCCTGCAGCTATTAGTCACCATATCATTGCTGTCTGTTAACTTAAATTAGCTACATTAGTTTTTTTTTGGAGGACACAATTGGGATTAAGTGACTTGCCCAAGGTCACACAGCTAGTTTTTGTGTGTGTGGGCTAAGTGTCTGAGGCTGGATTTGAACTCAGGTCTTCCTGACTCCAGGGCCGGTGCTCTATTCACTGTGCCACCCAGCCGCCCAGTTTTCAGTGAGAATTTGAACACTGGTTGCTGGTATAAAATTTACTGTAGCACTTTCTATGAAAGATTAAAATTATAAACAAGACAACAGGGTAAATGTTTATGCTATATAGGACACCTTTCTAGGCATTAAGAAGCATTCTGGCATGTCAAACCCAATACAATATGGGTCCAATTCAATCTGCCTTCCCATACTCACTTCATATTACTCCCTCATTTATGCATTTTATGTTTTAGCCAAACTGACCTACTTGTTGTTCCTCTCCCTGGTGAGGCCATATGCGTAACATCTGAAATGTAGTCAGTCTCTCTCTCTCTTTACCTGTAGCTCTTAGAATTCTTGGATTCAGATTAGGTGATAGCAAATCCTTTGCTGTTACTTGCAGTAATCAGTGTTTTTATTTTTCTCAAAATATCTTATAGTTATCTATGTATGTGTATCCCCCAGTTAAATGTAAACTCCTTGAAGGTAGGCTTTTAACTAATGTCTACAACAATGCCTTGCAAATATATGGGTTTAATAAATACTTGTTTAAATGAACTGAATTTTGTTAATATTTTAACTACTAAGTAATCCTTTTTTATTCACTAAGGCCTATTATTATTGCAATTTGTGTTACTGAATATGCTTAGTAAACATTTAAATTATATTTCCAGAGAATCACAGAATTACAGTAGTTGATGGGATTGGCTTCAATCTTGTCCAGCCCTTTCCCCCAAACCTCCCTCCCAACACCCTTTTTCTTTTTTAAGCAATCGGGGTTAAGTAATTTGCTCAAGGTTACACAGCCAGTTATTTCTGGGTGTGGTGCTGAGTATCTGAGCCCGGGATTGGATCTCCAGGTCATCCCGACACTGGAGCCCCGGTGCTCTTACTCTCTGAGCCACCTGGCCACCCCCCAACACCCTTTTAAAACAGATGAAGGAAATTGATATTTAATATCCTACAATTCTGATTCTGATCCTCACCAAAGTCTGGTCATCTTCCCAGAATTAGTTTGATAAATGAGTTTATTGTCTCATTTTCAATTTTATTTCATCTACTGGTATAATGAAGACAAAATGAAGTTAAAAACTATTATGCCAAGTCAGACCCATATGAAGATCTAAGGGGAGTTCTTTTATTTTTCCATTCAAACCACAAAATGAAAAATGAGTAGGAAAAAACCTCTAATGGTCTCACCTGGACTATTACAGTAGACTTTTATCTGGTCTCTTCCTACTTCCATCATCCATGGTGCTGCAAAAGTAGTTTTCCTAATCTTTTATCAATCCCTCTATTCCATAATTGTCACTGGCTTCTTATTTCCTCTGGGATCAAATATAACCTGTCTGGCACGTGAAGCTCTTCCAAAGCTAGCCTCTTCTTCCTTTTCCAATACTCTTTAACATATTAATTCTCTTTATACACTCTATTCTCCCTTCTCCTGTTTCTGTGTCTTTCCAATGACTATCCACGGTGCCTTGAATGAATTCCCTCCTTATCCTTGCCTTTTACAATCCACTGCTTGCTTCAAAATTCAGCTCAACACCTTCTACATAAACCTTTTTGTGATGCTCTTGTTGCTAAACAAATTTTTAGTCATTTTTATATATTCTCTATACACTTACATACATACGTATTGTCTCCCCTGTTAAAATTTAAGCTCCTTAAGCCCCAAGAGTGAGTAAATTGAAGATAGCCTTTGACCTAGGATGGTTCTGGAGGAGAGGGAGGCTGGTGACTTTGCACAGCCCTGCCTCACTTAAATCCAATTCATTTGCAAGTCAAGACATCACCTTCCTGATATCACTGGTCCTCTTTGAGAATGAAGGACAAATAACAACCACCACCAAGATGAGGCCTATACTTCAGAGTTCAAAGAAAAAATATTTATGGCAGCTCTTTTATTATAGTATAGAACTGGAAAATGAGATGGCACCCATCAATTAGAGAATGGAATAAATATTATAGTATACAAAATGCAATGATATCTTATTGGCCTGTTAAAAATGATGACAGGCTCATTAAAAAAAATTAAAGTCATTAACAAGCATTTTAGAATGCAGAGAAAATAAGGTCAGAAGGAAACACAGACAAGCATGCTAGCTTTGAGAGTTAAAAGTTGAATTTATTATATACTTAAAAAAGGAAAAGCAGCAAAGGGAGATGTGCAGTTTCATGTATAATCCTTTTTGTCTATTCTACTTTGTATATGGACATGCTCATCTTACCAGTTCAATGAGAATTTTCCTGGTCCACCCTCTCTCCCCTCCCCCCAGGTATCCTTTCCTATAAGACCATCTCCAGTCCATACTCAAGTTTCTCTCTATACATATATACATACGGTTATTTGCATGTCATATTTCACATTTTAATGTGAGCTCCTTGAGGGTAGCAACTGCATGTTTCCCTTTTTTTTGGTATCTCTAGTACTTAGCATAGTATCTACCTTAATAAAGGTTTAAAAATAACAAGCTTAAAGGCCTGTTGATTGATCTATTCCTTCAAATGAAATTGGTTCATTTATTTATTTTGTAATCTCAAAGTCCTATAAAAATCATGGAGGCACCTAAAACCACTCACTCTAACATGCTAGATTACCAATGACATACTGTTGTCACAGCATGTTTCAAAGTAAGAATTTGATATAGTATTTTCAAATGGAAAGAGAATATGTTCTATTAATATTAAATTCAATAAAGTTTTAAATTTCACTGATCTTTAGAATTTCATCTCTACTATACAAATGAACATATATACATATATTATTGTATATTCTTATACTGTCGGTCTAAAACAGTATTTCCCCCAAAGTCTTAGTTGTCACTTTTCCCATGCATTACGGCTAGAAAACTATAATCAATATGCCCATCTTATAGTATCCAAATTTGTTCAACAATTCTTAGAATGAATATAAATTCAGAATAGCTGATGATAACTATGATATTCTTAAATAAATATGGATTTAAAAATCTTTCTTTGAATCCCCAATGTCTTGCCACATAGAAATCAAATGATGGGTAGTCAGGTCATAGCAGAGAGAGTGCTGACCCTGCAGTCAGAAGGACCTGAGTTCAAATGCAGACTCAGACACTTCCTAGCTGTGTAACCCTGAGCATGAAGCAAGTCACTTAAACCCTGCCTGCCTCCATTCCTCATCTGCAAAATGGTCTGGAGAAGGAAATGTCAAACCACTCAAGTATCTTTGCTATGAAAACCCCAAATGGGGTCACAAAGAGCCAAACATTACTAACTGACTAAACAATAAAAAGGCACCAAATAAATATGCTGACTTAAATTATTTATTTGATTTCTTGTCCCACTATTAATTTCTTGAATTTCAATATCCTAAAATGTATAAAGCACTACAAAATCTTGTTATTAACAGTGTTAAAACCAACCTGTTACACCATTTTATAAATAAATGTCTTCCTTCCAATTCCCTAGAATTGCTTTCCCACTACCTTTGCTTGTCTGAAATAAATATATATAAGGAAAGAAAAAGTTGGATGATGACTCAGCAAAGGAGACAGATGAAGAATACTTAGATTAGTTGAGATGAGAACTAGGAGAGGGTATCATGCAAACCAGGGGAAAGAGAGGGCAGATAGGAGGGTTATTTGGTTTTATTTGTAAAGAAATATGAGACTTTATTATGAATCACCTTGCTAGGCTAGTGACAAGAATCTGTAAAATGCTGCATTAATACAGCTGGGGATTCTTAAGGCTCAAATATTGAGAGTTATTTAGGTATACAATATTAAGACTATTTCTTGCTGAAGGAGAATAAGAGATAACAATTTAAAGCGCAAATTATTTCTAGTTTCGAATAGTATGAGTTATCTAATTTAGGTGGTCCCAGACAAATCTGAAGAACCAAATATCACTCGGTTTTAAATGGTACCCAAATGTTTTCAATTTCTAGAAAATAAAAATAACTATTACCAACAAGATTGGTAACCAAAATTTTTTCATCTCCCAGAGCTCTAAACATCAATTCTCTCCCTAAGAGGGCTATCAGTCATCTATCTTCTAGAAAAGGAAGTCATCAGTAAAAACACCCCCCTCAAAAAAAAACCCTACAGTTTTTAATAATAAATAATTATCTGAACAAAACAGTTACTATTGAGAAACACAAATAAGAACAATTAGACCTAAACAACCTACTAACAAAAAAAATCTGATTTCTTAAAGACCTAAAGTGTCAATCTACATTCAAGTGTCAAAAAGACAAAGGCATCAAAAACAAGAGATGTCAAGAAGGACCATCATGTTGAATAGTAATAAGATCACTGATAAGCTTCAAAAGAGCAATTCTGGTAGAATGGTGGGCTGTCAAGCAAGATGGTAAAGGATTTAGAAGTGAGTATAAGTAAGAAAGTATAGACAGCAAGTATAGATTCCTCTTTTTGCTAGTATAATGTTAATGGAATGGGAAGATCTTTCCCACCCATTAACAGGCCTACTTGGCATGTTCTGAGCTCAGGCCCAGCTGACTGCTGTGATGGAGCCTGAGTCACATGGAGCCCGAGTCACATGGAGCCCATGGTTGGAGGAGCTTGCTGAATGGCTGGAACAGGAAGAAAGAGGAAGGCACAGCTGGGAGAGAGAAAGGCAGAGCAGCTAGCATAAGTGAGAAGGGGGCAATTTTGCCTAGGGGAGGTCTGAGGGAGGGAAGGCTTGGGGATGTTGGTGCTCCCCGAATTGGTGATGTGTATAAACTTCTTTGTTACCATGGTGGAATTGGCTTTCTGGTATCTGAATAATATTTTGGTTTTCCCTTTGAGGAAGAGAGTTATTTATATTTTTCAAATTTACCTTGGAAATACACATGCACATTCATAGCGCCTGCTACGGGTATCACACTGGCGATATAGCTAGTGAAAGGAAGAAAACTGGGGGTGGGAGAAGCTGAGAGAGAATGAGGGGTAGAGAAACTTCCTAGGATATCAATAGGCTAATCATGTGTTGTTTTGAACAACAAAATTCAGGATTTCATCTAGCCTTGTGTGTTTGTAATTGTGGTTGAACAAATCAAGTCTATTTATTTATATTCATGTTTTTTAAAATTAATTTTTAGACAGTACAGCATAATTAGACAGTAAAGTATGAAAGGCAGCATGACATAGTGGATACAGAGTCAGCAACTGAGTCAGGGAGACCTAGATCAGAAATTTCATTTCTGATACATTTCAGCTGCATAGCACTGAGCAAACTGCTTAACTCTCATTCCACCCATGTAACCCGCTAAGACTCTTAAGACAACTCTAAGGAAGAGTTGTCAATCTACATTGATAGAGGTAGTTTATTTCCCTACATCAACAAATTCAGACCAGAAGAAAAAATGCAGTGTAAGCTACAGAGATATTTTCTTTCTGCAACAATACTTGAGTTATACAAGAATAGAAACATGGCTTTGGTCCTGGCATCATCATCTAATGAAGCAAATATTGAACTACTACAATTCATCTATCACCGTGCACTGATATTCTTAGATTAGATGAGGTCATATGCAACCAAAGATATTTTTCTTTGAATATTTATTTTATAGTTTCAAGCATTAAACTTTCATAGATACTAAAAGATTGTGAATTTAATCTTTTTCTCTATATAATTATAAGGCAACTTTAACTCAAAAAATGGCTTCTCACCAAAATTACTGGTGATTTTCTTTTAGAAAACCTTTACCCAACCCAGTAATTGGGGAAAAAATAAAATACTATTTAAAGAAAGAAAAAAGAAATCCTTTATCTAACCAATTAAAATAGCTCAGAAACTGGCTATTCATCATCAGTGAATAACCAATGTCTTACAACAGTACAATCTGAGACAGGCTCAGGATTATTCTTTTATTCTGTAGGTGTTTGATTCTAACAGATACTTATCAGCTCTATGCTCAGCATTTTTTCATCTACTGCTACCACAGGTCCTATCAGCAGATACATCATCCTATCACCACCCATCCCCAACCACAGAGGAGGGAGCCTGGGAAGGGACACACACCCTCACAGCCAGCACACAGATAGTACCTTAAAAAACAACGGCAAAAGTTGGAGCTGCTCTGTGACTGCTGTAGAAAAGGATCGTCCTGCACTTGCCATCAGCCACTTCAGTACTGTATGGGGACAGAATTGTAGACTCAGTGATCAATAAGTATGAGAAGAATGAGGGTTCCTCATATAATGGAATCGCAGAACTCTGTTAGTACTGGGGAGCAAGAATGACACTCACTCGATAGCCTTTCCACATAAAGGAATGATGTAACACAATGGCACTACACAAATCCTTTTGTTGCACTGATGTGGGCCTCACAAAGAAACATCAACTTATCCGACAATCAATTTCTTTTTCCAGTCTATTCAAAGTTTACATTTAATATAACAAAAATAAAATGAAATTAACTTCATACACTATTGAATCAGCACAGATCAATACCAAACAGGGAAATGAATATGCTAAAAAATGAATTTATTGAACTCAAGACTGTATGTTAAAAAATATATTAATTTTTTTTCTTTCTTTCATTTTTTTTTTTTTGCTTTTTGGAGAGGGGAAGGCAGGGCAATTGGGGTTAGGTGACTTGCCCAAGGTCACATAGCTAGTAAGTGTCAAGTGTCTGAGGCTAGATTTGAACTCAGGTCCTCCTGACTCCAGGGCCAGTGTTCTATTCACTGCACCACCTAGCCGCCCCAAAAGTATCAATTTTCAATGAGTTTTGCTAATTTTATAAGTGTTAGCATTAGTAACATAATTTAGTGACTCACCAGTTTTCAATAGTTTGATGCCCTGAGTTCTTTCATCTTCTTCAACAACTCCATTCTCTTCCATAACATGATTCTGGATTTCTTCATCTATATCCATTAGGGGTTTTAGTTTCTCCAGGATCCGGGCAGTGAATTCAGGAACACGAGGAGACTTTGTTGGCGCAGTGTTTGGCAAAGAAACATCTATCATGAATATATAAGTCAGTACACTGTAAAACAAAATACACAAAGTAGAAAAAGAAATACATTAATAGAGACCACATGAATACACCTCATCTTTAGAAGTTATGACTCAATTAAACATATTTTCTGAATTGCTTTAAAGTGTAACTTGACACAACTATAACTCTTTTTGCTCCAACCATTTCATATGATATAACATGACAGCACTCTCAAGTCAAATTTCCAAAGAGAAAAATTTTAAATGTTAAAAAAGGATTATGTAACCAAGCTTGGAACTGATACTTTCTGTTGAAGAGGCAAAATTCAAAACCATTAAAACAAATGGCAAGAACATCCACATAAGTAAATATGTAGGTAAAGAAATTAACATATAGATCGGTACAAACAATATAAAAAATTTAAATATACTGAAGGAGTCAACTAGAAAATTAAGTTATCCCTTCAAAATATAACCAATATAGACCACAGATTAAAAAAAAAAAGAAAAACAAAGATGCAAAAAATATTTAAACTACAAAGGGGAAAGCAATACTCACCTCCCTATCCTTTCCCTGACATTTTTGTAAACTTGAGTGAGTTTGGGTTCTAAGTACTTCAGTAATCTGTGTAACAGCTCAGGTACCCTCCATTCTTGCTGGGCAAGCCCACCTTGCAGTACATAAAGTCGACTAAAAAAATAAAATTTCATCTTCATCATTTATCTTCATACATTAATAAAGACAACTGCTCATCATTACATTGAAGTTACTTTAATTTTCTCAGATAGTAACCATGATCACAAAAATACCACTGACTCATAATTGATGAAGAATAAGCCTCTTTATGCCTATATAAAGTTTCTTCCCATAAATTTCATCTGCTTTTCACTGTGAAGGGGGTAAAATACACAAAGAAACTCAGTCACCAAAGCATTAGTTGATCTGCTTCATAAGCAAATATACCTGGCTGTAGAACCGATTCTTATCAGTTTTCTTTTTCTAATCTCTCCAGGTCTTTTACTCTCCTTTTTCCTCCTTTATGGTCAATTTACTATTCAGTGGCTTTCCCTTGTAAGTGTAGAGGGTGACCATACGAATTGTTTACACTCAACTGGTCAATACTATAATTCAATAACAGCTCTCTAATGAAATATTTCGTAAAGAAGGCTGAAATGATTGGATATTTTAATTTTAAAAACCTTACGTTATTCTTGTTTCCACAATAAAGATGGTTATATAGTTAACTGACTTTTTTTGTACTAGATCTAAAAATCATTAAGATTACAATGGCAATAAATACACCTAGCTTACTTCTATTTATTATGTGAACTGATGACAAAAACATCTTAAAGGCTAATTTTAAAAATTTGTTATGGTTTACCATGCATCTACAAAAGATCCTCCTTCACCACTCAATGGAGACTCCAGTAACAACTCAAATAGCCAATGAAGTTTCCGAGGATCTCTGCTTTCCTGTATCGAAAAATATGGCCAAATATCATTTCAGGGAATCTACAATTCTGCAATTAGTATGTAAAGACTTGAAATAGAAAGATCATTTGAATGCAAAGATGAAATCAATATATTAAAACATATGTCTCTTAGGCCTAGGTCAGAACTGATTAAGAAAGTAAATTCATCATTTATGAAGACTCTCACACTAGGATATGCCAGAAAAATAACAGTTGTCCAATTCAATTGACACGTTCAATAACTAGTGACAAAGCTAGGAAGATGGTCTTTAAAGATTAAGGTGCGCGTG
Source organism: Petaurus breviceps papuanus (assembly GCF_028583685.1). NCBI lineage: Eukaryota > Metazoa > Chordata > Mammalia > Diprotodontia > Petauridae > Petaurus > Petaurus breviceps. The sequence goes on from NW_027187358.1 coordinate 19,557,029, forward strand.
TGTGTGTGTGTTTGGGGGGGGGGGGGGGTAGAGCAGTGATATCCTAAAAACCTGTGACTTCATCCATGTGCAGAATATCTCATTCTGAAACTCCTACTAATGCAGAAAAAAGCAATTTGTCTGCAATTTTAATATAGTCTTAGGGATACTTAAAGAACTAAGGCATTGGATGATGAAGTGACTGTTTTAGGATTCACATAGCTGGTTGTGTTAGAGGCAGGTTTTCTTCATACTGTGGCTGCCACCCCAGCCCTTATGCTGTGTGTCATCTCTATTATTATTATCAAATTACTATTACGTCTATTAATTTTCTAAAAGGGGGAGGGGACTGAGGGGAAAGTGAATGGCCAGATTACATAATTGCTTAGACTATCCAATATTAGATTTATAAAACAAAAAAAGTAATCAATGGAACAGAAGAGATAATACAGTGTTAGAACCAAAAGGACACAATTTATTATATTTTTTTGATAAATCCAAAGTCACTAAACACTAACAAAATTCATAATAGCAAAGATCTGTAAACAATCCATGTATCCAACAACTGGGAAAATGGCTGAACAAATTATAACTATGCCATAATAAATGAAAAATATGAATACAAAGAATTTGAGGAAGAAATAAGCTGACATAGATTAAAGATAGCAAAGTTAGCATAACATATACACTTAATACAATTTATATAAAAAAGTTAATTAAGGCAACAGAATCCTAAAGAAGTTTAGAAGGGGATATAGAAACAAACATTTGCTATTGTGTTATTTCACTTAAAATTTACAAAGAAATATTTAATAATAGTTTGTTATTTCATGTAATGTCATTTTAAAATTTGAGTACATCTGAATGTTTATTTTTGTTGACAGTTTCTAAAGTGAGGATAAAATTTTGCTAAATATATACATGGATTTTTTTCAAAGATTGTTAGCAAATTTAAATACAATTTTATCAGATTAGTCACATTTACATATGTGACTAATATAGGTATTTGGGGGAATTTAGGTCATCAAGGAAAATTTATAATTAGAAAAGACATTATATTTTATTTGACTAAAATGGCAATTCTCTTTCATTAAAAAGTGATTTAAAATGATGGTGCAGACCATGACCACTACTTTGTTGTATTTAACAAATTCTCAGAATAAAAGAAGGTAGCACGAGAACTTACACAGGAAGTTGCTATACAAGTTCCCCAATCATTATATGTTTCCACAGTAATGTTACATAATGCTGTTCTAAGCAGGGGACACAGAAGCTCCCAAAGTCTTTCCACCTGCTCAATCAAAACAAAAGGTAAAGGTTATTGTTATCCAAAACATACTATTTTCAAAACTTAAGTTTTCATTTACCTGTAAAAAAATGAAGAGTGTAAATTTTTTTCAGAAATTTTAACACAACTATTAAAGAGTTTAGTCAGTTTAAAGTGAGCTTAAATTCTAACATTTTTTTTTGCTTTTTGGAGGGAGGGGGGCAGGGAAATTGGGGATAAGTGACTTGCCCAAGGTCACATGGCTAGTAAGTGTTAAGTGTCTGAGGCTGGATTTGAACTCAGGTCCTCCTGACTCCAGGGCTGGTGCTCTATTCATTGTGCCACCTACCTGCCCCAAATTCTAATAGTCTAAGGAAAGCCAATTGTCATATCATATCATGCCTTCACTGTTGATCTTGGATCAGAAGTGGGATGAATAAAGAAAACAGTTGAAAACAGTAAAGTACAGTTAGAGATATATTTTAAACTGGAAATTTTCATTTAAAAAAATACAGCATCGTATTACTTGGGAAGTACATGAGTAACACATACTGATAGGGAAATGTAACTTATTATAAGTGTTGTGCACATGCACACAACATACACAGACACACACCTTTTCAAATGTCCAATGCTTAGAACCTCTAATCAAGCCAGCTATAATTTCTGCAACACACCGCTGGGTACTCTCATGTGAGTCTGAAACTAGACGTTCTAAATGAGGCTTCAAAACTGGCAAAAAGGCATCATCAAAGTTCCTGAACACACCCTATTAGAATAATTAAAAGGAAAAACACAATTATTCAAAAGCATACCTTCATGTATTGTCTAATTCTTTAAATGATTTACATTACTACTGCTGAAATCTTCTGTTTTTATTTAAAAATTGGAGAACAAAGAGTCTTACTGACTTTTCACCTGAAATAAAATATATACACAGGGATTCTAAAATTAACAAATACTCTAAGAATACTTCATAAACAAAAGAATTTTATGTAATGTGTAAATTATACATTTTGCATGATGAGTGCAAAAGTTCATAAGCAAATACTACCAAGGGTTTGGCTTTATCAAAAAGAACAGCCATCATCATCCTAGGTTGACTAAAATAATACTTGATATGATTTCCTGAATAGATATGATTTTTAAAAATATGATCATACTCGCTACAAACACACAGAAAACTAAGAATTTGAAAAAAAAAAAAAAAAAAAAAAAAAAAAAAAATTTAAAAAAAAAAAAAAAAAAAAAGAAAACTAAGAATTTTAAGCACTCCAAGGTCCACATCTTAAAATGCCCCACAAGCTGTACTTTTTAATCAAAAGCCATAAAGCTGATGTGTAATGATGACATTTTAGTTACCTTGAAGAGGCAAAACCGACGAGGATTGAATTTGTCTTTTCCTTTTCTGTCTTCTAAAGATAGAAAATTTATTAACTGCTCAACAAATTTGGGATTGGAAAAATGGTCAAAAATAATCTGTTCTGCCTACAGAGGAGAAAAAAATTATTAAAACAATTTAAAATGCAAAACACCATTAATGCAAATTCTTAATTCTACTTTTTAATACTTGCTGATAGCTAATAATACTGTAGAGGTAGGTTGTATAGCTAATAATAATAATACTGTAGAGGTAATTTGTATTACTATCATGAAAATTTTATCCTAGAAATAATCTTTTTCTACTTTCTTAAGAGGAACTATTCAAATTCAAAGCCTTCTAATCTACTTCTGCAGCTAACCTACTTCTATTCAAATCTTCAAGTCACAAGTATGAGATCCCAAATAGTTTTACTGTGAATTAAGACCTACATATTTTTTGCTGAAAGATTTAAGCAATTATGCCATCGTGTAATTTAGAAAATACCCAAAATAATCCCTGAGCTTTCCATTATCATATTAGGAAATGGTTTAAAACATGTAATTTTCTCCGTATCAGAAAATAAAAATTTCAACATAATTTATTCTACCTTGTTTTCATAAATGGATCTACCCAAAATTCTGATGGAATCAAGTTTTCTGTTTTGTCTTTTTTTGGGGGGAAGGGGGAGGAAGAGCAGGGAAACTGGAGTTAAATGACTTGCCTAAGGTCACATGGCTAGTAAGTGTCAAGTATCTGAGGCCAGATTTGAACTCATGTTCTCCTGACTCCAGGGCCAGTGCTCTATTCCCTGCACCACCTAGCTGCCCCTAAGTTTTCTGGACAACTCGTTAAGTATAGAGATGACACTGCTCTAAGCAAGGCATAATAAAGTATTCAATTTGAATCAATCAACTAAAAAAGCTTAGGGTTATATAGTAATTTATATTTTATAATGCTTTTTCCTCACAACAACCAGTTAACTATAATGTTCAATGAAATACTACTACAGAAGAACATGAGTTTTTTGCCTCAAAAATAATAGAATTTAGGACTAATATACACAATCAATAAAAATATTTATGAAATGACATATAATCAAGCCCTAAATTGTATATTAGAGACTATAATTTAGGAATACCTATGAACATAAAGCAACCAAAAACTATCTCAACTGAGTGACCCCCAACAAGTAGGTAAAGGATAGGGAACAGAGAAAGGATATCTTGTATAATATGAATTCAAAATGGCTTTCAGTCACAGCTGACCTGAGATAAAAGATGAATTTTTGGTCAAAAGTAAGGTGCTTCTGAGTCATCTTGAATACCTGCTTATGTATTATAAAAACAAAAGCTTACCTCAGTCATATCTTCCCGACTTCTGCCCAGTTTGGGTTGTTCTTCTGCAGGCGCATAAACAACCATATTCCTAAATTTATTTAAACAAACTATAAATATACATATACACACACACACACACATATGTATATACACACATACCTATATGTGTATACACATAAATTTATATAAGGCACATACATTAGCATAGAGCCATGGAAAACATGTTACTGCATTTTAGCTACAGGTACATATAGCTTTACAAATGTGTGCCAGCATTATTAAGAAACATTTGCGTTATCTACTCTGCACAAGGAACCAAATTACAGGGGAAATAAAAAAACACTCCACTATGACCACTGTAATGATTTAAAGGAGTGATCAACAACCTTATTAACCCTGCTACTGATGAAGTCAAGCAGTACCTATAGGCAGGCCCAAAACAGTGGTAAGAAAAGTAAGAGAAAAAAGAGTCACATAATATCACCTGGTTTAATGCACACCTGAAGCCAGAATCTCTTCTACAAGAGAAATTCCTTGGCTTGAAGACCTCATTGAATGAAACCACTCCCATTTGAAACATACTATTATTTTACTTTGGGTGAGCTCAAACTGTGTCTTTTCATTAACCCTAAATTTGCCTTGTTGCAATTTCGATTCAGTGTTGCTTGCTCTTCACTTTGGGGCTAAGTAGAATAGGTTTAATCACTCTTCCCAGTTTAAAAATACATCCCTCCAAGACAGCCATAAATCATTTCCTTTTATGTCTTCCTTTCTCCAGGGTAAACATCCCCATTTCGTTCAAAGCAGTTCTCATACTGCATGATTATGAAATCCTTCACTATACTGGTTGAATTCCTGTTTATCAATGATCTTTGAAATATGTGGTATACAGAAATGAACACAAGTATCCAGATGCAGCCCAGCTAGGGCACAGTGCTACTACCACCTCCTTAATTCTCAATATTATGATTTAATAGAGTTTTAAAGAGGTAAGACATTTTAGATGTAAAGCAGATTGAGTCTTGCCTCTGAAAGATGTATGCTGTGTAACCATGGGCAAATTGCTTAACCTACTAATGCTTCAAATGACTCTCTAAAATGGTTGTTTCTTATGAATAAAATAATAGGTTCACACCCGAATATATATATGTTTACACTCAGAAAATGAAAATTTGCTTTAGTGTCTTAGCGGCTATATCACACCATTGACTCATATCAGTTTTTTATTCTACTAAAAGACTCAGATTTTTTCCAAGTAAGTTGTTGGAAAACCATGCCCCCTGTCTTGAGGATGGTTTAGTAAACAAAGTAAAACTTTACAGTTATGCCCATTAAATTTTATTTGATTAGATTTTGTCCAGTGTTCTAGACTGTCAAGACCTTTTTGGATCCTTACACTATGATCTAATATGCTTATTATGCTTTCTAAGTTTTGTGCCCATTTTACCACCATGGCATTTATGGCTTTATCTAAGTCACTAATAAACAGTCTGTAAAAGTCAACTACCACTTATTAAGCACTAATTATGTTTCAGGCACTACTAAGTACTAGGGATACAAAGACAGGCAAAATGCACTCCCTGCTCCACAGCTCAGAATCTAATATGGGGGAGATAACCATGAAGCAGACACGCGGGCGGGCAAGATAAACTGAAGGTGATCTCAAGGGAATGCGCTAAATTAGACAGGGCTGGGAAAGGCTTCTTTGGAGAGGGTACAACTTTTAGTTGAGACTTGGAAGGAATAGTCTTCTAATCTTAACACCTATAAGTCAGTTTTTAAGAAATTAGTTTGACAAAGCCATGCTGGTCTTTCATGACTACTGCTGTCTTTTCCAGATGAACTCTAACCCTTTCTTGGTTTAGAAAAAAACATTCTAATAATGTTTTCTTGAATTTGGCACTGTAATCTTTAGCAACATTTCCCAGATTCCTTCCAGCAGAAAAAAATGAGTAAAGAAAAAAAGTGCTAGTAACAACTACCTTAGCTATTTTTCGCTAGAACCTATGCCTATCTCTGATTTACACCTTCTAGAGACTTAAAATACTACAATTAAGTCAAAAGTAGTTGTTCAATGAAATGAAGTTACAAATATCCACATTAGTAAGACTCACTGAGGCCAGGTATAGTATCCCCAGTGTGTTTTCTCCACAAAACAACTTGATTCCCATTCTGTTTTAGTTCTTGGTATATTTTTACTATCATAATGCATCCATTGGTTATCAGGTCTGTCACCAGCAAGAATGCAGGAGGGTTTAGGAGTAGTACCTACAAAAAGAAAATTTTTATTTTATGTATTTTAAAATTCCTTTTTAAACACTTATTTCACCTGTAGTTTTAAAGGCACTTCTATTTTTCCCAGAAATATTTGCTTCATTTATTTAAAAAAAAAAAACCAAACATGGGGCAGCTAGGTCAGAGTCAGGAGAACCCGAGTTCGGTTCCAGTCTCAGACACTTAACACCCACACCAGAAAAACTAGCCATGTAACCTTGGGCAAGTTACTTAACCCCAAATACCCTCCAAAAAAGGCAAAAAACAAACAAAAAAAACACTTAAAAGTGTGATTTAAGGAATAGTCTAAGACATCTTTTCAGATTTATATTCAATGCAAAAAGATAAATTTATCACCCCTAGATTTCAGTCTTTAAACTAAATGAAATCACAAAACAATGTTTGTAGAGACCTCTATAAAACCTTCCAGTGCCATGTTCTTTTAGAAGTAGCGGGAATAGAAAGGATAGTACTGGATGAGATCAGAAGACTGAAGTTCAAATTTGGCCTCAAGCATTTATTTCCTAGTTTGTGACCTTGGATAAATAACTTAATTTCTATATTTGCATAATAAGGATAATACCTACCTACCTCTTAGGTCTGTTATGCAAGAATATCTAACACGATTTCTTTATTTTAGAGATAAAAAGGAGGTAGGTGGCACAGTGGATAGAGCCCTTGACCTAGAGTCAGTAAGATCTGAATTCAAATGTGACTTCATGTACACCCTGGGCAAGTTACTTAACTATCTGCCTCATAAGATAAATCCGAGTAGCTGCCTCCTAGAGTTGTTATAAAGATAAAATTAGGTAATATTTTTAAAATGTTTGTAAACATAAAGTACCACATAACTGTCATTTGTTATTATCATTATTATTAGGAAAACTTGAGGATAAAAGAAACCAACTGACTTGCTACTTGCGTGGCATACAACACTCTCCTGCCATTTATCTAGTATAGCTACATCTCTATTTCAATATCCAAATTTAATGTCAATTCTGTATCACATTGAGTATGGAAACAAATCTACATGTGTCTCAAGTGAGAGTAATATGATAATAGAATTGGTATTATCTTTCACTCATATAAAATAAATAAACCTTCTTTGTAAACACTGTTGAAATAAATGCAAATTAAAGGGACAGATTTATGTGCTGCTTTGGTAAAAGAAATGAGCCCAAGAAAAAAAAATGTACTTTAGGTTCCTCTGCTGGAAGTAAATTGAGAGTGGTTGTAGTAAGAATATAAAAATGTGGCAGCCAAAGGAAATTTTAAAAATATGTATTTCAAGTTTTTGAAATAAGGTTTAACAGATGATCATAATTAATCAGACCCTAAATCAGACCAGAAAACCCTTCTATTGCTGAATACTAAATGCACAGAAAACACCAAGCATGCACAAAAGGTACATACTTAGATTTTAAAAATAAATATAAACAAATATCGAATCTCCTTTAATAAATGCTTTTCATTTTATCATTGAGTTATTTTGGAAAGTGAACTCAACAGAGTTTTTACGATGTATTTTATTAGAGTTTAAAAAATAAAAAAGTATCAGATGCTCAAAAAGGCTTACTATATTTACCCTTGAGGAAATTATCTATGGATTCAGTGAATCAACTCTGAGAAAATTTGAATGAAAACATTTAAAAACATCAAAGAGGAGCTAAATTATCTTAGGTGGCACTTACTGATTTCATATGGGCAGATGGAAAGCTTTTTGTGTGTTCTCTTCAGCTGCTTGAGAATGCCAGCAACTGCTGAGATAGCCATCTAGAAAAGAAATCTTTAAGTTGACTTCATTAATTTTTTAAAAACCTAGTAAGTATTTGCATACCATGCTATCAGCAGAGGCCAGATTCTCTTTCTTTTTGAGAACAGGGAAATCCCTCAAATTCTACATGTTCAGTGGAATGGCTTTAGCATGCAACTCCATCCAAGACTTTGGCATGGACCATTTCCACCATAATCTGTTTCAATCAGTTCAAAGAAGAATGTAGGAATTTTGCTTTGGAAGTATAAATGACTGGTTCAGTTTAGTTATATTTCCTTCACAATGAAGAAAAGATTTCAGATTCAACCAATAAACAGGAAAACCAGAAAGTAGACTACATGTAGGTTGGGACAAATTTATTTGTTTCACTATATTCCCTTGACACTTGAGTTAAAAATCCAAGACACCTAAACTGCTATCCCAAAAAGTTACAGGACACTTAAAGTGACCTTTGCCAAAAGGGACAGAAAAATCAAAAAGTAAAAATGGGCAGCTGACAATGAAATACTTTAGCCCCAGAAAAACCAGGTGTATCACCTGACTCAAAGTTCGCTTTAAAAACAGTTCTACTATAATTTCTCCTATCTATGCAAATATGCTTTAAAAACAATTATAAGCTGATAATAATTATTTTACTTTGAAATAAAAATTTTCATGCTACTATATTTTCTTTGCCTTATAGATCAAAACAAAATGCATTGCAACAACTGATGCAATATGGTCCTTTGAAATATTCTTAAATTCTGGTTATTCTTTAATGGGAAAATACTCAAGTTTAGTTAAATAAAATCTTAAAACTTCAAATTTTATCTGAAACCAAGCCAAGCCTACCTTGCGAACCACAATTGCATCATGGTTGAGACTTTGTACAAAGAATTTTATGGCACGAAGAGGCAGAACTCGGTCATCTCTCAACAGCAGGGACAGAAAGCCAATGCCTATATGTTCAAACTTCCAGGGCCTTAAAGAAAATGAAATAAAATTCATTACTTATACCACCAACACCTCCTCCACTGTAACATGTTACTAAAAATCAAGTAGCCAAAACCTCTTAATGACAAATATCACAAATATTTTTCCAATAATTACTAACAAGCATTCAATTTTTTCCTCTGCATCTTCCTTCCTCTCTCATTCCTGACCCTTTTCAAATGACCTTTATATTTAAGTAGATTTACAATTCCCCTTATCTTGTGCTATTCAATATGCATGGTCAAAGAGGAAAAAATTCATCTGAAGATAAGACAAGTCACATCCTTGGAACTATCTGCCCCAGGTTTCAGGACTTAAAACTATCATAAGGGCTTCTAACTGTGAAAGAGATAATTTGCATGCAATTTAAATGAACCCTGGAAAATTGAAGTCAAATGTTTGTCATGAATAGAAGAATGTAAAAGTAAATGCACAGAACACTTACAGATTTCTTTGATCCACACAGTCTAACAAAGTATGTACCAAGTTTTCATAGTTCCTAAAAGAACAAGCATACCATTTAATATGTATTTAAATACTACATAATATAATAGAGCTGAGCATCAAATCACATAGAATAACCAGCCTTCAATTAGGCTCAAATCAACAAACATGACAAATATATTTGAATATTTTCTTTCATCAGGCACATACTTAGAATTTTCAGAGAAACATGTTAATCTGTAACATGGTTTAAAATTTTTTTAACCAAATCTTAGAAAAAAGTGATTGGTTTATGAATATTCTTTTCATTAATTTAGTAATTAAATAAGAATACCTATTAGCATTCTAACTAAAGGACTTTTGGTATCATGAAATGTAATGATCGCTACAGAATTTAAGCAGTTAGTACTTGATAGGAAAGATTTGCATTCCATATCCTTTGATTTTAAGTGTGTGTGTGTGTGTGTGTGTGTGTGTGTGTGTGTGTGTGTGTGTGTAAAATACTGCAGTAGAAATAGTTTTCAAAATAGTGTCAAACAAAATCAAAGGAAAATTAAATCAAGTTAAAAAGACGTAGCATATTTTGCCATGGTTTAAACTATGGAGATCACATAAAGAAGTTAACATGCCCGAATGTAAGAGATATATCATTTACATTAACTTCAATTACTTACTGTAAGGCCTCAGCATTCTTTTCTTGCTGTCGCTGAATTCCTAACTCAATCTCCTCTGGACTAAGCAATGGCTGATTGGCAGAGGGGTACTTTGACTGTTGGATTAAGACACCTATTGCAACACACGTCTGTGGAACCTTTTAAAAAGGAAAAAAAAGGCTTATAGGACTTAGGAGCAACGCAGCAGAGTCTAGTGTGAAGAGCAATAGGACCCAGTTCTAACACCAGCTCTAATCCTGGCTCAGTCAGGGTTCAGATGATTTTAGTCAAGTCACCTAAGTTCCCTGGGCTTCAAAAGTTTTCTCATCTGTAAAATGAGGGAGTCAGAGTAGAGTCCATCTTTGAGCTCTAGATACATGATTCTTTTACTCCTATAAACTCATCTTAAAGACAAGGAAAATCAAGGCCTAGAGAGGATAAGGTGAGTATGTATTATGTGACAGAGGTAGTTTAGTCAGGATTTAAATCTAGGATCTCTGACTCCAAATTACATAAAGGAATTAATTTGCAATATAAATAGCTTGGCATATAGTTGGGCTAGAAACAAGTATTGTGAATAAAATGTTTTTGCTTACTGTAAAATCCAGTCCAATTGTTTCATATTGCCTATGAATCTTTTCTGCAAGATCATCAAATAGCCTGACTATTGATGGCTTTTCTAGGGACATTGCTTTGCTTAGCCCTGAAGAAACAATCGCTGGCCATGTCTGTACAATACAATCCCAGTCATGAAGATTTGCTAGGCACACTCCACTGTGGTTTCCAAGTAGACAATACAAGGCACCCTGGAGAAACAAAGAAATATGTGTATTTATTAGATTTATTAGAAGCTTCTTGAGGAAAGAGACTGTGTCTTCTTTAATATATATTTTATGTCTTATCCCTTTAAGAAAAAAATTATCCTTTGTCACTTCACTGGCAATTTTTTTTATACCTAAAACAGTTTACAATGGGTGGGGAACCCACAGCCTCAAGACCACATGTGACCTTCTAGGTCCTCAAGTGTGGCCCTTTGACTGGATCCAAATTTCACAATTTTGATTCTGCTACATTAGCAGATACTAATTTTAGAATGCACATCTAGGTTATAAATTAAGAGAAACCTGTTACAGTTTGCTGATTTAAAAAAAATGTTTGCCTTTCAATATGTTGAGCCCCTGGAAAAGGCAACGATTAGGATGCCTAAGAATGTCTAGGGCAAAAATGGAGATCAAAACCCCAGAAATGGTCACTACTGGGATAGGGTTTGTGAGTAGCAACTGCGCTTCTAGTCTGGGTGAAATAGAAACATGCTGCTGCTAAGTGAACAAATGATAGAAAGATATCATGCAACAAGAATAACCCCCAAAATAATTACTAAAGGGATAAAAACTATAAATAATATCTGAAATTCTAACCCAAGATTTGTTTCTAAAAACGCATTTCCCTTAGATTTATTTCATTTAGGGGCGCCCTGGTAGCACAGCGAGTAAGAGCACCGGCCCCAGTGTTGGGATGACCTGGGGATCGAATCCGGGCTCAGACACTTAGCACCCACCCAGAAACACCTGGCCATGTAACCTTGAGCAAGTTACTTAACCCCAATTGCTTAAAAAAAAAAAAGGAAAAAAAGAATTGAAATAATTTAGCTTACTACATATTCATATTTATTACACAATTTTAAGCAAGCCATACTGCTAACAGTAATTAATAATGAATAATAAATCCTTCTTAGTGAAATGTTCTTTAAATAGTTTCCAAAACTTGACAACTTATTTTTCAAATGATAAAATCCTACTTAATCATTTATTGTCAACTAAATATTCTGATAAAGACAAGTACCTACTTTTGCAAAGCGGAATTAGAAAAATATTATAATAAAAAAATCTAATCCATTTATAGCTCCAAGTAAATAAAATATGCACCATTTTATCACATGCAGAAAATACAAAAATGTAATTTTAAACAAAAATATGGTAACTTGAGCCTTAGAACTAAGATTAAAAGTAAGAAATTATTAAAGACTGAGTTTTCTTTGTATAGACAGGTTACTGCTAAGCAACATTCTCTTACCTATCTGCCTATGTAGCATTCTGAAACTTGAAAAGTTTATCAAGAGCATAATGAGAATGAATATTATTTTGTTCCCAACTAACAAGGACATCTCTAAGTACTACCAATATATGATAAATGTTTTTAATGTAGCATTCTGTTTAGGATAAAACATTAGCCAAACTGACTTCTGAAAAAAATCATTTAATACTAAAAATGTGAAAATAAGATGATACGGTAGCTAAATCAGCAGCTAAATCATTTATGTATTTTAATCTTCTACTGCAAATGAAAAGATAAAAAGTATGCATTTTTCTAAATCTATCTTAATTTTAATCATTCATATTGTGTATCTTTATTCAATTATTCTACTATATCTTTTTTTTGTTTTTGCTTTTTTTTGGAGGGCAATTGGGGTTAAGTGACTTGCCCAATGTCACACGGCTAGTTTTTCTACTATATCTTTAGAAAGGAAAAGTCTTTACTGGGCTTGTCCCATGAGAATATCTGAACATCTGTTCTCCAGGGGCTCAGCAGAGTGGTTGGCACATAGAAGGCATTTAATAATATTTACTGAATGATGGATCATAACTCAATGACTTTACTTAACTCTAATCTTTGCTGCTTCTTGATTTTAAGTCAGTGCAACATAAATGGTGCTTGTTACATGGCAAACTGGAATCCCACAAAGTCACAATAATATACAACCACACATAATGCCTCATGCAGAAAAGTATGAGAAACTGATTGCTTTCTCATTAACCCAACCAGTCATTAATTGTCAATTTGTCTCCACAGACTACATGCATAATAACTACATGCATGACAATATCCTTTTATATTCTCTGGTTCCCCCCACCTTTGTAAATAATATAAAATCAGAAAGCCTGAAGAACTGTTAATAATCAAGATTTTTGATAATCCAAAAACATTCCACATACTACTCATTTATAAAATCCCCAAATACATTAGAAATAGTTTCCTATAATTTGGGCTTACTTCTGTTTTTCCAGTGTTCATATCACCCAATGAAAAAACAACAGTCCGACGGTCCAAGCAAAATTATAATGACATTTACAAGTATAAACAAAATACAAAATTTTTTTCAAATTTCTTTCCATTCAAATCAAAAGGTTATCGGAATCTCCATTACTTGGTGATTTTCCTCACTTTGAGATACAATAAACTTAAAAAACACCAAAATTACCCATTTTTACTCTTGTACCCAACTCTGACTCCTATTTATGAAATTCTAACAATCAAAATACGATACTTGAGTAAGAAAATTTTAATTTTGATTAAGGTCTTTAAATGTGGATCCCAAAATAAACACCCTCCAATAGTGGGAAATCACAATAAAGAATCTTATAAAGTCAACCATCATATCTAATTATAGGTTCCATTATGCAGCTTTTTGACAGCAACCACATTCTTCCCCCCAAAATTTGTTAGTATTTTTATATTTGAAACAAAATTGATCGGAAATATATGACAAAAAAAAAAAACCTTCTGTTATTTGGTACCATTAAGTAGTAGCCAAATTGTAAAAATCATTATAAAAAACTTTACTCTAAGCATTCTTATAAAAGTCTAGTTTAAAGGGAAAGGTCTCCTGAGAACCCAAGGTTTAAGTACACTCAGCAGTAACAAGAGGAAAATCTTCTGGTGGCATACACACTCCTTGGGCATTGAATCCTCTGTATCTCCAACTGTTCACTTATAGATAAATAACCATGGAATTCAGGAAGGAGAAAGGAAAAAGAAGAAGAGAAAGAAGACCCTACTTTGAATTGTTGTTGAGTTACATCTTGTCTGTCTGGCCGCAAGAACTCTAAAACCAAGGGAATAATATCTCTGCAGCAAAATGTATATGTTCCCAGAGCTGTGAAAAATGTTTGCTGAGCTTTATTCCTGACCTGGGGAGAGGATCAACAAGATACTATGTTATTAACATGGCTATTAAAAATAATGCAAAAATATGTCCTACTAAAGTACTGATGTGTAAATAGGATTATCTCTGTAGTTGATAGACTATTAAATATATAAATTCCAATTTATAATATGCAAAAGAATTTGCAAAAGTTTAAGTATTTTTCCCAAGTCCTTGAGATGTCCCTCTCATTAAACCACTGAATAATGCAGAGTAAGTCATTTAACTAAGTAATTTCGGGTTTTAGTTTCCTTAGTTATTGCAGGAGGAAGTTGGACTAGATGATCCCCCTTTTAGGTCTAAAATACTATATTTCTATTGGAATAATTATCCAGATTATGTTTAATTAACTATGAATTTTTTAACATGAAACTTTAATATTAACTGAAATCTTGTTTATCCACATTTGCGGATGTGAAGAAACAGATCTTATGAAATAGTGGTTAGCATAATAATAATTCATTTATACTAGCAATGTACTTGAATTCTTAGGAACTCACTAAAATAATGAACTTATAATATAAAGAGCTAATTTAGGAAATGCTAACCATGATTCTCCTCTTCTTTGAAACCTATTTCCACACAGTTACAGTATAGTGCTCAGGCTAATATCAAAATTTCCGAAAAATCTGACCTCACAAATCCTCCTGGTACTTAGATTTCAATGGAATTCCTAACTACTTCCTTCAATAGTAGAAGTTGAGCACAAAAAAAAGGGGAAGTGGCATAAAGAAAAAATAGTAGAATTAGGGTCAGTCCTTGTTTTACATTAACCAACTATATAAAGTTTATTATGTCATTTACCTGTGACCCTTAGTTTTCTTATGTTTTAAAAAAAAAGAATTTGTGCTATATAATAAGATTCCTTCAGACTGTAACATTCTATGCCACCAACTAGCCATGATCATACAATGTGGGCAATCTCAAGAGTTCAAAATGACAGGTTTAACTGCTAATTGTTCGCTTCCATCTTTGAAGGCTCCATGATTTTGTATTCCCCCCCACCAATGTAGAATGTAACAATACTTCAACAACTTGGCAAAAATGACCTAGTCAAAAAAAAATCATGAAATCAGTGACCAAACTGGTACTTAAGTCTCTTTGATCTAAACTTGGTTGAATCTCTGATGGTATATACACAGTCTTATGAGCTGGTCCATATTTAAACTCCTTTTAGCTTTGTAGAGTCTGCTGGTGTTATACTATGCTGGAATGGCCTTCAAGAACTACGGTCACAATTATGAAAGTCATGATAAAGTACTGAATGACAGGCAATACTTGGTGTAGCAATATCTGAATAAAAACATTCATACCTGGCCATATGAACTAGTAGACAAACGAAGAAGGTCTCTGATCATATCTTGATGTATTTTTTTGTATTCACAGCCTTCAACAGTTAGTGTTCTTAGCTAAACAGAAGGAAACACAAAATAGAAGATTTTCAAAGAATTTCACATTGGCTAATGTAAAGAATAGAACTGTAATTTATCAGAACTCAAATGATTAAATATTAATCAAATAGTTATGCATTCCTATGGTAGGACTGATTAGAAATGAATAAGAGAGAAAAATTACCTCATGCTGCAACATTACTCTATCAATTAGCAATGCTCTGATATGCTGTTTTTTCCCTTGGAGCTGGAAAACAAGAAATATCAAGGAAATATTTTCCTAAGTGACTCAAATGTAATCTATAATTTCCTCACATTCTTTAGCCAAAATAAATGGCAGTCAACAAGATGCCCACAATCTATAATCACTAGCATATTATGTATATATAAAGAGCAAAAACCCTGGTTGCTCTAGTTCTATCACATAAGAAATAACTTTATACCAGGTGATCCATCCATCCAATTAATTGGTTGATCTCTGACGGGAACATGAGAATATCTTCTGGGGAAAAGTATGATTCCTGCTCTGTGTTAAGGCAAACTCAAAATCTGAGGGATGGACTGCTTAAGATCCTTAACTGTCTCTCAGTTGTCTATGATATAGCTATACATATAATATACTTTAGCTATAGCTACATAATATAATTTATCTAAATCCTACTTGAATCTATATTTTCAGGCAATGTAACTTCTTATGGTAACAATTTTGCTCTCTTTACAACAGGCTTCTACAATCATACTCTAGTAGTCCAAAGTGTGGTGACTATCATCCTACTATTTAAGTCAGTGGAATTAGGCTGTTTTCATAGGTTTCTATCACTCATCTTCCCTCAAACCTTCTTCTTTCCCACTTTTTTAGTCTGCATTCAGATAGAATCCATTTTGCCACCTTACTTTACTCAGCCTTCTCTGTTCAATTACCATACAATTCTAAAATGATTAGAAGTCTTTTTAAACAACTGTTATTATTGCTTTTTATTCAGCCCAGTATCTGGGGATAAGAGAACACAACAAATTCAAATAGGTCACTTCCCTTCAGCCAAGGTTATTATAGACAAGAAAATCTTTCTAGGTTCTAAAAAGAATCACTAATCTCTTAAGTCCACACTCATTACTGGCCCTCTCCCCTGTCAAAAGAAATTCCATCAGAAAACTTTTATTTCAAAAGTAAAATTTTAAATTTGTCTGAAGTTAATATAGGGTGTTTGTGAGTAAACACTAAAACAATGTAGAAGAATAAGAGGTATTTTGAAATAAACTTTTAAAAAGTTCATCAAAATGTGAAAGGGCTATGATAATCAATGCAGGTCCACAGAAATGTGAGATGCACACACATGTACATATATAATTTGCTACATATATTACAATTTGCTATTTATATAATATATACATATAACATAAATGCACACATGCATACATAATGTTATATATGTAGTCTCAGATCAGTTGAAATTCACATAATCCTACCTGAGTGCCATTGGTAAGATCTTAATTTTTAATTTTAATCTTAAATTTAATTAACCTTAATGGTGAGGGAGGGGAATGTAAGATTCCTGGGCACTAGAAATGACATCTTGCTTAATTATCTAGTTTAGTTTCAGGAATCAAAGAGAAAAATAGTGTGAATGTTTCACATCCAATAATTGCCACAATTCATTTGGAATCAGTGTCACAAAGTTTCCTTGAACAATGCTACAATTAAAAAAGGAGGGAACATTGTTTTTAAAAAGGGTTACAATACAGATAGCTATCTGCCCCTCTGACCCCTGATACTAATGAATGCCCAAAACAGTGTACAATTACTCCCTAGATAACACAAATGGGTGAGCAGTAAATGTCAGAATTACAGTGAAAGCCACATCAAAAGAAATGTGGGGAATACTCCACTATTTGCACAACTCATACAAAACTCAATCTCCAATTAATGGGAAAACTATCTTTTTACCATAAAAATGCTCCTTACATATAACAATTTTGTGTTTCTTTCTCAAGGTCTGATAACCAAAATTACACATTGTATTCCTGGGTCAAACTCTTAAGATGTGCTTTTCATTGATTCTATCTTTTCATACTCTTATCATATTTTTCTAGACTACATAATATCTGAATGGTCTCTAATAATCTTGTGGTCTTCTGGTAAGCCTTGCAGTTTATGACTGATAAAGGTGCATTTGTTAATTAGTTCAAAGATATATCCATTTTTCTAACTCTATTCAGTTTTTTTCTGTGAGTTCAAAGTTGAGACTGAAAGAGTCTTCCAAGTAAACAAACACGATGGGCTTTTGATATATATCTGAACTTAAATTATACATTTTATTTCCAATAACACTTCTATATTATATATTAATAATATGCTTAATTTTCATGTTCACAGAAAACCTATTCCTAAGTAGAATGCTCCTACATAAACCATCCTCCAGATTACGTGACCACTAAGGATTTAGAAATGTTTTCTTTTTAAAATAAAGTGTATCTGATTTAATTGTGAAAATACTGACCCGATTCTCCATTGATTTCTTCACTAGGTTAAAACTCTTCCACCGAGAGTCAAATTCATGCTTGTGAGAGCCTTGAAATTGCAAGAGGTCCCCTATGATCTGTGGTTAAACAATTTACAAATTTTACCAACAAGCCAAGACTGATTATACATCAAATTATGGATCGATCAAATGGCAACTGTACCTTTATGATAAGAAACAATGATTTGGTATCATCTTCAGAGTTATCAAGTATGTGATCTATGATTAGAGCACAAGAGTCTGGGTTAGAACTTAATACCCTGTTAGCAATAGATCCACTGTCATTTGAATTTACTATGAGAATCTTGCAAAGAAGCAATGTGTAATAGTGAATAAAGTGGTAGGCTTGGATTCATGAACATATGGGCTCAAATCCTATCCCAGCAGCTCCCTTAATCTCTATATACCTTGTGTACTTCTTATGATTTAGCTACTAAGTCAAAGCCAAGATATTTTTGGAGGAGGTGGCTGAAAGGGTCCCCAATTTCTCATAGTGATGATGGAGGAAGCATCCACCTTCCAACTTCAGAATTTCCTACACTGAGGAAACCCCAGTTCTTTAAGTATCATTGTAAGTAAGCAAGTTTGTTTCCATAGGCTATATAAAGAAGGGACAGTAGGGTGTAGTGGATAAAGGACCAGCATTTCAAATCAAGATGACCTGGGTTCAAGTCCTACATTTGATGCGCGCGCACACACACGCGCACACACCTAGGCATGTCTCTTAACCTCTCATTCCCCCAGGCAATACTCTATAGTTAAATACTGAAAATGAATGTGCCACCTGGTGCCAGTAGGAGGAACTTCAAAACAATCTAAAATGCTAATGAATCAAACAGGATATGGAATAAAACTTCCTTAACACTTGCCACACCATGGAAAACACAAAAGCACTTACGGAGGAGTTTCCTTATGACCCTAGCAATTGCTTCCCGATGGTTTTCTCTAGAAAGATCTATAAACAAAAACAGAGAAAATATTTTAGAGAACTTCAATGTTCTTTTATTTACAATAGGTATAGTTCAAAGTAAGAAGAATTTTTTATGTTTATTTTTTTTAATTGGGCAAGGTATTTTCTTTGTTACTCCTCTGAAGAATTAGAGGCTAATGATTATAACATGCAATCTAGAATAACTTCAAAAATCTACAGTTAACCAGGATGCATCAATAGTCCCTGAGGGATACACTTGGGGCTGGGGAAAGGATGTTTAAAGCTCTTGCTAACATTATCTTCCATGCTTTAACAATTAGCTGGAAAAACTATGAAAATAAAGAAGCTATGGATGTTTTCTAATGGGTTAAATAAAATATTTATAGTATTAAGTCAAAACATCTAGAAAGGAAGTAAAATTTCATTAATTTGGACAGATTTAACACTATTCGTTAGCATTATATTTAGGGTTTAACAAAAAAGAATACCGTCATTAAACATGAATAATGTGTGAACACTGCCTGATTTTTGTTTCATTCAACCAAATTTGTGAGAATACTGCCATACTCTTAAGCCTGAGGTTTTCCATTACAATTACTTTTTTGGAATACTAAAGGCTTGTTTCCACCTACCCTTTTGTTTTATGTCCTCATGTCTTATATTCAACTACTGTGAGCATAGACATCTTTTATTCTCTTTCAAGATTTTCTAAATCTTCACTTTAGAAAAATTTTACTGGCTCTTCCGAGCCATATCTCTCCCCTTGTTCCTCCAGAAAAAGAAATATGGGCTCAGCAAAAGTTTTATGTTAATTTTAAATGCCCATAGAAACTAGTTAGACTCAATCACAACTATAAATTTAATCTAGATTTATAGTCCCTTCAGAATAGCTATAGGCTGGAACAACTAAGTCTTCATAATTTAACTTATTAATATTTGCTTACCATAGTCAAGGCCAGTGTACAGTTTTGTCTCTTCCAAAGATACCATACTTGGCACCCTGAACAAAAACAAAGAATTATTTTTTTTAAGAAACAATGTCAAAAAGAAAGACTATGTAAAGGATTTTTATGGCTATAATAGATCTAGTAAAACAAAATAATACTATTCAGAAGTATACATTACATGTCTTCAATACTTCCTCATGAACACTAGGGTTTTACCTGATCCTTCTGATGATTCATAGTAATTGTTATAATCATCCTTAAATAAGGAAAGCTTTAAATTTAATAATAAAAGAAAATTCAACTTCAAATTAAACATATTTTAATACTCTTTAAAGATTTACAGATTTTAAAACTGCTACACACATTTACCTAAATCTCAAACTAGAAAAATTGCTTCAGCTTTCAATTGCACAATAATGGCAAATTAAATACTCATTAATTCCATTTTTTTCAAAGAGTAGAAAAAAAGTTGCAGTTTTAGGTAACTCTGATCCTTCCTTCTATATCACATCAAAGTATGCCTATATCTACATTTTGAAGCCTGAATTCTTCTAGGATCCCAAGACACACACACACCTATAAAAACACTAGGGTTCCTAAATTAAAAAAAAAAAATCAGAATATATTTTCCATAAATATTGCCACTCAATTCAGCTGTTCTGAATGTTTCTACAGATTATAAGATTTTTATTCACGCACACAGGAACAGATTTTATAGGTTAATGGTCAATACCTTCAGTAAAAGATAAGCAATCCAAAATGATTTCTTTTTCAACATTCTGTTTCAAAACTTCTGCAATTCATTTTTTTCTAATGCTATAGCCAAAATGAAGATGTGTTTTAAGAGAAAGCTTAGGCAGAAGTGCCACAATAAGACACTATTTAAAAACCACAGTTAAGCAAACTGTGTGCATATTAGGGATAAGCACATCTAGTCCAAAAAAGATAAAAATACATGGCCTTCATACATAAATTGCATAGTACTGAGGAGGGATTTTTTTTACCGGACATGTTTTCACACCCTACATTAATATTAATATTGTAGATGGAAAGTAATCAAAAATGGTAGTTTAAATAGGACACTTCTTCAATCTAGGTTTGATATAGTTAAGAATTTTAATACTTATGACCACTTAAAATGCATTGATTAATTATATTCTCTTCCTAAATCCGATGTCTAAGAAGTCACTAACACTTTGGGGGGACATGAATCCATAAAATACAATCTTGGAGTAATTTTTTTTCTCCAACAGACTGGTTTTGAAGCTTATAAAATTTTAGGACACAGAACCATTTCTGTTTTAAAATACTTACTTTTAAACTCAACTTCAAGAGTTCTTACTAAATTTAATTCCTCAACACAATTCAGTGAATAGACAGGCCACTCTCATTTGCAAAGCTCGGAGACTCAACTTTGTCACTTGAGTATTTACTATAAAAGGCGACATACAACTTAACTAAAAAGTAACAGGTAATTTTTGTAATGTCAAAATTGCTCCAGAAATTATTTGCAAACATAAACACCTCCCAAATTTATGTAATTTAAAGGGCATTAACACAACCAAATGAGAAATAGATCACGGTCTAGCAAATATAAATTTGACAAGATAAAAATTAAACGTTATGCTGAATTACTTTATTATATCCTCAGTGAGAATGTCCAAATTATTTCCTTTCTTTCTGTTGTTTTGTGTCCCTTGAGAGTAGAGGTTTTCTAATCTAGTGAAACGTAAATAAAGAGCTTAAATTCATACCCCAATCAATATACCTATCCCCTTCAAACCAAGGGCAAACTGGCTACAAGTAAGGTTATTTTTGTTTTGTTTTTCTTTGGTCTTTTTGGAGAGGGGAACACAAGACAATTGGGGTTAAGAGACTTGCCCAAGGTCACACAGCTAGTAAGTGTTAAGTGTCTGAGGTCAGATTTGAACTCGGGTCCTCCTGACTTCAGAGCCAATGCTCTACTCACTGTGCCACCTAGATGCCCCAACAAGTAAGATTTTTGCTAAAGACAATGTTATCACATTATACTGCAAATTGTTAGTAGTTTAGAAAAAGGGCAGTGCAGAAAATGGATCTTGGTTGAAATTCCTATTCCGCCACTTACCAGTAAATAGGCATTATTTTTTCATCATAATGAATGATTATTACAAAGACTAGAAAAAAGAACTTGGATTGTTATTCATAGTAGCAAATTTATCAAGATTAAAGCATTATTACTTTGGGCATGATCAAAATGTGGGTGGTAGTGGTGGTGAACATTTTTTATTATAATGGTTCCAATTCCCATTATAATGAATTTTTCCAGCAGAAATATCTTATTAAATATCATTACTTATAATGCAGTTTTGATATTTAAGTATACATTATTTTAAGAACAAATCCATAATTTCTATTTGTATGGCTTTCATTAAGATACAATTTCAGGATTCCTAATTTCAGTCCTTGAGTCCCCTAAAATACCCACTAAGACAGGGATTAAAAAAAAAATTTAAACAAAATCTCTAACCTTAATCAACAAATCAATTACCACTTAAGTACTCTGAAAATTAGTAAATGAAGTAGCCATTAAAACAAAAAGATAATAGACACTATAAAAATTCTGCAGTAAATACAACTTTTAAGTCAAGAGAAAGATTTTAGAAAATTGGAAGACAGCTGGCATTATCTTTCTATGCATGTTCCTCATATGAGGTTGCTCTGTTCCCACCTACCTCTAATTTCTTTTCATACCCTTGCTCTACTTGAGAGGTCCCTCAATTACATTCCTTCCTACTTGATTTTTTTTACCAAAAAGCTTACAGCAAAGCTGGTGTGAGCAGAAAAAAATAACAGCTCACTAGGAGAAATCTGTCACTAGCCTACAGATAAGCAAAACTTCACACTTGTATCCTTTTGAACTACAGCCACACAATACACTTTTATACACCTTTACCCCTATATGCTGCATTGGTCCAAATATAGGTGTCTCAAAAGTCTTGGTGTTGTTTTAAACTTCCAGATTAAAATAGCACCAATATGTTTGAAACACTCTGTATATGAAATCCAAGTTAGGTCTATATATAAATTTGTATTCTTAATAACAGCAGAGATACAATTAAAGCCTTGCTTATATCCCCAGCAGCAGCACAAGCACTAACAACAGCTTTTCTGCTGGCCAGCACCCCAGCAGAAGAAGCCTATGCCCGGTGTAGCTGCTGCTGGTAAAATAGCATAAGGAAACCAAATTCCTTTCACGTGGTTCCTGCAAAGACAATCATCCCCAGTATCCCTGAGACACATGCTTGGAGTTCCCTTGCCTAAAAGAATTTGTACTACATCTGCCACAGGAACAGAAGCATCTAGTTGGGGGAAAAAGTAGGAGTGGTGGATCTCATGAAGTATCAGAGATTTCCAAGCTTTGCAACTGAGAGAGACCCACCTGTATTAGCTTTCTTAGCTTCAAAATGCCTACTGATGGCCTAGGGTCCAAGTATACTATTTCCACAATAAGGTAGTAGTAGGGTGCTTTCAATCAGCAAAAAGGTGGCCATATATTGTATAAAATTGTAGTAAATACATCTACTTGAAAAATTCTTTACATGAAGTCAGTATGTTATTACATTTGAGAATGTTTAAATATTTTTTTTAACAAATTCTCACCTATAATTCCAACATCAATTCCTCTTGTTTATTTGCCACTCTAAATTTCCTTGATTTGCAAAAATATCAGCTTTATACTTTTTTGTATGGTAAATAAAAGCTTGTTTACTGAAGGAAAAAACAGGCTTTTCCTAAATAAACCAATGTAGCATTGTCTTTCAGAATATTATAATTATGTGTGTTTATTTTTCTAAGTATATAAATACACATATATTTATTTTTTCTAACAAAGAATTTTTACTTTAGGGGCATGGCCTACCTAGAATTGGACTAATAAGGTAGGCTTGTATTTTAAACATCTCCAATATTTATTCTGTATGAATATTCATATGGACTAAAAGGCTTAGGAATTATCTAA
The DNA here is from genome assembly GCF_028583685.1 of Petaurus breviceps papuanus. Taxonomy (NCBI): domain Eukaryota; kingdom Metazoa; phylum Chordata; class Mammalia; order Diprotodontia; family Petauridae; genus Petaurus; species Petaurus breviceps. The sequence continues at coordinate 19,580,862 of NW_027187358.1, forward strand.
GGTGTTTTCCACACTCACTATTCATTGTTGAGCATGTATAGTGGATACTCTCAGTTAAATCAGATACCAAGAGACATATACTGCCACCCAAAAACATATCCTGAGAAAGATTTCCAGGATAGAAAATAATAATATAGTCACCCAACAACCGTAAAGATCAACTTTATATATTTATTTGGTAACGATCACCAAGCCTATGTTTTTTTTTTAACAATGGATACCATTTTTTCCCTAGTTGTATTACATCTTTTATGCTTTCATTTTTACATGTATCTTTTGCCATTCAATGGCAATTTTCTTTAGAACCATTACCTTTAAGAGAACAAACCCTTTAGTGTGAAAAAACAGGATGGAGAAGTAAAATGATTAATATAAAGACAAGCATACATGCAAATTAAATAGAGAAGCTAAATGAAGTCGTATACATAGAACTACAATTGAATTAGTATAAAACTATTTTGGTTTATCTTGAAGATGCTAAAAATAAACTTATATAGTGCTAAAAAATAAAGTTACTAGAGTGTTACTGGGTTATTTATCTTCCAGATTTACTAATACTAGCCTTTTATGAAACACAATTAGGCTAATTCTATCTTTTATTATTAACTTCGATCCTAGTTAACAGTATCTATAAACACAAATGAAATGTTGGATCTAGTCTATCATGTGTACATTGTTTCTACATAAAAAGAAAAAAAAACTTCTTACATGCTGCTAAATTTAAGAGTAGATCGTGGGCCATAGTAATTATTTCCATGGTTGACATACAAAATTTAAAAAATCAAAGAAAACAGTTGGAAGGTGAAAAAAAGGAGAAAACAGGGTTACTCACCGTGGAGTAGTAACTGTTTCCTTTTCTGTGTGCAGCTCCCCCAGCAGAGCTGGGTAGTTTCCTGGAGGTGCCAAGAAAGGTTAGCTAGCCCTGCCCCTCATTGCATAACATCACATCCTTTCACATATAAAAGAAATGGTCTTGTTCTAGACCTTAAGTATCAGATTTCTTGAGTGAAAAGATAGTCAGAGCCGAGTTCTTAAGAATGCTTTTATAACATTTCTATCAGAGGAAAGGGGACACCAGGGGTAATAATAAAGTAGTATTTAATTAGAAAAATGGGGACTCCTCTACCTTGAGTAACCCTGTTTTTCATATCCCACGAAACTGGTTAGGACTGTTAGAGTGGATTATAGTTTCAAAGGAACATCCCATGGCAACTAATAAAGATTATATACTGGATAAGGACACTTTCTCTTAAGCCTTGGAGGACAACCTACAATGGCAAATAGTGTAAAGGACTACCTAGGCTACCTAATATCATTCATTATTTAGAATTCTGAGAGCAAAAGTTTTCATTCTAAATTAAAAAACACGTTTTTGACTCTCCTATTTTGAAAGGCAAGTTGAGCACCGTGGTATTACAAGGGACTAAGCTGATGGAAGTTGAAATGTTGTAGTTAGGACATTAGTTACCCTTCATAGTCCCATGGGCCTGATGTTTTACATGCCTTTCGAAATGGGAGACAACTGAGCTCAATTAGTAGTTGAGATATCCATCATGGTAACTTTATATTTCTAAAACAAGAGTACAAGCTGAGTAACATTTAATATAGCTACTTCTTTCTACATACTTAGCTGTACAAAATTATCAATATCTTCAGTTTTTGCCAGACTCAAAAAAACTTCAAAACACACAAAAAAGGTTCTCACTCAACAGCTATTTCGAGATTTCAAAACCATTCACTACTCTGATTACTTCTGTATCCTCTGTGGAGCACCTAATGTACTATTCAGCAAAATTTAAAATCACAGAAGATATTAATTTTCAAACAGGCCACCACCTCTAGTTTGCACAGGGTAAACCATAAGAGAAAAAAAATTAAGGTAACGAATAAGATCAGCACTACAACATTAACCTTTTATGCAAAACTAAATTACTACTAAGAGTTTAGTAATCTGTTTTCCAAAGAGGTCAATTTCTGTCCATTATTTCAGAGAATATGTAACTTCCATAACTATCGGCTTGATATTCTGTTACAAACAAAAATTTCTTAACTACAAATAAATTTACACCAAGGCATAAGAAAAGCTTCACTTTAAACTATAATTATTAGTGACATTCATTTTTTTTTCTCATCGAACTAGACTATTTATTACATACTACTACCATTTTCAGTAGCCAATATCCCAGGCAAACAGTTTCATGTAGAAAGCAAGTGTTTTTTTCTACTATAAATGGAATTATTCTACAGAAAACATCTCTTCCTATTCTTTTTGTAATAGTAGGTAGTGGGCATAGAAAGACCTTTACAATTTTGTACACCAACCTAGAAAGGTCTAAGAAAAGTAACACTTGATAATTTCAAAGAACATAACATTTGCAAGTTATAAATTAACATTATTTTAAATTAGAAAATATTAAAGAAATCTGAAGTAATATAGATTTGTTACACAATGTTTAAATTCATTAGCACTGGCTACAAAATCATTTAAAAATATTTATCTAGAAATGAATTAACCTCTCTTAGTGTGTAATATTAGGTGTTCAGCTGTTTAAGAAGTAGTCTTTTATTTATACTGACATGGGAGCCTTCAGGAAGGGGAGAGACCTGAAGACCAGATTCCTACGTGCATTTAAATAATCAACCAACTCCACTGTTAAATCCTACTCTGGTGTCTCATCATAGTGTGGAGGTAATCCTGGGATCTCAAAGGCTATGTCAGGAAAGCACCCAAGTTTCAACAGGTCCTATTACCAAGTGGGAAAGGTTTTGAATGTGGGCCTTGTGAAAGAATGTCTGCTGTCTGTCTCTTGGCTCAGAACTGGCCTAGCTAAATTAAGAGGGGCTCATCAGAGTGAGTGATGATAGTCACAGAAACTCTTGAAGACCATCTTCTGAGCTATAGAGGAGCTTTAATCTATGTTGAAGGAAATAGTCAAACTGAAGAAATTAGCTTTAAAGTAGTGAAGTAAAAGTATCAAATAAAATACAACCTATCACATTTGGATAAAACATGTTTACAAGTTAGATTGCCTTTTTAGATGAAGATAATACAAGTGAGAAATTAATTTAGTATAGCTTACTATAAATTTAAATATTTAGAAAAAAATTCTTTTTAGAAAGTTGTAGAATCTAGAAAACAAAGTTGACCCCCATTGCAGCAATCAGAAGGAAAAGGCTGTTTTTGTTTTTCCTACCTATTCAACTGTATATCATTACTTTTTATCGTAATGTATTTCAAATCAAGTATTCTAAAAGAAATTTACTATCCTAAAAGAATATAAAAAGCTAAGTTCAATTTTATCTAAAAAATAACAACAAAAAACCAAGAACCAGAAAATATCCAATTTTATCCCTTCAAATCTATAGTGATTTTTTTTTCAATCTAATTTTCAACCACAAAGTCAACACCTTCACTTTTAGAAGACCTCCCCAGTCAAAAATTTTCCTGCTGTTCAGCTTTTGAAAGGAAAAGCAAACCTAAAAGAATAGGGATATGCAATATCAACTTCATGAAACATATGATTATGTACCACAAGACAACATAGGCTGAGTTTATTTATTCCAGATAGGTATTACAAAGTTGTACTAAAATTTTTAATAAGGAGAAGGCCATTATAAGATAGAAAATTATCATATGCAACTGATCAAAATGTAAAGCACCAATACCTTTATGAACACTTAATTTTTGCTTCAGTTATACATTATAAAAGTTAAAAAGGTTAAAGTGCAGCTATTTCTGATATCTACCTCAAATGGAACAATTACCTATCTCAGTTTAAAATAGTTTCCTGGAAATCATTTGATCCTAAAATTCACTGTCTTATCTGCATGGAACATCCTCTTGGCCTCACAAGAGTGATTCTTGGTCCAGATAAAGAAAACCCTACTTCTTATCTTCAAAGCAACATCCACAATAAGAACTCTAATTACCAATTACTCAATTTATGTGCTGTATAAAAAACCCACACATTTGGTATAATACAAGGTCATGATTTCACTGTATTCCATTATTCAAATTATCAATAAGTTAAAATTATGTATCTTTATTTTTAAATGTTGGTAGGTTTTTATCAAATTATTCTGTCACCAGTAGATATCTGAAAATTTTTTTTATCAATTTCAGTTTATACACCTGATGTCAAACATAAGAAACGAAAGTTCCAAGAAAGAAAAGTAGAATAAAAACAGACATCCTTATCAGGATATTAACTAACCATCTAAAGAACTAGGTCCAAAGTAGTTTTCCAATATTTAACTCTCATGCTAAAAGGAGAGAGGTGATAAATAATCTTTCATTCATCAAAAAGGACAATGCAACCAACAAACTGCGGAAAATGTAGGAGTGTTATCTACTGGCAAAAAGAATTTCAAAGTCTTTTAAACCACTCCTGGAAAATTAAATTTCTTTTCAAGTTCTTTCAATAAGCACCAGTAATCAAACTGTCCTGTTAGAATCTAGAAAGATTATAAAAAACAAGATTAGTCTTTTTTTTTTTAAGAGATCTCATGGTAAGTTGCTCAGAAATAAGATGGATGCTGAAAAGAAAATGGCAGCTTGAGGTGGCATACCAAAACACATGTTTCCTTTCTAGGTGATCCAGAGTTATTAAGTACTACAGAATCCACTTAAACTTAATTCCTGACCCAAGTGTCAGCTTAAAAAAATAGAATTATATTAAACCAAAATATATGAATTCACATAGTCAATTCTCCTAACACTTTGAAACCATTTAACTCCAACATCTTGAGAAGTAAAAGGAAGAAAAATTCAAAGGACTAAAGCATCCATCAGAGGAAAAAAAAAATGTCAAATTTCTTTCAAAGTACCACATGTTTTTTTTTTTTTTTGGGGGGGGAGACATGCACTACAGTATCAAAACAGTTTCTACATAAAATTGCAGGCAAAATATTATAAGTTTTAGTTTTGTTCTTTAAAAATAATGAAAATGTTATCTTTAAATGATTATATTTAAGTATGATGCAAAAGAGCTTTTAAATAAACAAATGAGATGCATACATTGATATCACTTTACCTATAAATATGTACGTACATATAGTGTCTTTTAAAAAATTTATTCACTTAATTTGTGCCTTAAATATTTTTGGTTTAACAATGATATCAAGGATAAAACTAAGTCACTTTTATTTTTTAAAAATAATAAAACAGCAAACATGTAAAACTAATAGTTAAACAATTCTACTTACAAATGAGTAATCTGCTCTCCTTTCAGAGGGGGTAGAAGGTTTCCTGAACCAATCAAACAGTTGTGAACTATGGTCAAGCGCTGTTGTACATCATCTCTAAAATTAAAAATTTGAAGTGTTTTAATATTTCAGAAGTAATAAATGTTTTTGCTTTATTAATAAAATTACCTATTACTTTTATTTGTGAGATCTTTTTACTTTTTTCTTTTCTAGAATCAAAAGTATATAATGGTTTTTGTTATATCTGTCAAAGTATTCAAAATTAAAACAAAGAAACAACAAATTCTTCCTGTGTCAGCAAAAGGTAATTAAACAGCTGTAGAATTTTAAATGGTAGTATCAGATTACTGAGAGTTACTCAGTTACTGCATAATTTACCATCTGAAACAATGATGGTCCACTGACTCTTTAAAAAACCCTTCACATAAGCAATTCAGAATCCTATAGTTCCTTTTAATTATACATTCATAATATTCCTGGTAAGAATGACAAATAATTACCCTTTCTCTCTAATAATTTTGATAGAGTTGAACTGGAAGACATCAAAAGGCATCTCCTAAATAAGTTTACATATGTGGTCAACATCTAAATAGTCACTCCCCCCATTTCTGTTATTTTAGTGCCAACATGTTATTATCTTATATTTCACCATAATTTTGTAAGCTTGGATCATGAAACTCTAGCCACTAACTTCAAATATTAATTTAATTTTTCTATGGAGTATTTTCTAGGAAGAGTCTTTATCTGTCCATGGCCACTTAAAACACACACACATAGAACACATACACACATGTAACCACTCTATACTGAAAATACTGGATATGATCTTTAAAGTCTCAGCAGTATCCCTAAGTCTAGAACTCTTCTTTTCAAAGTAGATACCTAAATACACTTCCAAAGTATACATAAGTCAAACTCAAAAGTGTCTAACTTTATAAAAATGAACAGTAGGAATTTAGCAGTGAGTCAAATGAACACTTCCTTATTTTCATATAACACACTGAAATACTATGAAGTATATGAAAAGAAAAACTTTTTCTTTAAAAATATATTACAGGGGCGGCTAGGTGGCGCAGTGAATAGAGCACCAGCCCTGGAGACAGGAGGACTAGTTCAAATCCGACCTCAGACACTTAACACAAAAACTAGCTGTGTGACCCTGGGCAAGTCACTTAACCCCAATTGCCTCCCCCCTCACCCCCCCAAAAAAAAACAGTGAAAAAAATATTTATTACACCCAAGAATATTTTAAGTACTAGGCACATTTTCAATTAACACAAATGTTTGTCATACATATTAATAATCTCATTAAAAAGAAAGATTAATCTTTAATTTATAAACTCTTAATGTCAAACTTCTGAAAATAGCCAAATGGATAACACTGATAAAACAAACCTGGACATTTCTAGTTCTCCATTTGCATAGAGTTGGAGCTTGATAAGCTCAGGCTGAAGAAAGGAATCCAGTAAATAATAGGCAAAGGTTATTTCTTCATGTGAGGGTACATGCCACTGGATACCTAGATTCCACAAATCACCTGGTTTTCCCCAGTCCTAAGTACAAAGTTGAACCACATAAGTTGTAAATAAAGTATTTTATTAAACATTTAATATTCATTAAATAAAACAAATTTATTTTTCAATGGGGGTCAGGGAAAGAATTGATAAAAACAATAAAATCTAAATCTTGGTGATACAAACTTCATCATAAAATACTACAACCCTATGACAGAAAATCTACTGTAGGAGTAAATATCTTTTATACAAAAGGCACTCAAGTGAAGATATATTTCTGTTGAGCCCCATATGGATATCTTTATGGACCTTATTAATAGAAGTGCTTCTATAATATGTGTGCAAACCAAACAATTTTGTACAAAATTGGAAAATTTTGGATTAAAACTCTTTTCAAGGACAAGACATTATTTTCATCAAAAAAAAAAAAACATGGAAAAATTAGGAGAGCATGGAATAGTTCACCTGTCAGATTTTTAGAAAGGGATGAATTCAGGACCAAACAAAAAATAGAGAGCATTACAAAATGCTAAACAGATCATTTTGTTTATATAAAATTTTAAAGTTTTTGCACGAACAAAACCAATGCAACCAAAATTAGAAGGAAAGTAGAAAACTGGGGAAAAAATATTTTTTACAGCAAATTACGTCTGATGAAGGCCTCATTTCTCAAATATATAGAGAACTGAGTCAAATTTACAAGAATGCAATTCTTTCCCCAACTGATTAATGGTTAAAGGACATGAACAGGAAGTTTTCAGATGAAGAAATCAAAGTTATTTGTAGTCATAAGAAAAAAGTCTCTAAATTCCTACTGACTAAAAAAATGTTCATTAAAACAGCTCTGGAGTACCACTGCACACCTATTAGACTGGCTAATATGACAAAAAGGAAAATGATAAATGTTAGAGGGGATCTTGAAAAACTGGGGCACTAAGGTGGAGTAATGAATTGATTCAAACATTTTGGAGAACAATTTTCAAACCTTTGACCCAGCAATACCATTATCAGGTCTGTATCCCCAAGAGATGATTAAAAAAAAAAAAGGAAAAGGACACACATATACAAAATTATTTACATCAGTTCTTTTAGTGGTGGCAAAGAATTACAAATTGAGAGGAAACCTATCAGCTAAGGAATGGTTGAACAAATTGTGGTATATGATTGCAATGGAAAATTATTGTGCTATAAGAAATGACGAACAGGATGATTTCAGAAAAACCTGGAAAGGTTTTTCTTGAACTGATACAAAGACAAGTCAGCAGACCCAGGAGAACATTGCATACAGTAATAGAAATACCATACCTATTCTCAGCAATTCAATAATCCAAGGTAATCCCAAAGGACTCATGATGAAAAATGCTCTCCACATTCAGAGAAAAAACTGATGTCTGAATGCATACTTAATAAATACCATTTTTTACTTTCTTTCCTTGTTCAAGTTTTCTTGCATAAAATGACTAATATGGAAATGTTTTACATGATTGCATATATACAGAGCCCATATTAGATTTCTTACTAAGGAGAGAAAGGAAAGGAGAGAGGAGAGGTGGGGAGGAAGGGATGGTTCAAATCTGGAACTCAAAACTTAAAAAAACAATGAATGTTAAAAATTATTTTTACACATAATTGGGGGAAAATGTTTTTTAAATTAAATTATTTTTAGTTTTCAACATTCACTTCCATAAGTTTTAAATTTTCTCCCTCTTCTTCCACTCCTAAAACAGCTTACAATCTGATACAAGTTCTACACATACATTCCTATTAAACACATTTTCACATTAGTCATGTTACACAGAATTATAAATGAATGGGAAAAACCATGAGAAAGGGGGAAAAAAACAAAATAAAATAAAACAGAAAAGAAAATGGTTTGCTTTGTTATGCATTCAGGTGAAAATATTAAAAAGTAATATGGCAAACATTTCTGAGCCAACCCTTATATTTTCCATAATAACTACATTGATTAAAATAATCCTCTAATCCCAAATTAATGAAAACCTTACCTTAATAGGAAAGTATTCAGAAGGAGACTTGTTAAAGCCACCTGGCACACTGCAATATTCTGTAGGGTAAATAAGTGTAGTAGATCGCAGAAGGTGATGTAAGAGATTGCAAGACAAAGTGTAACCCTGTTTACAAGTTAAATGTAAGGTTCGATGGAGAATCTTTATCAGCTGTTCTTTGTAAGGCAACAACTTCTTTCCATCAACTCGAGTAATCTAATAAAAGAAAAGATTTTTAAAGAGGTTACTATTTTGTTATGACAGTAACAAAAAATTCAGATGGTTCAAATATTAATATTAATCTAAGTTTTTAAAAAGTTTTATTTAAAATCATTTAAAAACATATTAAACAAATGATTCCTATTATCTAGGCAGCTAGCTGTCATAGTTGATAAGAGTACCAGGCTTAAGAGTCAAGAAGACCTGAATTCAAATCCAACCCCAGATACTTACTAGCTGTGTGACCCTGGGCAAATCCCTTAATTCCGTCTGCCTCATAACCAAAGAAGGAAATCACAAACCACTCTAACATCTTTACTAAGAAAACCCCAAATGGGATCAAGAAGAATCAGACACAACTGAACAAAAATAACCTGGGCCATGTAATTCTAGGGTGCCATTTTAAGGTTTTTGTCATTCCCTATGTGTATTGAGCAATTTATTCTGCATGTATGTATTTCTTCAATCACAAGATGCTAATACTAATAAGTACTATACTGTAGTGGTCCCCTAAAAAATTATCATCATTTTGGTTAAAAAAGGGTCCTACTTCGAAAAAGTTAGAAACTAACATGCTAAATGAAAGAACATTCATATGCTATGGAGATGAAGAGGTCAAAAAAGACAAAATTCTTGACTCCAGGTACAAATAATTTTAATATACAACAGTACATGTGCCAAGGGGTGGCAAACTTCTGCCCCACTTGATTTTGTAAGGCCTGTGAGCTAAATAAGGTTTTTACATTTTGAAATATTTTAAAACAGGCATAGGAAACCCACACAGGCCAAGGCAATTTGCCTACCCCTACAACAGAGATAAAAGAAAAACTTACCAATAAGGCAATTAGGAAAGTTGATAGTAATATTCAACAAGCATACAAATTATAAAGGCACACATTGGGAATGGATTAGTAAGGGAACTAATCTTGAGGAGCAAATCAAAAAGGCAGAGAAGCAACATGAGTAATCCTTTAGCAACCAAACTACAAAAAGGAGACTATTACCTTTGAACACAATAACTGACAAAACTTACAAGAATAAGACGTAGGATGGGGGGGTGGAGTCAAGATAGCAGAGTAGAAACAGGACCTCCAGGTGGCTCCAGGTTCCACCTTCCACCTTCCCCAATTCATGTAAAAGGGGACTCTGAACAAACTTTGCAGGTACAGAACCCACAAAATGACACAGAGAAGCTAAACACCCCAGAGGACAGCCCAGGAGGCCAGCAGGAATCATCCAACACAGCACCCTGGGAGCCCAGCCCAGCTCCACCCTGAGACTTTAGCCCCAGGGTGAGCCTGAGGAACTCCAGATCACCAGCAGCTGTGGCGGTTTCCAGACTTATCCACACACAGATGCAAAGGACAAAGGGAGAGGTCAGTGCAGTGTGGACTTTGGGACCAGTAGTTGGGAGAGTGTTGGCTTTTGCCCTTGAGACACCTTGGCTTAGCCGGTGCCACTTTGCAGCTTCAACTCCTGGCCTGTAGACTGAAGGGAGACCAAGTGACCAGTTTGAGGGGTAACAGCTCTTGCTTTAACCTGCTTGGATCGGGACTGCAGTCTAGGGTGGAGGTTCTGGGGTGCGGGACCAGCCTACCAGAGCATGTGGAGAAATCAGAGAGGGCACCCAACTAATACCTCCGACAGCTGAGAAAACCCCAGCATTTGGTACGAAAGCTCCCCTGTCTGGTGGCAGAGTCCTACTGTGGCAAAAAGCCCAAAAGTCAAGTAATTGAATGGCAACGTGACCAGGCAAAGGAATCAAAATAAACAGAAGAATCCAACATTAGACTCCTATTTTGGGGACAAAAAGGATCAAAGCATGGAACGGGAAGAAGACAGTTTAGTCAGAACTCCTGCACCAAAAGCCTCAAAGGAAAATACAAGCTGATTACAGGCCATAGAGGACTTTAAGAAGCAAATAAGTGGAGGAAAACTTGTGAAGAGAAATGAGAGCGATGAAAGAAAATTATGAAATGAGTCAACAGACTGACTGAGGAAAATAACACCATAGAAAGCAGATTAACTCAAATGGCAAAAGAGGCTCAAAAAAGGCAATGAGGAGAGGAATGCCTTAAAAAGCCAAATTTGCCAGATGGAAAAAGAATCTCAAAAGCTCAATGAGGAGAATCATTCCCTCAGATTTAGAATGGATCAGAGGGAAGCTAATGACTGTATGAGAAATGAAGATGATATTAAACAGATCCAAACAAATGAAAGAATAGAAGGCAATGTGAAATATCTCATGGGAAAAACCACTGACCTGGAAAATAGATCTAAGAGAGATAATTTAAAAATTATTGGACTATCTGAAAGTCATGATCAAAGAAAGAACCTAGAAATCATCCTCCAAGAAATTCTCAAGGAAAATTGCCCTGATGTTTTAGAACCAGAAGACAAAACAGAGGTTGAAAGAATCCATCTGTCACCTCCTGAAAAAGATCCCAAAAAGAAAACTCCTAGGAATATTATAGCCAGGTTCTGAAATTCCCAGATCAAGGAGAGAATATTACAAGCAGCCAGGAAGTAACAATTTGAATATTGTGGAAACATAATCAGGATAACACAGGATCCGGCAGCTTCTACACTGAAGGATCGAAGGGCCTGGAATATGATATTCCAGAGGTAAAAGGAGCTGGGATTAAAACCAAGAATCACCTAGCTAGCAAATCTGAGTATCATATTTCAGTGGAAAATATGGTCATTCAGTGGAATAGAGGACTTTCAAGCATTCTTGATGAAAAAACCATAATTGAATAGAAAATTTGACATTCAGATACAAAAAGCAAGAGAAGCATGAGAAGGTAAGCAAGGAAAAGAAATCATAAGGAACTTATCAAAGTTGAACTATTAATATTCCTACATGGAAAAACAATAATTGTAACTGATGAAACTTTCTCAGTATGAAAATAGATGATGGGAACAGAAATATATATATATATATATATATATATATATGTCTATATCGGAGGGTATACAGCATATGAATACATATGTGAATGTGTGCATATATGTTTACAGGTATACATAGATAGAGGGCACGGGACCAATTTAATAGGAAGGGATAATACTTAAAAGGGGAAATTAAGAGGTGAGAGAAGAATATAATGAGAGGAGATGGAGAGAGACAGAATGGGGTAAACTATCTCATAAAGAAGAGGCAAGGGTAAAGGGTTACAATGGAGGGGAAGAATAGGAAGGCAAAAGGGAATAGGTCAACCTTATTCTCATTCCATTTGGCTTGGGGAGGGAATGAAATAGACACTAAATAGGGTGTCTCACCCTACAGGAGAGTAGGGGGGAAGGGGATGACAGGAGGGATGACAGAAGGGAGAGCAGGCTGGGGGGGGAAGTAAAGGGATGGGATCAAAGTAAAGAGCAGAACAAGTGGGAGTTGGGACAGGAGGGAGGGAAATATAGTCAGTGTTTTACAATATATCTACTATTGTTAATGTTTTGCATTAGCTACATGTATACAACCTATACTGAACTGCTTATCTTCCCAGTAAGGGTGGGTGACAAGGGAGGAAGGGAATGAATCTGGAATTCAAAGTTTTAAAATCATATGTTTAAAATTATAAATATATATACTATTATTAGTACTATTTTACATGTAATTGGGAAATAAGATATACAGGCACTGGGGCATAGGGATCCACCATACCCTACTGGAAAAGTCAAAGGGGGTATGGGAGAAGATATGGGAGAGAGCAGATTGGAGGAGGGGATATCCTGTAGGATTGCTATTTTGGGGTGATGGGTAGGGGAAAAACGGGGAGAAAATGTGTAACTCAAAATCTGGTGGAAATGAATGATGTAAATCAGAAGTTAATAAAGCTTTTAAAAAATGAAAAAAAAATAAGACTTAGATATCAGACTAAGAATGAAGAACTCCTGTTTAACATAAAGCTATCTTTTACTTTTGATAAAGGCAGGGTTTGTGTTAATGAGTATATTTCTTTTATAATTCACAGAATTTTAGACTGAGAAGGGTCATTTGATAAAAATCCAATACATAATATTGCTATAACATTATTTCAATAATCTTTGCCTGAAGACCATCAAAATTACCAAAAAAAAAAAAAGATTCATTTCCACCAGAGTTAAAACCCATCTCCCACCCCAAGATGGCAAACATATTGAATATTCCTTCACCTAGTCTGCTCTCTCATATCTCCCCATTCCCCCTTCCACCTTACTTTCTTATAGGGTAAGATGGATTTCTATACCCCATTACCTGCATATCTTACTTCTTGGTTGCATGTAAAAACAAGTTTTTAACATTTGTTTTGAAAACTTTTCCAGATTCTCTCCCTTCCTCCCTCTTTACCCAGCCCCACTGGGATGACAAGCAATTCAATATAAGTTATACATGTGCAGTTATGCAAATCATTTCCATAGCAGTCATATTGTGAAAGATTAACTACATTTTCCTCCATTCCATCCCACAACCTTATTTATTCATATTTTCTCCTTTGACCCTGTATCTTTTCAAAAGTGTTTGCTTCTAACTACCCTCTTCCCCAATCTGCCTTCCCTTCTATCATCCCTCCGCTCCCCCCCCCCATCCCTTATACCCTTCTCCACTACTTTCCTGTAGGGTAAGATACCCATTTGAGTGTGTATATTATTCCCTCCTTAAGCCAAGTTTATTGAGAATAAGGTTGACTCATTCCCTTTCACTTCCCTGCTCTTCCCCTCCATTGTAACAGTTTTCTCTTGACTCTTTTATGTGAGATAATTTACCCTATTCTACTTCTCCCTTTCTCCTTCTCCCAATATATTCCTCTCACCTCTTAATTTTATTTTTTAGATCTCATACCTTCATATTCAACTCACCCTTTGCCCTCTATGTATACATACACACACATATAAACACACAAACATACACACACACATATATATATATATAAACATTCCCTTCAATTATCTTAATGAGAAAAGTCTCATGCATTACAAATATTGTCTTTCCATGTAGAAATGTAAACAGTTCAACTTTAGTAAGTTTCTTATGATTTTTCTTTCCTGTTTACCTTGTCATGTTTCTCTTGTTTCCTGTATTTGAAAGTCAAATTTTCTCAGGGGCGGCCAGTTGGCTCAGCGAGTAAGAGCACCGGCCCCAGAGTCGGGATGACCTGGGGATCAAATCCGGGTTTAGATACTTAACACCACACCCAGAAATAACTGACCATGTAACCTTGAGCAAGTTACTTAACCCTAATTGCTTAAAAAAGTCAAATTTTCTGTTCAGCTCTGATTTTTTTTATCAAGAATGTTTGAAAGTCCTCTATTTTATTGAATATCCATATTTTCCCCTGAAGTATTATATACTCAGTTTTGCTAGATAGATGGGTGATTCTTGGTTTTCATCCTAGCTCCTCTGACCTTAAGAATATCATATTCCAAGTCTTTTGATCTCTTAATGTAGAAGCTGCTACATCTTGTGTTATCCTGATTGTATTTCCACAGTACTCAAATTGTTTCTTCCTGACTGCTTGTAATAGTTTCTCTTGACCTGGGACTCTGGAATTTGGCTATAATATTCTTAGGAGTTTTCTTTTGGGGATATTTTTTCAAGAGGCAATCAGTGAATTCTTTGAATTTCTATTTTACTTTCTGGTTCCAGAATATCAGGATAGCTTTCCTTGATAATTTCTTGAAAGATGATGTCTAACATCTTTTTTTCATCATGGCTTTCAGATAGTCCAATAATTTCTATATTATTTCTCCTGGATCTATTTTCTGAGTCAGTGGTTTTTCCAATGAGATATTTCACATTGTCTACTGTTTTTTCATGCCTTTGGATCTGTTTTATATCTTGATTTCTCAAAATCATTCATTAGCTTCCATTTGCTCCAATCTAATTTTGAAGGAATTATTTTCTTTAGTGACCTTTTGAACTTCCTTTTTCATCTGGCCAATTCTGCTTTTTAAGGCATTGGCTTTTTGGACCTCTTTTAGAGTCTATTTTTCTAAGGCATTACTTTCTTCAGTACTTTTTGAGATCTCCTTTAGCAAGCTGCTGACTTGTTTTTCATCTATTGCATCCGTCTCATTTCTCTTCCCAATTTTTCCTCTATTTCTCCTACCTGATTTTCAAAATCCTTCTTGAGCTCCTTCATGGCCTGTGACCAGTTTATATTTTTCTTGGAGTGTTTTGATGCAGGGGTTTTGACTTTGTTGCCTTCTTCTGGTATGTTTTGATCATCTTTGTCACCAAAGAATGATTCGATACTCTCATTTCTCTTCCTCTGTTTGCTCATTTTACCAGCCAATTATTTGACTTTTGAGCTCTTTGCCATGGTAGAATTCTGCTTCCAGAGTGGAGAGAGCTGTGTCCCAAATTTTGGAGGTTTTGCACAGCTATTGTCAGAGCTTCTTCTAGGCACCTGCCTCAGAACTGTGAAGGTGACCTCTCCAAAGTCGCCACAATCTCTGCCACATCAGTGCTCTTCACCCCAGGACTGCCACCCAAAACCGTGACCCAGATCCAAGCAAGCAAAGAAAGAGTGTCTTGCCTCGGCCCCAGACAAAGAGATTCCTACAAATGCCCTCTGATCAGCTACTTGGTCTCCCTAATATCTGTGGGCCTGGAGCTCTGAAAAAAAGCAGCTGCCACAGCCGCTTCCACCTCCACCACCCTGAAGGCAGGGGCCAGACAACACTCTTCTCTCACCCAGGTGCAACAGTTTCCTCATTAACCTTTTACTTTCTCTTTGGTGATTATGGGTTGAAGAGTCTGTACACCTCCACAGCTGCCAGTGATTCGGTCCCCTGAGGTCTGCTCCAGCCTGTCTGTGCTGGCATGGCCCATACAGGACTGTGCTCCGCTATACCAGCCTGTACAATAGACCCTTCCTGTCAGCCTGCCTTCAGTGGAGATTTGTCTCACTCTGTCATTTTGTGTGTTCTGTAGCTCTAAAATTTGTTTAGTCATTTTTTACAGGTATTAGAGGTGGGAGGGCTCAAGCAAGTTTCTGCTTTTACTCTACCATCTTGGCTCCACCCCCTAAAAGTGCTTTCTTTATTATGAATATTGGGCTTGGAATTGAAGGACCTATGTTGGAATCCAATTTCTTCCACTTTGTACCTGTGTGAATTTGTATGAGTTATTTGTCCACTCTTAGATTCATCTATAAAATGAATTCTATAAAATCTATAAATCACCTGAGGTCCTTTCCATTCCCATTTTTTTACAGCTAGGTAACAATAGTGCCAAGACTTGAATGTCTAATTTTAACTAGTTAAAATTTAACTTTAGTTTAAATTTTAAATTTAAATTTAAATTTAGTTTAACTAATTTTAACTAACATTTTAACTAGTTGTCAAATCTAATGAATCTCTGAAGTACTACTCAAGTTAGTTATTTTAGAATTATTCAAAAATAACTCAAAATTATAAAATAACTTCAAGACTTCAAAGCACATATCTTGGGAACATCTATTCGTTTCATTTTTACAAACAGAAAAAATTAACTAGATTCTTATAAATCCTACTCTGACACCATCATGTCATGGAGGTAACCCTGGGTTTGCAAAGGCTATGCCAGCAAAGTATAAGCTCTGGAATATTATACCAAAATGGAAAAGTTTGTCAAGCAAGGGCCTTATCAGATGTCAGAGAGCCAGCTAAGCTAAGCACAGAGAATTTCCATCATCAGGAATTTGACCACTAGGTTAACTACCATATTGGCAAAGAAAAATATAAAAATAGGCTCAATTTTTTGCATTCCTCTTTCTATAGCAGCAGAGTGGCAGGAGGTAAAGTTCAAAGAATAATAGTTTTTAAACCATCTATAAACATAAGCTTAATTGCTAAATGTCAGATTCCTGTCTAATGACAAATGAACTGTGACACTACTAGAAGAATTGAATTTTATCTTTATTTTAAAATCAGAAAACAGAGGAAATTACAGTTATACAAAAGGATGGTTCATGAACTCCCCTGAGAGAATTAAAATAAATGAGTTGGTGAAGTTAGCTTCACCAACCACACAAAAGCAAGGAGTATTTCATATAGATAATTGGTTATCTCTTCTTGCTGGGGTCATGATGAACATAAACAAAAAGACCATGAAGAAAATCATACTTATGTATCATCTGTTGCAAAGGAAAATGGGAGAAAATAAATCTATAGAGAGCTTGACATGCCAAAATAAGTCAACATGTTGGTATTCAGAAATGTCAATATGAAGACAGTCATAGAAGAAAGCAACAAAAATATTGAAGATATTCTTCAGAATTAAGAACCAGTATCAACTAAAGCATAAAATGAGAAAATACTATGTGCTGTGTAAAGTCCAAATGAAGGAGGGATTCCTTACAGATAGGGATATCTTCCAACTGCTCCTGTTTATGGATGACTTTGTACTGACTGCATCAAGTCCCAGAATACTACAGAGCCTTCTCAGTGAATACAATAGCTTCTCAAAAAAAGATAAGTTTGACAACTGACACAGTAAAAAGAAAATGTATGAAGAATCCCTATTGTTGAGATTAATGACATGCAGTTGAATAAACAACTCACTGAGTTAGTCTAATATGTATCTTAATAAGACTGCAAACAGACTGAGTAGGAATTATAACTGAAAGATCTCAAATATTCTTTTAGTGAGCTACATTGCTGTGAATCATGAAAACATAACTATTTCTAAAGAATGAAATTTCAGCTAACTCAAAGCTCAATGCAGCCATATTAAGCTGAAGGAAATTACTAAGGGTGACAAACACAAGTAGTGGAATAAAAGACATCAGCAAAGAAATGCATGCTTCAAAAGAGATGAATTGGTCACGTGATTAGAGCAAGAAATAAAGGATGAAACAGCAAAGTACTGCATGCGAACCACAGAATATTGAAAAGCTCCAGCATTATGGATATATCTTACATAACAGATTGTGGGAGCGGATGAACATAAATCATAGAGGTTGAAAAGGCATGGATAGTTTGCAAGCTGTATCTTTGGGGGCAGTGCCCTACATTAATATATCACAAGGCCTCTGAAGCACATTGAAGGAAGTATAAAGTCAGGAAGAAAAGGGATTAGAGTAGAGATTAGAACATAATTCAAATATTCTAAAAGTTCTCTGGATTGATCCATCATACCATAAAATTTTCATAATCATAACTGTATTACCCCTTTCCGCTCTCTAGGATAGTTTGTCAGTAAAATAGATATAGTTTTATTGTTGGCCCATATATATAATGTAATTTACATTTTTTTCCCTCAAGAGAAAGAAAAATGCTCAAAGAAAATATACCTCAGACAAAAGTTGGAGATTCCACAGTAATTCCTTATCTAGCTCTTCTTCATTCAAGACATCATCATCTAAAGTGGGGGGAAAAAAATTCTTAATAAAATATAAGCTTTCAAAATTCATAGCTAAATTTTCTGTTAAGATTACGTGCAGCCCTGTCTTTCTATAGACTTCTTGTTTCATTTTCTAGAAAATGTTCTCACTCTTCCTGCCCAGAAAAAAAACAGACAATATCCAAGAAGTGAATAAATGCATCAATTAAAAGATTAGGAATTCTGATGTTCCACATGTAATATGTCAATTCTAATTCCTCAAGTTAACGTAAAGCAATTCCTTTTGGATACCATAATAAAATTCCTTAAAGTATCCAGCGTGGATTTCTTATTGCATCAAGTTGACAGATATTAGTGTTTTAAAATTAGGAAAGTTATCTCAAGTTGTTAAAAGTTCTAATTAATGTACCTAATGTACATTTCTCAAATCATAGGACTTTTTAAGAAGGGACCTCACTGTCCATCTGGTACAAACTATATCCAAAATCAATCCCCAATACATCATACCCAACAAATGGTCATCCAGCATCTTCAAAGACCACCAAACACAGCACAAAGGAAAAATCTACTACCTCCCAGGACATTCCATTCCACTTCTGAACAGCTCTAGCAGATTAGATCTAAAACTGCCTCTTTGCAACTTCCATCCACTATTCCTAGTTCTGTCTTTTTGTGTCAAACAGAACAAATCTATTCTTTCTTCCAATCTAGACAAACTAATCTGCACATGATTATATTGTTTTTAAAGACTAAAAGAAATGTTTATTAACAAAATGAAAACAAGTCAATAAAATCATATAAACTCACTCATTGTAAGTTGAGATATAACACTGCAGCAATGGGGAACAAAGATCTTCAAAGATTCCTCTGGGCAGCACTAAAACATTTTACAAACAATTTTTGTAAGAGAAGCAGCCAACATGAGGTCACAAAGTAATCACTATTTCAGGGAACAGGTATAGAAGTTAATGATCTTTCGGGATAAGTTTATATTTAAAACAACATCCAGTACAGAATTAAATTATTATCCACAAGATTACCATCTAAGTTTTCAGTTTAAAAGTAAGAACTAACCTTTACAGCAGCTCGGCACATGTCTGCAACCATGCGGCCTGCTACTCTAGTTTCAAATATGTTTGAAACAGCAAAATTAAAAACCTTCTGCAGGGCAACCTGTTAAGTGGAAGATATAATCAAGTTTTCTTTAGAAAAGAAGAATAAAATAAAATTCCTCATGGAATATAAAAGAAAAATATACAAGCATATATTTCAACTTTGCATGAGGTTATTATTTCAAAATGAGAAATTACATTCACTGAATCTTTAAAGAGAACCATCCACAATAAAAATGAATCAAAGAGTTAAAACTTTGGGTACCTTCTACAACTATTTTAAACAGTTTCATTTAAAAAATTATTTCGGGGCAGCCAGGTGGTTCAGTGAGTAAAAACACTGGCTCCAGTGTTGGGATGACCTGGGGATCAAATCCAAGCTCAGATACTTAGCACCACACCCAGAAATAACTGGCTGTATATAACCTTGAGCAAGTTACTTAACCCCGATTGCTTTAAAAAAAAATTATTTCACATTTTAGGTGATGTTAAAAAGAGGCAGGGACAAAATTTGCATGTTATCCTAATCTGAACAAAGCAAAATTGGTACAAAACTGTTTTCCTAAGATTTAGGGAAGTTACACAAAACATGACCAAGATTATGTAGTTGGTTTAGGAAATGGTATTTTGTGGTAAACATTTCATTCATTTAACACAAAATGTCATGCTGAATAGCTCAAGTTTTAATTTTAAAAAATAATTAAATAGTACTATGGTACTAATGGTGCTAAATACCTAAGATCCCTAAATTAAATTTTATACTAAGTTAATCAAATACTAGTTCATTATCAAATAAAAGAGGCTTAGATATAAACTTTTCAGTACTAAAATGACTGAAGATTTTCTTCCAAAAGCCAATGAGTCAAAGAAAATTTCCTAAGGTCAAAAAAAGATCATTTTGCCCCATTAATTTATATCACAAAAACTTTTAAAATTGCTCCTCTGCACACTATGAAATTTTCATCATGAAACATGGTGCTAAAGAAAGAAAAGGCACCTCCCTTCCTTGCAAAGGGGGAATACTCTGCCAAGATTCAAACGATGTGTTAGTTGTGCTGAACTGCTTTTTCCCTGTCTTTTTTTAAAATTCTATATTACAAGGGATGGTTCTCCAGGGAAGAGAATAGGGATTTATTGGAAAAGTGATGTAAAATCAAAAGATATATAAAAAAAATTTTTTTAATTTAATATCAAAATAACGTAGAGTGATTATATTAATTCTGAAGTCACAAAAAGAATATTAAAATTAACTAAAAATTTCAGGTTTTTTATTCCAATTTTTTGTCATGGCATGGTTATATAAAAAACAGCTATATACAAAACCTTAAAATTACTTATGGAGCAAGAGGGGGTGAGGAAGAACTTTAAAGTAATCTGCTATTTGAAAAAGTTATATTACATGTAAGTTTATAATTTCATTTTGTATAATAATATTCTCTGTACCTTAAATATCTCATTAGAACATTGGGTAAGTATCGTACTGAAAGTAGAAGAGAGACCTAATTCCACTAAACTTTCCAAGTGGGTCATCTTCTCTGTTTCTGTCTCCTCTCTTGTTTGCTCCAATGTGCTACTTTCTATAAGTCCAAAACACCTAAAGAATACAAAGAAAGAATATGTTCAAGTTACTTAAAACTGATTGAACATTTTTTATACAATTAAGCTAGCTTATATTAATAGCATGTTCATTAAAAAAAATACTCTTTTCAGAGCATTTTATGAGTTAAAAGATATTTTATGTATACTCCCTGGAGAATGGCCATCAAAGGGATATGGATGGAGTAGAAAGACAGAGTAATGACCAGTAGATCAGTAATAGGTCTAAATATCAGCTATACAACAAAACTAGCCCACATACTCACCTGTCCATAAACTGTAAAACAAAATCTTCAAATTCAGCTGTAGCAGAGCACAGCTCCTTTTCCACCTGTAAGGTTCAACATATACAAACTTTATTTTCTCTGTAAATTGGGCAAAACACAAATTATGTTTTGTGAGAGAACTCAACAATATAATAGATTACAGATTTTTATATACACACACATAGTATCAAACGCACAAAGAAACAAAATTGTACAGTGGGTTTTGAATACTTATCTACCTGTAAAGCTCCAAAAACTAAAAAATGAGAGAAACTCATTTCATATACATAAAAATGAAAACAATATTTAACTGCTTTCATCAAATAATCAATATTAAAACTGCTGATGTACAAACAGAAGATTATACATCCAGATGTTGAACTCCCCAAGCAAGTAGTAATATAGCCTAGCAATTTGTAAGTAGGACTAGCTGTATAGAGCGCTCCCGACTTGGAAGATAATCCTGAAAGGGCCAGATGGGAATTGAGTATGCATCTCTTTAGCACGTGATGCATATTTATTATTATTCTTATTCATATTATTATGTTATTGAGACTAAACTAACACAATGGAAAATTAAAACCTCAATTTTGCTAGATGTCACTCAAGTGAGTTTTCTTCTTCTATATACAGAACACAGAAAGTGCTTTTGACCTAACAAGTAGACTAGGTATTATCTGTAATGGGAATGGGAATTTGAAGATCTTCCCTGACCCTTAATAGACCTAGGGGGCAGTTTGAAGACCTCCCCTGCTTCGAAAGTAAACTCTGCCCCCTAATAGGCTGAATATAATCACCTGGAGACTGTGATGGATGGAATTTGCTAAATGGTGGAGCAGAGCCCACAGGAAGCTTCCCTGCTGTGAAGATAAACTCTGCCCCCTAATAGGCTGAATGTAGTCACATGGAGTCTGTGGTGGGAGGAGTTTTGCTGAAGGGAAGCAGAGCCCATAGGAAACTGGTGGTCAGAGCTAGCCAGATGGTGGGGGAGAAAGGAGGACCTCAGGCAAGCAGTCAGATAGGCTCGTGAGGAGATACTGATCTTGTATGGGTTTGTGGGAAGGCTGAAGGATGCTGTGGCTCTCAGTATTATTATGGCTTCTGACTATCTTTGGTACTATGATAGAATCGTCTTACTGATTTGGGGATTCGGTTTTCTGGTGTCTAAATAAATGCTTCAGTTCTATCCTCTATCTGGAGAATTTGGTCTATTTTGTGATGGAACGTCATACAATGCTTATAGTCACAGTCTTTATCATGATCGTAGGTGCTGTAAATATCGCATTGGTGCTACATCACCTTAGAAGATTTTAAATAAATTTTAATATTTTAGGGAATTTTGCACTGTTGTTTTAACCCTCATTAAATGTGGAAAACCATAAAAAACAGAAATAAGTATTCTCTATATCCTTTTTATAACCAGAAAATAGTCTTACTTCCGTAAGGTCATTCCTTTCTTGAAGTACAGATGAACAATCTACTAAAGGCACCAGAGTGGAAAATGTTGCTATAAACTGGAATGTGATCTGTTGGAAAATATAAATGAATTTCAACATTTAGCACACAATTTAGATTTAGACTTTAAGTATACTGTAAAACAAAGGCTGGATTAATAAATTATCTGTCAAAAAAAACCTGTAAGAATTTTATTTACGGAATTTCATTTAGTTATATACATTTTTTACCTTTATCACAATCAACAATGTTTCAGTGTTATTTCCATTAAGTTTACCCTTTTATTAACTACGTCTATATTTTATCATATGCATTCCCAAACATTCTAAATTTGTTGTGGTAAGGCTACTCCCTTCTTGACCTGAAGCAATGAGATCACCCAGGGATGGAACAGTACTGATAAAAGAATTGTGAACAGGGAGAAACATGGCATTCCTAGAGAAGGAAATCTTGCTACCTTGCTGTGTGTGTGTATATATATATATATATATGATTGTAACTATGTAATGTAAACTACCTAATTAGGGAGAACTGTGTTGGTACAATGATATTTCAAACACAGGCCTTCCAACAATGTCACTTTCTGATTGGAAATTCGTAGGTGTCACAGAGAAGGTCATGTGACTAGAAGTTGTTAATGCCCAGGCCTAAAATTCAGTAGCAAAAGAAATTGCAATATTATATAATTAATAATGTCTAATACATAATATTCACTGAAATGGATTGAAATTTTGAATTATGAACATGGAAAGCATATTGATTTTGACAATTTTCCTACTGAGAAGAAAGTATACATTATATCATTGTTTGCCCACAGATTTTAAGTTCAGACATCCAATTACCTTTCTAGGAAACAACATTAATGTCACCAGTTTTCACATGTAACACATTGTAGAGGACCTTTGAAGAGACGTTAAAAGGAATCTGGTGATACTCTCACAACTTAACAAGACACAAAGTATATATGCTCACCATGCATTTACTAAAGTCATTTGGATCCACGCCAGGCAATGCTCTCATCAACAGAGGTAGCATGTGTGTTGGACCTTCAGGAAACCATTTGCCCCCTGACACTAGACTACGGGCTACTCCAATCACACAACTTAAAGTGGCGGTGAGCTGGTGAGGTTCTGTTAATGTCTCTAGGGCAGGATACGTTCTACAATATGAAAACAATGACAAAGATTAAAAACAAGTTTAAACATTTAAGAAGGGAGTTAAATAAAAAATCATGATACAGTTAAATTTTTAAGTATTTTTCACTTTCAAACCCTTTATTGCCAATGAAATGATTTCTTGGTTTAGTTCACTGCTGCCAGATTCTGAAAGCTGGTCAAAAGACAAAAATCCTCACCATTATGGGACAGGACCAGAACTATAAAAACTATGTAAAATACACATTATTTTAGTCATAATATTTCATATAGTACTTTTTCCTAAAACCCAAATGTATCTTAATATTTCTGGGCAATATCATATGTGATGGCCAGATATTACAAGGGAATAAGAAGAGATGGCAAAGATTAGTACACTGGTGAGACTTGGAATCAGGAAGGTGTGGGTTCAATTCCCAGAACATTTACAATCAGTGTGAGCCTGAGCAAATCATCTAACTTGTGCCTTAGTTCCCTCATCTGTAAAATGACAGGCTTAGATTCAACAGCCTTAAGCTCAAAATCTATGATCCTATAAATAGTAGTCACAATACCAATTGCTAAAAGGTGTTGTATTCTTGTAATAAGTAGAAAAACAAAAGGATGGTATGTTTAATTTTATAATAGTTCATATGCTGCTTCAATGATTATAATTCAAAGACATCATGCAAGAGAGTATCAATTTCCCATGCCTGTGTAACTAAACAAATTGGTGGAGAAAACTAGAGACAATTAAGATCTGACATGAAAGATTAATACAAGGAAAGTGATACTGTATCACTTTTTAAAAGTACTAGGTTACAAGTCACAAACTCTAAAAAACATGTACTAAACTACTGGTGAAACATTTTAACAGTGACACATTCTGCTTCACTCAATCTTAAACTGAGTATATAACAGTAAAAATACTGAAGACTAAAATAAATATGTTCTATTTAAAAGCAAAATATACTGGATTATATACAATTATTTTCTAATCACTATCTATTTTTTAAAAGGTTTGAGGACAGAAGGTTCATTCTGCTTCAATTGTGACTGATCAGTTGCAAAAAAAAAAAAAAAAGTAAGACAATATGAAAAAACAGCTCATTCAATTTTGGATCTTCTGGTTCCTTAGTAGCAAGGGGAAAGAAGATCCAGAAAGGATTTATGGAATCAATACAGTATGTTCCCTTCCCATTTTCCACACCTCCAAAACTAGAAGGTAGTCAAGGCAAAGAGCACATAGTAATCTTTCTCCTCTTTTACCTGTTCCTCTCTTCAGTTTAAAAGCAGAAAAAGCAGGCACTCGAAACTCAAGCATACAGAGCTAAAGCATGGATGAGTGGGATACTACCTACCAGCCTCTTGATTATTCTGAACAATGGTAACTGAAGCCCAAAGAATCAAAAATAACATTTAAAAACCTTTTCTGTCTATATCATCATTTTCCATTTAGAACTAAGTATCTTTTATATACAAAATAAAATTGATTTGCATTCTGTGTCTTCTCATGAATCACAAAATGTTGCAGAAAGAACACTAGGATTCAGGGACTGAGGTTATGGTTTCAGCTGTGCCCCAAGGCAGTAGGAACCTGTATACTTTACTTCACTTAACCTGCCTGGTCTTCAGTTTCCTCTGGAAAATGAGTTTTATACTTAATGATCTCTATGTTCCTTTGAGTTGTAAAAAAAAAAAAAGCCCCCTTTTGACAAAGGTGCCAGTAAGAAATCTTTTTTTTTTGGAGGGGGGAAGGTAGGGCAATTGGGGTTAAGTAACTTGCCCAAGGTCACATGGCTAGTTTTTGTGTTAAGTGTCTGAGGCCGAATTTGAACTCAGGTCCTTCTGACTCCAGCACTGGTGCTCTATTCACTGCGCCACCTAGTTATCCTCTGGTAAGAAATCTTAAAGATGAAAAGTAGATAACCAGAAGAAAGCAGCAAAGCTAATGGCTCAATCTGTTCTTTTTTCTTCTTGTATGAACAAGTGATTTCAGTAACACAGGAAGCTCCCAATATGGATGCTCCTTCCACTGACATAGAATGGTAACTCATCTATAATCCAGACTGAGAAGTCTGGAACCCTGAGAAATTAACTGCCTTGCCAAAGTCTGATCAGCTTAGCAAGTATATGTCAGAGAAAAGATCTGAAGCTAAATCACCTTGACCATGCTAGATAAAACATATAATGGGAAATAAATTCCCAAATACTCAAGAATTTGTAAGAAGTGAGGAAAGCTATTAAAACTCTATGGTGGCTTATTCACATTAGGCAAATGGGTAGTTATTTACATGATACAGAATATAATAAATACAGAAATTGCAGGGATGCCTATCAATTGGGGAAGAGCTAACTTTATTATATATTTAAAAACAATAGCAAGTCATACATAATAGATTTACACTTTCCTGTGCAATCATCTTTTTATTTTGTTACACTGTTATAAAAATGCTTGTTTTGGGGCGGCCAGGTAGCACAGAGAGTAAGAGCACCAGCTCCAGGGTTGAGAAGACCTGGAGATCGAATCCCGGGCTCAGACACTTAGCACCCACCCAGAAACACCTGGCCGTGTAACCTTGAGCAAGTTACTTAACCCCAATTGCTTAGGGGCAGCCAGGTGGCTCAGCGAGTAAGAGCACCGGCTCCAGTGTCAGGATGACCTGGATCAAATCCAAGCTCAGATACTCAGCACCACACCCAGAAATAATAACTGGCCGTGTAACCTTGAGCAAGTTACTTAACCCCAACTGCTTTATTAAAAAAAAAAATGCTTGTTTTATTCCATATATTAAAATTTAAATAAAAATTTTAAAAAAATAGTGTTATTCTGAAATTTCAAAGGGGGGTATGATGGCAATTTTTAATCTGGAATACTGTTCAGTGGCATATAAGGTCTGGACAGTCCTACGGAACCTAGAAAGACAAACATAAGACCCAAAGATGAACTCTGTTCCTAAGGATCAGCTCAGCTAAGTGTGGAGAGTGTGCTTCATTAGTGGAAGACTGGCTACCAGGTAATTAATTTTTTAGACATGGCAACTCAGTCACACCATGAGCTCTATTTTGGGCCCTTTCGCCCATCCTTCTACACAAATCACTACCTAATCTCTATCTTCAACTGCCTGCTGGATATGTACCCCAGGATGTACCCTTGAGGATCTCCAACTCAACATATTCAAAAGTCAACTCATCTTTCTCTCAAACCTACCCATCCTCAAAAATCACATATTTCCATCAACAGTACTATCATTTTTCTAATCCTCTAGGTCATCTGAGTCTACTTCCAATTTATGTTATATAATGTCAATTGGGCCCTTGCCACAACAAGGCAATCCTCACCCCAGTGGTTTTTCCAAGTCTTTCTATCCCTCCTCAAATCTTCCATGACTCCTTCTCCTCTTCATCCCCACCTCTCTAAGCTGAGAGCCTTGCCTTCCTTTTATCCTCTACTCATCTCACATCATTCAGATACCTTCTCTCACAATCTCTTCCTTTACACCTTTTTCACATAAGGTGGTTCTTCTCCTAGTCCAGCCAAATTTTTCTACATGTACAAATAATCCTCTTCTCCAGAAGACTGTCCCTTCTATTACCTCAATTCCTTTACTAATCTTCACTTTTCCCACTGGCTACTTTCCTACTGCCTACAAAAATGGCCATGTCTTCCTTATCCTCCAAAAACCCTCATTTGGCCAACCCACCCCGGCTAGCTAACATTCCATATCTCTCCTCCTTTCAGATGGTAAAACTCCTTCAGAAGGTATAATGATAATGGGAATTTGAAGAGTGGAGCAGAGCCCACAGGATGCTGGGAGTTAGAGCAGCTAGACATGGCTGGGAGAAGAGGACACATCTGAGGGATACAGTCAGGCTTGTTAATAAAAGTTGGTGTTTACCACCTTCTGTGACAGCTAGGCTTGTGTTGGTTTGTGGGAAGGGTAAAGGATGCTATGGCTCTCTGTGCTGCTGTGGCTTATTAACTTCTTTGCTACTATGAGAGAATCAGCTTACTGATTTGGTTTTGGGATTTGGTTTTCTGGTGTCTGAATAAATGTTTTGCTTTTGTCTTCTTCTACATGGAGAGTCTGTCATTTTGCAATCGAGCACTATGCAGCTCTATAGTGACTGTTGGCGCTGTGAATATTGCATTGGCACTACAGAAGGCCATCTACAATCAATGTCTCTATTTCCTTTCATCCCACTGTTCTTAACTCTCTACACTCTTATTTTCTGTCCTCATTATTTAACTGAAACAGCTCTCTAAAGCAGCCAATAATCTCTTTTTAATTTGCCAAATATAACGACCTTTTCTCAATGCTCATCCTTCTTGACCTCTCTGCAGTCACTGATGTGGTGGATCATTCTCTTTTCCTTTATATTTCTTCTCTCTAGGTTCTCATGACACTACTCTCTCCTGCTTCTCCTGACTCTCTAATCACTCTTCAGTCTTCTTTACTGAATCTTTACTCAGTTCATATGCACTAACCACAGGTGTCCCCATGGCTCTGTCCTGGGTCCTCTTCTCCCCTATATACTATTTCACCTGGTAATCTCATTATCTCCCATGGATTCAATTATCATCTCTATGTTGATGACTCTCAGATTTCTTTATCTTGCCTTAACCTTTCTCCTGGCCTTTAGTCTTACAACTCCAACTACCTAGTAAATATTTCAAATTGATCTCATGCAGACATCTTAAAATCAATATATCTGAAACTGAAACTTTCCTATTACTGTTGTCACCCAGAATTACAACACAGGGCTCATCCTAGATGCCTCACTCTTTCACACAACCCCATTTCCAATCTGTTGCCATGTCTTGTTGACTACTACCTTCACAATTTCTCTTAAATGATACCCCCTTCATCACTCCACACCTAGACTATTACAATAGCTTTCTAATTGGTCTCCTTGCTTCAAGTCATTGCCCATTCCACTCTGTATTCCACTCAGTTATCAAATATATCTTACTAAAGTGAAGGTCTTCAAATACTATCCCTCCCTTTCCCATTTAATAAACCTCAGTGACTCCCTATTAAGGTTCAAATATAAAATTGTCTATTTGATATTTAAATTTCTTCACAATCTGGCCCTGCTCCAACCTTTCCAGTTTCTTACACCTTACTTCCTTCTACCACATACTCTGCCCATATACAAATGACAATGGCCTCCTAACTATTCCTCATTCATGATCCTCTATCTCTAGACTCCAGATGTTTTAACTGGCTGCCTTCCACGCCTTAAATCCTCTCCCTCCTCTTCTGGACTTCTTGTTTCACTAGCTCTAAGACCTAGATAAAATCCCACTATTCAAAGAAGCTTACTTCCTAATTCCCCTAAATGAAACTGCCTCTTATCTTTTAATTATCTCTAACTTATCCTGTATATATCTTGTTTCTATACTGTTGGTTACCATGTTGCCTTCCCACTAGACTATAAACTCCTTAAGAGCAGGAATTGATTTCCCCCCATTTCTTTGTATCTTCAGTGCTTAGCACAATACCTGGCACATAGGAAGACACTTTAAAAAAGCTTACTGATTGGACTAAGTTCTAAGGCTCATTTTACATGACAGGTACATACATAGATAGTAGAAATAAAAAGAAATACTGAAGGTTATATAGCACTGGCCAAAACCATAAACACCAAGTTTTTCAAGGTACACACATTTCAAGAAGTTCAGTATCAATAATGTGCATATGTTATGATGTTCACTGCCACAGTTTTTATATTGATTGTCTCTCATTCAGTTACAATTTTGCTGTAAAAATAAGCAATTCTTGATTATCCATCGGAGGAAAAATTTTTTTTATTTCCAAAGTATATGAAAATCATATTTTAATAATTCACTTCAACACTCTTCCCATCTAATTTTTAAAACCGAACTTCTTTTAAAGACCAGAAGTTACACTATCTGTTTTGGGTCCTCCTCTCCTACCAAACCTTAGGTAAACAGTCAAGAGTCAAAAGGCAGGCTTGCATGAAAAAGAAAAACCAGAGAGGCATTAGATACTCAGCATCAAATAAGCATGTCTTGATCGCTGTTTGAACAAAAACAATTCTTTAATATCAACTTACCTTTCAAGTACAGGTGGAATTACTAACTCCGGTCGCATGAGTGCAAGATTCTGTAGAGCTTGAGCTGCCTCTAGGCTACCCGTTTTGCTGAACATAGCCAAAAGAACAGGCTGAATAATGCATTGTACAAAGTCTGTAACATCTTGATCTGTAAGCTTGTGGCTATCAGGCACAGGAGTTAGCCAAGAAGCCTTCTTGTATCGTTCACGATGTAATCGTCTAACAACACTGTTTGGCAATCTCTGGAGTAGCTTCATTAACTTGTTCTGGGAATACATAAACAAAAAACATTGGTAGGCTCTATTTATCGCTGTATCATGGAAAGGGAAATTTTTCCCTCTGCAAAAAATGTGCTATAAGGTTGTTTTTTTAAATTACCAAATTCTATGGTGAAATACACAAACAGAACACATCTAGGTATTTTTCAAAACAACTTTACAAAATACTTTGAATTATGTCATTCCTAAAATTTGCTTTAAGCTTTGTCTTATAATTTAGAGATTCTCTGTGGGATCAATTTAACCCAACATTTAATTTTCAGAGTGGATAACGAACAAATAAGAAAATCTATGCCTTTAAATTATTTTAGGCTACTAACATTTTAAAAAAATTTTCTCATTAATTTATTTCTACATTAAGTGTTGTTTACAGCAATCTAATTTGCACTTAATCACTTACATCATCAAAATGTTGATATAAAATAGAAAAACCATGTTTCAGATAACACTAGTTAAATGAGAAAATATTTTCAAAAATACTTGAATCCAACTGTTGGGGAAAAAAAGAAGCAAAGCAAAGACACTAAATTCCTGTTGAGTTCTTTAACTATCTAAATATCAAATGTTAAAAGATCCTTACCAGCCAGCGACCATTATTTGAAGGATGGTAAAAAGATGCAATGCTGTTAAATAGACCAGTCAGGTGCTTCTGTACTAATTTACTTGGTCCACCCTATACAAAAGAACAAGTTCAACATCAATGCTTACATTAGAAAACACACACACACACACACACACACACACACACACACACACACACACACACACACGGGGTAATTCCAAGCTTAACACACCCAATATTTAACTCAGCTTATCCTGACAGAAGTTATTTACTCTATGTGCAAATAATGTCATAACAATGACTACATAAAAATCAATTATCAGTTAAAATGTTCTATTTGACCAAGAAGCAAGAATTTACCTTCAGAATTGTGGCATTTACTTTTCATTGCATGGCAGGAAAATAATTCTGACACTAAGATTAGTAGTATATTAAATAATCAGGTATTATTAAGTCTGGCCCATGGAAGTTTGATAATATTATTTTTTTAATTTGAAGATAATATTAAAACATGAGTTAATTATTTTTACTACTAAATGTTTTAGTACTACGTAACCTCCAAACATAAGCTATCAAAGCCTATTTTAATTATGTATGAAAAAGACTTCAAATTACTTAAGGTACTTTAAAAAGAAAGTGCTAGCTATGAGACACATGGAAATAAAAATGCTGACTTGCTTATCACGGGTTGAATACTACCACAAGATAAAGTACTACAATATAGTCATGAAACATGGCATCTTTCATCTGCTTTTCCAGTTTCAAGAAACATCACGGCCCTAAGCCAGTATGTGTCATGTTATATCAGAAACTATTGTGCTTTGAGATTCACTTGATTTTTCCTAATCTAACATTCCCATCTAATACAGGGCAGCATCAAAAATTGATTAAATAACAATAATGGCAAAGTCTGAAAATTAAAATGCTGAAAAGGTTTATTCAATTAGTATGACTGATTTTAGTATATACTTTTTTCCATTTTTACTACAAAATGAAGCTATCCAAAAGAACATATAGTTTCTGCTATTTTGGTGGATTACCTTGTAATTAATAACGAAAGGTAGTGACTGCTACTTAATTATCTCCCAAAATGTAATGAATAAGTCCAATTTGTATGTTTTAAGAGACAGTGAGCAAAATACAGGATATTCCAAAAGTCTTAGTGCAGTTTTAAGCTTTAATTTTTAGTTAAATAAGTATGTTTTAAAAGGTTTAATTTTTACTGAATACAAGGAAAACAGGAGATTTCCATTCCATTTATAATCACAGAACGCCAGTGCTATTATTGAGATAATTTGTAATCTTTTAATATAACCTCACTTTACATATTTGGAAACTGAGTCACAAAGGGGTTAAGTTCTCCACAGCTGTCAGCTATTTAGGTACAGAGGTAAGACTTGAATCTAAGTGTCTTGATTCCCAATCCAAGGTTTTAAGAACGGTAATTTTAAAAAGGAGAGGAGGGGGGAAAGCAAAAATGAACAAAAAACAAAAGCCTGATTTTTAGTGTACTTCAACCACCCAATTTAAGTTCAGTGGCTGAATTTTAGAATGACCATACTGATATTCCATAAAAATAAACCACAGACACAGAAATGAGATTTTCAGTATAATGTAAAGGGATGGATAAAACAGGCTGCAAACAACATATACAAGATGACAACATGGATATTTATATTTGAAAGCTTATGTGAAAGATCAAAAACAAGATAATTTTGTAGGAGGAAGGAGGCAGAAGACCAGAAGAAAAACTTCATGTGGAAGAGTGGTGCTTATAATGAGTTTTAAAGAAGGGAAGCATTTCTGAGGAGGCAAGGAAGGAAAGCATTCCAAACACAAGGTATTAACCAAGGCAATGTTGCAGGAAATGGAATGTGATGTGAGAGAACAGTAAGAAGGCCAGTCCAGCTAGACTATGGCATGCAGAAAGGTGATTAATGTATAATAAGGCTGGAAAGGTAGGTTGTGAAGGGCTTTAAATCAGTTTATATTTGATGTTAGAGAAATATGAAGGGACTGGAGTTTATTAAACCAGGGTATAAAATAGTCCGACCTGTGCTTTAGGAAAACCATTTTGCAGCTGTGTAGAGAGTAGATCAGAAAGGGGAGAGACTTGAGGCAGAGAGACTAATTAGAATGCTATTTATAGTTTAGGAGAGAGATGATAAGGGTCTAAACTAGGATGGTGGCTATAGTAAATAGTACAGGAGAGAACAGATGTAAAAGATGTCATCAAGCCATAAACAAAGGGTGGGTTTGGGGAAAATAAAAGTTGTACTTTAACAGATAAGTTGGGTATGAGATGTCCAGAAAAGGATCTACTTGAAGTGCCCAAGAGTAGCTGGGTATGTGGGACTGAAAGCTTGGGAAAGAAGCAGTAAGAACTGACTACGTCAATCCAAAATCTACTTTCCCTCCAGGGTCAACTCAGTAAAAATAATCCATTAAACTTTTATCAGTTTGTTTTCTTAATTTATGAATTCTGACCAAATCAAATTAATTATAGGATAAAAGGAATATTAGATTGGTAACAGAAGCCTTGGGTTCTAGTTTTACTGCTATCTGTTTACTGCTATCACCTTGTGACATCACTTCTCTGGGCTTGATTTTCATGAATTGTAAAATTAGAAGCCTGAACTAAATGCCTTCCAGCTATAACAGCATAAGCTTCTATTTCTTCAATCAACAAATCACCAAGTGTTACAGTAAGAACAACTATGAACTAAATTTGCTATTCTGCCTAAATGCCACTCTGAAAGTCTGCCATTACTACTGAGGCTCAAATTATGACACTACAACTGGTTTAACATACTTATAGAATTTCTGTATTAGTAACACACATTTTAGCTGAACTTCTTAAAATAAAAAACAATACAAACCATCATGGCGGTGATCCATACTACTGCATGCCCTATATCATAAGCATTTGTTAAGAATCTTGGAACTAAAACTTGATTGCTTCCCACTGGGAGATTCAAACTTCTGAGAATCCTTGTAAATATCTGTTCGAGAGTGAAAGGGGTGGGGGAAGGGGAAGAATAATAGTAAATATTTGTTCATCTTAAAAACTAAAATAATGATAAATCTTTATGGATTAAAATTTCATTACTATTTCCTCTAGCATCAGGGAAAAACAGTTGGTCTTTATTGGGGAAAGTGATCACTTAATACCTTATGTAATGAAATAGTATTTTGGCATTGAGCATATGAATCAAATCATAATCCTAAATTCACTCAGAGGAAATTTTCAATATTAAAATAGGTTTTTGTAGAAGTAAACATGTATCCATTTTCCACAGTGTGATAGTACACTTATTCAAAGTAGCCAAAACACCTTCATTCATTTATTGCTCTCCTTCTTCAATACTGCTGAAAATCAAAGTTACTTTGATGAATCTTCTCACAAACTGATACTGAAAAGAGGCAATGGTACCAACCTAAGTTTAATTATTTACTCAGCCTGTGACATTATCTACCTTCCTCTTCAAGCTTAGTGTTTTTGCTACCTCATTCTTTCTGTTTCAAGAAGCAACCACATCTTTTGGATGAAGACAACTTTTCTAGTAGCTGAGCTAAAGTATAGAAAGAAGAACTCAAATCTACTCCTAGTGGGATGTAAAAGAAAGAATATCATCCAAATAAAAACCAAGCATTTGCCTGTTGCTGCCCTTTTCCCTGTTTCCCAATTCACTAGGAAATCTGACTTTTAAAGAAAAAAATACAACATGATTTTATATATGAATGATACATTGGACTTAGGGAGGAAGGTAAGGTAATAGAATCTCCCTGCAGAATACCCCTCTCTACACCAGCTTCCTGGGTCCCTAGAGTTAAAGGACCTCCACATGATTCATATAAGGCCTCAGAAGATTATGACCACTTTGAGAAGAGTGAATAAATAACCCATCCCTGCAAAGCAACTAATTATTTTTACAAATCATA
This sequence comes from Petaurus breviceps papuanus, assembly GCF_028583685.1. Taxonomy (NCBI): domain Eukaryota; kingdom Metazoa; phylum Chordata; class Mammalia; order Diprotodontia; family Petauridae; genus Petaurus; species Petaurus breviceps. The sequence goes on from NW_027187358.1 coordinate 19,615,538, forward strand.
GGCAAGTAGGTTTGATAAGTTTTACAAATATCAATGTTGTATAAGTTGTAAAGGAAGACTTTATAAAGTTGTAATTATTGCAAATAGATGCAGTGATTATTTTATAACCAGATTTTCTTACCTTTGGTACATATGGATCCCAATCTATGTACCCTATATTATCTGTGGCCAGACGAGCAAAGAGATTTACTAGTTGCTGCAAGTAAATGAAAAGAGAGATATAGCTCAATAAACATATTCTGTGTATATCTTTGTATTTAAGATTTGAAAGAATTACAACAATAACAAGAACAAAAACAAAACAGAACACTTTGTAATTAGATGACCAAAATTGGCCCCAGAATAGAGTTGAGAAAATGCACTTCCCTCCCTTCACAGTAGAGATGGGGGACAGTGATATGGAAAGTTGCATATAACCTTTTCAGAAAAGGTTGATGTGCTAATTTTGCTAAACTGCTTTTCCCTCTCTATCTTTTAAAATAGGTTTTATAATGGATGGTTCTCTAGGGAGGGAATGAAGGAGTATGTAGTCAGAAACTCATGTGACAGAAAATCAGAAGGTATCAATAAAAATTACTTCTATGAAAGAAAAAAACCCACTTTATTCTAATTTGTCACCACTCCCTTTCTATATCTAATTAGTCTCTTCAACAATGATTAATTGTAATGACTTATTTTCATAGCTGTCATAGGCTGTAGTGCACCAAAACTAAACTTAAATTTAAACACAAACTGAAATCCTAAATTTATATTTTTAATGCAAATACTTCTATTTAAAATGAATTGTACTTTTAATTTTAGACATATAAACGCATCTAAAATCACTACTCTGAAGAGAGAAAAACAGAATTATCACTAAATTTAATTCAACAAGTATTCATAAATTAAGTGGCTAATGTGGACACAAAAAGTCTATGACAGTCCCATATATATATAATTTCCATATATGTTCTAATATTAATTGTATGCTGATTACCAGTTGTAATGCGAATGTAAATTTTAAAGATCTTCCCTGCCCCTAGGCTAA
>NW_027187358.1:19616574-19661714 GCF_028583685.1 Petaurus breviceps papuanus
TGTGGTAGCTGCAAACCCTGAGGACGCTTGGGGTGCTTGCTGCTACACCAGTTGGCAACAAAAAATACACCAAATCAAGGTTATTTCATTGATTTAGAGAAAAAAAAAGAGAAAAAAATAAAGATTTATCATGACATGGCTGACATCCAATTCTAAGTAATGAATTTGTTCCGATTTATTGTTACTGGAATGGAAAATGGAAGGAAAAATGAGAACTCACCCCCTCCCAATGTGGGAGATTCTGCACTGAAACCCAAAGTCCAATTAACTCATCAAACCAAAGCCTGTAGAAGAAAACATTTTCATAAATATCAAAGTAATTTTAAGTCAAGTTATCTGAATTTTTAAAAAAGTCACATGAACACAAGAGGCATAAAGGGAATATAGCCTACAATAGTCTTGAAAATCCACACAGTTGCTAGAATGGTTGGGACCACTGCTTGGGATTTCCCACTCCTTTGTTCTTCCATCTAAGAAAAACCTGGAAATCAGTATGTTTTCCTCTAAAACCCCATTATCTCCTAAGCAGGGGTGGAGAGTGTACAAAGGAAGCAGTGAGCAGGGCATGAAACATAAAATGGAAGAGGTCTTTCAACTTTGAAGCATTACTGTCTGCTGAGTAAAAACCTTATTTAATAGCCAGAGCAGGCGCCTACCTGGTACACTGTTAGCATTCTATTTTATTAGCAATGTTAGCAATCTATTTTATTAAAAGCTTTTATCAATTCATTATCTTTAGGAATTAGTAACATGTTAATTTTGTTTTACTCAAGAATTTTTTTTTACCTCCTCAATAACAAAATTACTAAATGTCTATTGATACTTTTCTCTTATTTAAATGGTTTTAAATATTATTCTGCTTTCTCTATAATTAAACAATGACCTTTTTAAAATTAATCTAATTTTTTTTTTTTTTTTAGTAATTTGGAAGAACAGCATCATGGATTTTGACACTCTAGTTTTCCATCCTCATAGACATACTTACTTAAAACCTTTATGATGAAGTTCCGGAGGAAGAGAGGTAGGAAGAAATATTTCAAAATAAGCGATAGCCTTCTGCATTGTAACATCAAAAGGACACATTAAAGGCCGCCATTCTTCCAACATCTCTGCTGTAGCATCCTCAGGAAAGTACCTAACAAAGCAGGAAAATTTTACCTGTTTTATACTTATGTGTATAAGTTTCAGTTTTTGGAGAAAAGTGTGAAGGTACTTCTCTGAACATGGAACAAAAATGTTACCACAGAACAGAATCTGGGAAGCTAATAAATGTGTTAATGACTAAAATCATGTCTTATGAAATTTACCTGAACAGTAATAGCAATCTTGGAAATTTTGCTAATATTCCCATTTAACTGTCAAAATTTTGATAAGCTTAAGTTGCAAAACATAAATAACAATACAACTTTAAAACTAAATTTTAGGGTTAGCCTGTGAGAAAAAATTTCATAGAAGTAAGCACTTAGTAAATCCATCTACTCTACTTCTTGATTAATTCCATAAAGGTTGAACCCTACTGAATGAAATTCACAAATTCTATGCAGAAATTCATTATTTAGCTAGAGTATTTGAAAAGTTCATTTATCACCTTATTTTCCAGGAACATTAAGATCTTCTATTACAAAATCTAAGAGAGAGAAATCTCTATTTCTATTAGTGAAGAAAAAGGCAGTTTTCCAAGGTAGTGAAAACTGACAAAGTTAAATTATGACCTACAGACATGTAAAGGGGAATGAGGAAAGATGCCTTGTATGAAACATATGTTCAAAAATTACCCAACTTTGGTTCAAAATAGTAACAAAGCTAGAGTAATATTTAAGAAAATCTTGATTTTGGTACTATTCAAGGAAGAAAAGTTGGGGAACCATCCCAGACATACATCTGGGCTATTTAAATATCACCTACTTATGATTAAGATTTAAATGACCCTGGTTCATTACATAAACTTAAACCTTAATTTTATATGGAAAATGTTTTAGCTAGTACCTGATGGAATTTCTTTGTTGTGCTTATTTTGGATTTCATTAGCAGAATCCAATACAATATTTAAAGTTACTTTCAATATTAGAACAAATACATGCACAATTTTGTAAGCATGAACAAAAAAGTGAACTAACAACCCACAGGTATTAGGAAACAATTCTACTTAAACTACACTATCCAAGGAAATAATGAATTGCTATAAATTTTTGGTTTTATGCAATATAAACAATTTTCAGGGAGGTTTCCTTTTTTTTCCACTTAGACCAATGGACTCTCATTTATCTCTGAAATCACAATTATCCAACAGAAATAATTAGTTTATGCCCTACAGAGTTTAGTATAATCTTTAACTACAAAAATCAGAGTATTTAAGAAACACAGGTTACGGGGCAGCTAGGTGGCGCAGTAATAAGTAAGAGCGCTGGCCCTGAGTCAGGAGGACCCAGGATCTGTTCAGATGTCAGATACTTAACACCCACACAAAAAAACTGGCCGTGTAACCTTGGGCAAGTTACTTAATCCCAATTGCTTTAAAAAAAAAAAAAAACAGGTTATGTGTGATAGATTAGCTCAGGTCTGAATTATCACCAATTTAGAGATGATTCATATGATTATTGCAGACCTGTACTGGGTTTTTATGAGAGTAATAAGTTTTATCAAACTAAAGGCAATTGAATTTTAGGATGCTAAGTCATAATTTAAATTACATAACACACTTCCAAACAAAGACTGTAACACATCTACATTTCTCATACACTTCATCAGCTACTTCACAGGAATTCCATTTTAAAAAGCTTGATGGGAATTTAAAAACTGCTGTTATAGCCAAATCTTGTTACAGAAAAATTCTATTATGATGGCACATAGAAACATGTGCTACTTATATAGGGATATATACAGGGATAAAAAAAAAAAAAAGCTGTTCTAAAGCAGTACTTCTAGACAGAACTTTAAAAGTACTTTAAATAAAATTTAAACTATTTTTCAAACTGCTATTTGATTTTGGTTTTGTAATTCAGGCAGAGATGTGGTCAAGAGTGCTTCCTGACTACTCAAGGCTATAAAACAGTAAGGCATCTATCAGTTAATGGTGTGGCTCTCAGAGCTTACTGGCTAACAAGTAGCCCAAAATATAATGAATTGCTTTTTTATCTATGTATCATTTGATTGATTAAAGTTTTATGTAATTCACATTTTACTTTGTCTCTACTCTCAGCTTACCTAATCTAATACAATCTTATCTACCCATCTTTATCTCTTACTCCACAAGAACAAGTGTATGAAAAAGTTATCTTTTCTTCAATTTCTACTTCTGTAACAAACCTTCCCTAATTATTCTCATCCCCTCCCCTGGTGGTTTTCACTTTCTCTTAATTTCTATTATATCTAAATTGTGAATTATACTAGTGTACTTGATTACATACAGGGTTTATTGCTTCCTAATTGTTTTATGACATCACTTTTAACAAGATCATAAGCTCTTTAAGAGCAAAGACCAATTCAAAGGCTTTTAAAATAATGCACACGAAGCTATCAAATTAGTGAACACATTGGCCCTAATCAATCAACTGAACATATGGTAAATGCTATATAGACACTTAAGATTCATCAGATACCCATAATTTTCATTCAACAGAACTCACTGAATCCATGCCAGCAAAACATTTCAGAATCACTGGATATGGAAATAGTTCAATTATTTGGAACTATGTTATGATATTTAAATTGAATTCTATCTGTTTTTGCTTTATGTTTTTTAATTCTATAAGCAAATGGTATTTTTCATTTTAGGAAAAATAAAATTTAAACTAAGGAATATTTGCAACCAGACATCCCATAGGGAGGAAGTATAATGGGAGAAACTGACCCAACTCACCAACTGCTCCTCATCACTCACATTTTTAGCATGATATTATAGTTCTCTGTATGGAAAATGTATGTGATCTAAATGACAAAGACATTAAGAACTACACCATATTGAAATATCTGGGGCTAAATTATGTAATGATGTGACTCTATAACTTAAATGTATAGCTAGTAGTAGCCAAGTCAATTTAGTGAAGTATTTATAGGTATATATTTTACTTTGAGGAGCAATGGCACACAATGACTATGCCTACCCAATGCCAAACATCAAAATGAAAACCCTTAAACATCCAGCCATTAAACATTTACCCACTGTAGTATACAATAAATACTTGTAGAATTTAGCTATTTTACTGGATTTTATGATTTTCATTTGGAATGTTTACTGAAATGTAGACACTGGTGCATTCTAGGTACACTACTGACATTTAAATATAGTCCATTTTATTAAAAAATTGTATTTACTGATTAGCTAAAAGAATGAGAACTCAATAAATTTGTTCTGCCTAGTAAACTGTTTGTATCTCTTCAGGAACTATTTAAGTATTTCACTGCCTCTTCAAAATAGCTATTAGAGGGGAAAAACACTGAACAGATACACTAAAGCAGCTAGACTTTATAAACACTAAAGTAAAAAAGTTACTTACGGTCGGCAGCTTTTCACGAGTGTTTTTAGAACATTTTCTACAGAACTGGGGGGGAAAAGCCATTGAATCAATTAGATTAGTGTATTATAAAAACAACATATAATTAATTCAGTCAACAAATGATTTGTGTTTTAAATCTATGATGCAATTAAACACCATCTGCGTACATGCAATAACTAATCCTTTAGGCATTTTAGGCATAATCATAAAAATGAAAACTTAATTCTTAAATCTACTTTTTTCTTCTCCCTGATATTACATTCAGGGGGAACAACTAATCCAGTTGGCAAAGAAAAATCACTTTCACTCTTTACTAACTATAAAAATCTTCATAGCTAAACACTGCATATGGCATACATACACCAACACAGTCCATCAAGTATATAACAATTTTAATTTCAAAACCTAATTCTTAGTTTTCAATGAAGTCTCTACATAATTAAGAAATTACAAACATATCAAAATCTGTTGTGCATGCATTTATATCTATTGCCAGAAAAGGAATGTTTTTTTCTGTAACCTAGAAGTTAATTTTTCAAATCTCTTTGTTATTTGTTGACGATATATTTTTATCAAGAAGAATATCTATTTATTTAAGTAATTTAATCTGGAGGGCTTAACCAATGCTCTAAATAAAAAAAATAATATGTCCAACTATCAGGTAGAGATCTGTAATTTTTTTAAACCTGCAACCAGCGTTGCTTTATTTTTTAAGTCACAGTATCCTTTCATAAATATATCTATATCCATACCTATATCTATCTATCCATCTATTACCAGAATGGTAGATTTTCATTGGTAATGATTATTGTAGCTGACACTAAAGAGATGAAATATACCCCATTAATAACAAAATATGGAAGGGTAAATAAGTAGAATCTAATCTATGTCTACAGGGGTAGTCAAGGACTTTGACCTGAAATCTTATAGATACTATGTCACTTGTAGTACAAGACAGATATATAATGTATCTCTATATCTATATCTATATGTGTGTATATGTATATACACATATAAGCATAACATACAGATTCTCATAAATATTCTCATAATTTCTATTATTTATTTATTTTTAAATTAGGGATGTTTTTTAAGGTAATTTCCTCAATGAAGTTCTTACAGAAGTCTGAATTAAATTATATCTAATATACAAGTGACATGAAAATGTATCCAATTTCTCTGAAAAATTAAGACAATTTTGAAATATCCAAATGACAAAATTACAAATAAAAGTAAGCAGATAAATAAATAGCATAATCACAAGAGATGTGAAACTTTGATTTCCATTACTTGAGGAGAAAATTTTCTTCAAAACTAAAAGTACTCTAAGATTAAACAAACTCTTAGGAAAACCTGGATACATCTCTGATAAAATTAGGTTCTAAAAAAGAAAGGAAGGCCATGGCCTTCTGGAACATCTGGAACACTTAGCATAAAACTTTTGGTTGATTTTGCTTCTGACAAAAGGCTAAAAATTCAGAAAGGCAGAAAAAATGGTGATGAAGAGTTTAGTTTATAGGTTCCCAAGACTATCTGTTTGCCTTGGTAGACCACCAGACTTTTCAATTAGATTTAAAATACCTGAGGGCAAAGGATACTAAGGTTTACCTTTTTAGAACCCTTAAAATTGCCTAATGTCATGCTGAGTACAGAGCGGACATACAATACACTTTTGTCAACCAACACAAGTCAAAGGTAGTGAATTTTAATCAAGATTGTTAGTTCTTCTCTTAGTTTTTTAACATAAAACTAAATTTGGAAATTACCTAGAGAACTAATAAGATTTCATTATAGAGGAAAGAAGAGAATCATCCAGGTTCCTAGTCAAATAAAATATTATGAGACACTTTTTAAAAATTCTAGAATGGCAAACTGAGGGAATAAATGGATAACACTTATTCAACAGGTCAGAGCATAACACAACGTACAAAGTGTTCTTAAAATTATTTCTTCAAATTGATTTTACTCCTTTTAAGTGAACAAATAATATTTAAAAGAGGTTTAGATGCCATACAGCTAACCTGCTGTTTCCATTACAGTAATTTTGTTATTGCACCAGCAGGCTTTTTTACATGCTTTCATGCCACTGAACACAAGATTGATAAATAATTTTTAAAAAGGCAGTCACTGGATGCTGCATGGTTTTTCTAATAATCTGGTTCTCTCTGTCCCATTTAAGAAAGGATGGCAGCTAACTATTACTTGGTGACTGCCAACACAAAAGAAGAGAGTGAGACATGTGTGAATGTGATTAATTTCCTCCAAATAAAGCCAATTTACAAACCCCTTACATAAAATGTCTGTATCATTGGATTTAGGTTCTTTATCCAGAAAAGGGTACAGTCTCTCTAACCTGTGATATCTGTATATTGACCTTTTGTGATTCTTGTAATCTCTCAAGATGGAGGGAACAATGTTTCTGTTTAAAAATAAAATAAAAGGTTATGACTAGATGCTACTGTTTATATTTCACTAATTTTTAAAGGAAGTGAAATATATCACAATATGTTTTTCCAAGAGTAGGAAATTTATTTTATGACAATGAAGACATAATTTTATTCTTTATTCTTTTGATGATGATGGTGGCATTACTATTAAAAAGGATCTATGCAGTAACTGGGAAAATAAAAGCTTTATTGGTGGGTTCACCCACATCACATTTTCTCTCACAAAAATTATGCTAAAACTAAAAGAAAACGTAATCCCCTTCAATGTTTTGCAAGTAAATATGGTAGTATTATGAATTCCTTTAGGAAGTCAAACTTATTGCCATATCTCCAACAGATGAGTGACCACAAGGACACTCCCTTCTTTTAGGAGCAGGCTTTATGAAAGTGGGCTAAACCAGATTTGAAGGTTTCTGCTTCCTGAGACATCTACCTTCTAAGCCACTGAAACAAAGTTGACTTTCTAATCTCAAGTGTAGAATTTGATGGATATGCCACCATCACAAATAACATTCAAATCTCAAAGAGACTTTGAACATGCCCAGAATAGCTTTTAGTTTCAATGACAATTCTGCACTTGAACTTTGCTTATGAGAAAGTAAACACACACAAGGTAATATCAGAAACTCTAGTTTTGTTACAATCTATTCATATTTCCTTTAATTTCTTATGACTTAACATAGTTACTACTCACACAATCTTCTCCATCAAGCAATTTCCAAACACTTCATTTTGAAGAAGCGTTCACTTTGACATGCTTTTTCTAAACCTAAATGGACACCAAGTCCTACCAAAAGTTAATTAGTCAAACATTATCCATTTTACATTTAAACCTTCAAATTCTGATATTTGTCAGTTTAATTAGCAGGTAGCCATTTTCCAACTGCCACTTCACACAAAATATAGTTCTAAATAATTCCACTATTAGAAAGGTTTAAATACAGTGCGACATTCTCATCAACAGTGGTGTAATGTTAACATTGGTTTTTCATTACAATTATTTATAGGAAAAAAAGTTATACCTGTGTGACAAGTGTTACAATATAACCAACCAAACATGCAAAAGAAACATAGTAATAATCCTTACCACCTATGTAAAACATTAAGGACAATTGTTTTAGGTGAAGACAAGCCTGGTCGACTTGAACTGAATATGAAAAAAGAAATATGTACAGAAAAACTTTAATGAAGTCTTATTTTTCTTAAAGACCATAATTGCAGCAATGACAATTTATGAAGGAAATATTTACATCATCTTGGCAACAATCAAATCCTTAGTTTTTAATCTCCAAATAAATATACAAAAATGAAAATACAATGTTCCCAAAACACCATGTGAGAACTAATCGCACTGCCTATCAACTAAATAGCTCTGCACTTATTTTAAATTGTGGTTGTAATGCAAAGACTAATGGACTTAAGAGCTGAAGGACCTAGGTTCAAAACCTAGCTCGACTGATTTGAGCATTTGTTTCTTTATCTATAAGATAAGGACACAGAGCCAGATGATTTCTCTAAAGTCCCTTCCAGCTGTAAATCCTATGAAATTAACACAACTGTTAAAGAAAATGTTTTGTTTCATTTCATTAGCCTAAAATTGTGCATTTATGAGAAATCCTGATTGCATTTCTGGCAATAGCTTAAGTTCAAGGACATGGCCTTTCCAGGAAACTATACATGCAAGATAAGAATATATCATTCTCAGGTGGTATGTGAAGAAGCAACTTCACTCTAAAAATTTAAACGCACTTTTAAACACAAGAGTTCAAACTCAAATAGTAATATGAAAAATCAATAAAATGTCCAATACTCAGAAGAGCTATTATCAGGAAGAAATAAAACATGTAATTTCTTCAGAAGCACATACCTATTAGACAAACACTGATGGATACATTAGGAAAATAGCATCACTAAAAAGCAGAGGTTGGTTAAAATTACTTATGCGCTTTAAAGAAAAAACTATGTTATTCAGTAACTTTTCTGTAAGATATTTTAATTATAACTATAGTCTTTATAAAGCTTTTTTATGGATTCCAAAATGTTTCAAATAATTAATTTAGATAACTCCGTGAAATATACACATATTGACAAAATAATGCAAGAAAGTGAAGAAATTTGTCTATAGATCGGTCCATTGAAAGTCTCAGAAAAAAATTAATACAAAGATTTTTTAGTCCTTGAAGCCTTATAACATAAACTGTTATAACTAGACTAAAACCCAAGCTTCCAGTAAGTGTGGAAAGATTACATTTTTACTTTTCTAGTTGATCTTTCTGGAAATGGCACAAGGATATTTCAAATTATATACTATATCAACATCTGATATTTCGATATCTGTAAACCATTGCATAAATTTTTCCTTATGCTAACATCTGTTCCCTGAAAAGTTTTTTTTCAGATTTCCTCCCTCCCCTCTTAGATAAAGACATTTTAGAAAATAGCTTCTAGCTCTATCACTGAAATACAAGGTACTTGGATCCTCTGGAGAGCAGTTTAAATACATGAAAATCCAGATACAAAAAGCAAATCATTTTAGGATTTAAGAGGCATATACCTGATTTTTAAAAATTTAAAGTTTAATTTATAATTCTAAAAATAATGCTAAATTACTAAAAAGGAGAGTTGAACATTTTTGACGGTTCATTCATCTCATTATAAGAAAAAAGATTAGAAGTAAGAATTATACAAAACGCAGGACAATGTTCAGATATTAAAGTGTTTTGACATTTCCGAAAGAAGTTTGCTGGGACATTTGTTCCACAATGTTGCTTCTGTCAGATGAGCTCTAAAAAGAATTTAATGTTTTCAAATACCCTACTCTACATATATTCTTTATGATTCCAGTGACTTATAATAGCTACACAATACCCATCTAATTAGAGGCAGTATGAGGCAGAAAGAATACTTAATCAGAAAACCTGGAAGTTACATGAACTGGCTTGAAATCTTGCCTCTGCTATGTGACCACGTGACCATGGCTAAGTCGCTTTAACTCTCAGGGCCTCAGTTTTCTTATTTGTAAAATTAAGGGGTTAGACTTCCAAGTTTTCATACTTCCTTCTAGCTCTAAAATTTTGGTTCTATAATAATTTTGTCTTAGAATAAAGCCAATGTCATAATGCAATACTAACATATTATGAATCCATTCCAAAATAACTAATATTTTTACCCAAATCCTTACAAATCCATCAGTTGGGGAGGAGGAGAAGAGGAAGGCTAGGTCTATTTTGTCTTTTTCCACTAGCCTAGCACAGTACATAGCACACAGAAGATTTTTTAAAAAATGGATGATGATTGACTTATCACTTTCAAGTCTGTAACCCCAGTTATGTCCTTTATCCTTAGTTCCAAGTATTAATTTTCACTACCTGGATGTCCTTCTGGAACCTCAAACTAAACATGTAAAAAACTAAATTCTCCTCTCCCCACCCCCATTCCCAAATCTGCTCACTTTTAACTTACCTATTTCTGCCGATTTAATACATTCTGTAAGATATTCAGTCTCAAAATGTGATTCCTTCTTAACTTTACCCCTCCCTCTTTCTCCCATGACCCATTATTTACCAAATCACAATATCTGTCTTACCTGAATACTCCTTATAACTTTTACCATCCTCATTACCTCTAATTTTTTTTGTATTACTTTTGTAATAGCAACCAAATCCATCTCCCTAATGTCAATCTCTATCTTTCCAATCTTTTACAAGATTAACAAAGTAATATTAATGCATTGGTCTTATCACATCACCTCCCCACTCATACTTGTGTGGCTTCCCATTGACTATGTAGTAACATACACATTTATCCTTCATAATCTTATTCAAACCTAAACTTTTCAATTTTTTCTCATGTTATTATTCCCTTTTATATATTCTATGTATTCATTATTCTTATTTTGCCTGCTTTTTTTACCCTCTGTACTTTTATACATGTCCTTCATTCTGGGAATTAACTCTCCTCATATATTTCCCTACTGGGATCCCTTTCTTTACCTAAGAAAATATACAGGATATTTGCATGCACACATGCTCATGTGTATGTGTGTGCACTTCAATAGCATTTTATTAACTAAGCTTTTAAAGGACTGTCCTTATAACAACACTGTGAAATAGTGTAAGTATTGACACAAAAGAAAACTGAGGTCTAGAAAGGTGTAATGATTTGCCCATGGTCATAAAAACTCCAATGCTACGTCTATGTTCTTTCTACTATCACCATGTCACCTCTAATATTTCCTGCCTCAAGAAGCTTACAATCTTAAAGGAGGGGTAAGTACAAAAATCACCATTAACAGTGTACAGAGAGGTTCACACAATGTGACATAGATTTAAGGAAGAAGGGAACATTTCTAGTTGAGAGTAAGAGTAGAACTGGGGAAGGTTTCATTGAGAAACACCTGATTTGAGTCTTAAACCACCACATAAACCAACTACGGTTATCCTGGTAGCCCTGGTACCTTGCACTGTATAGAAACTTTAAAAATAAGTGTATTGCATGATGAAGTGAAAATATACCACCTGTTAGCAATAGGGTGGTGAACATAGTTCAAACTATTAACTAAAATAAAACTCAAAAATTAGCAAAACAAATATACTCACCATATTTACGATTCATTCCCTTGAAAAGAGAATTATTTACCTTAACTTAAACTAAATATATCCAAAGAGGAAATAAATATAAAGAAAATCTACAAAAATACTTACTGTTTGGAGGAACTACATCATAAAATGATTATAGGAACATAGCTGGATGTTTACAAACCAATCTTAACTTGGTAGAAAAAGGGCATACAAAGCATAGAGTAGAAAAATAAAGAATTTGGAAACAGACCTCCTGGTTTTAAATTCTTGACATGACCAAAATGGCCTTGGGCAAGACATCTCATCTTTATAAAATCAAAGATCTGGACTAGATGATGGAAGGGAAAAAAAATTAAAATGTTTCTGATACATTACGAAAGTAGACTTTGAAATGATGAGGTAAAATAGCAAATAAATCAAATATCTAGGAAAAAAGATTTCCTAGAAACTCTAGCCAAAAATAATTTACACTACTTTGACCCCAATGTGCCAAAACATTATGGAAAAATAAGGAAGGACATGACTGGGAAGGACACCCATCACAGATCAGTAGGGGAGTATAGTCATCATTATGGAATTCTACAATAAATTCTGAAATTACCATTAACCAAAAAATCTACATACTCTATAAGGACTAGTATGAGTTCTAAGGCAGCAATGAGAGGTGTTGAAGAACCAGAAGCCACACACAGCCCAAAAATCATGGATTAAATATCCCTTGGGTTAACTATGGAATAGGGACTTAGAACAAGGAATATGAATTATTTATTATGTCAAGGAATGAATCTTTATAAAATTATATAAGTTTGTTTAAGGAAAATCACAATCAGTTCCCTAAAACTCTAAAGCCCTCCAACATGTATTTGAAATAGAATGCTTACTTAGGAAACCAATTCAATCCCAGGTGTTCTGTTTTGGAGTATAATATTCGTTCTACCATGTCATAAAGTGGTCTCCAAGGTAACTCCAAGTCATCTCTTGAAAGAAGTTCCTTTTTCCTAAATTAAGAATAAATAATAATTTTACTTTTAAATCAAGAGTGATGTGGGCATTTAATTACATATATATTCTTTTAAAAATCAGAAGATTCCCTTGAAAGCATTTTATTTTGGAAGAGTGTTTCACCTTTTCACCATTTAAATAAAGGCAGTGGGCAGAATATCATGTTACACAGATAGCACCAAGTACCAATGGATATACAAGAAATTAATACATAAGTCTATTGAAAAGCAATGTAGTAAAGTTTAAAGAGTGAGAGAGTTCTGAATTGTTGGAATTGTACTGAATCATAGCTCTGCCATTTATTACTATGTGACTTTGGGCAAGTCATTTAATTTCTCAGGGCCTCATTTCCTGTCTATAAAAGTTATTTCTAAGGGTTTTTTTCTAACTTTAAATCTATAACACTATTGAGCACTTACTACATGCCTAAAAATGCTTTGAAAGACCCAAAAAATTCAAGTTATTCTTTTCCTCTAGAGATTTAGAACATAGTTGATAGAGAAACGGAACTAAGAGACATAAAATGGTAAGACTGATCAACTAAATGTTAAAAACTTTGGGGCAGTGACTGCGACAGCAATGTGGTAACCCAGTGAAGAGTTAAGATACAAATTGACAGTCACTGATCACTACTACTAAATTTGTATTTCCTTCAAGAGACTTATTTAAAATAACCCCAATTGAGCTACTTCTACTAGGTAAGTGACAAGAATCTGAAGTACTATGAAGCAAAGACTTTAGAAAGTCCATAGTTTAAAATTTTAAAATCTCTCTAAGAAATTCCCAAATGGCAGTTATTAGAGCTACAGAAAACTGAGCAGAGAGGAAGGGTAAGATAGGTTCCAACGACACAGATCACTCTATGGTTACATTTCTTTTAGAGCAAATTAACAACTACTTTTGTTCCAAATGCAAGATGATATCCATATCAGGAGTTTAAAAGACTAGGGGAATATTTTCCAACTCTCCATCTTGTTAGGGACAAGGGAATATTCCTTAGCAGAAATTATATTTGTGTGGCAATTCATGTCTATAATCTCACTAAAGAAAACAAACTTAAAACGATGCTACGGGAGAATAAGTGCAGCTGTGGTCTCTATTTTATAGCAAAGTGAGGAAACTGAGGCTCAGACATTATGGGTAAGTGATTTGCCCAGGCTGTACTTCTTCTAAGTGTCTGAAGCAGCAACTGAATCCGGATCGGACTGACTCCCTATCAAGTGTTCTCCCCGCTACGCCACTTTGAGACAATAGGAAAATCAAGAAACTCCTAAGAGTCAAAGGAGAATTCTAAACTGTTTTGGAGATGGGAGAAAGAGACAAAACTATTCGAACTATCTAAGAAATTAAATGTTTTTCCCATAAAGAGTGAATTCTTTAAAGAGAAACAATTTCCTATGTTCCAGAATAATGACAACAAACTAAAGGTACTGCCAAGAAAGAGGCTCAGAGGCCACAGGACAAAAACAGGGCTGATAGCTGATTTCTGTTGAGGGACATGATGGTAACCATCTGTCAACCTGGCATGAATAACCAGGAGGTATGCTGATTTCCTAGGGTTTCTACACGAGGCTTGTCAAACCTGATGACCACCTCCACCTACACACTTGCAGTAATACACATACAAACAAATGATTTTTTCAGAAGCAACCTAGAAGGTATGTTTTTCCTTAAGAGATTAATAAGTCCTAAAGTTAAAGACCTTAGGAATATTAGTGCTGGGCCCGGATTTGATCTGGATCGTCCCGGCACTGGGGCCGGTGCTCTTGCTCGCTGAGCCACCTGGCCAAAGTTGAACTACTAACATTCCTACATGGAAAAACAATAATTGTAACTTTTGAAACTTTTCTCAGTAGTAAGGGATTAGAAATATATATATTATGTCTTTATATGAGGGTATGCGGGCATATGAATATATATGTGAATGTGTATATGTATGTTTACAGGTATACATAGATAGAGGGCACAGGACCAATTTAACATGAAGGGATGATACTTAAAAGGTGAAATTAAGAGGTGAGAGGAATATAATGAGAGGAGATGGGGAGAGACAGAGTGGGGCAAACTATCTCATACAGAAGAGGCAAGGGAAAATGGTTACAATGGAGGGGAAGAATAGGAAGGCAAAAGGGAATGGGTCAACCTTATTCCTATTGAATCTGGCTTGAGGAGGGACGGAAATACACACTAAATAGGGGATCTCACCCTCCAGGAGAATAGGGGGGGAAGGGGATGTGAGGGGGGATGATGGAAGGGAGGGCAGGCTGGGGGGGAGGGAAGTTGGAAGCACCCACTTGTGAAAAGGGACAGGATCAAAGTAGAGAATAGAACAAGTGGGAGGTGGGATAGGAGGGAGGGAAATATAGTCAGTCTTTTACAATACATCTACTATGTTATTGTTTTGCATTAGCCGCACATGTACAACCTATACTGAACTGCTTGTCTCCCCAGTGGGGGTGGGTGGCAGGGGGGAAGGGAATGAATCTGGAATTGAAAGTTTTAAAATCAAATATTCAAATATATATATATATATATATGTGTGTGTGTGTGTGTGTGTGTGTATATATATGTATATATATATATATATATACTATTATTAATACCATCTTACATGTTATTAAGAAAAAAAGATATACAGGCACTGAGGCATAGAGATCCACTGGAAAAGTTGAAACGGGTATGGGAGAAAATATGGGAGAGAGCAGATTGGAGGTGGGGATATCATGTGGGATGGCTGTTTTGGGGGGATGGGTGGGGGAAAAACAGGGAGAAAATTTGTAACTCAAAATCTGGCGGAAACGAATGATGTAAATCAGAAGTTAAAGCATTAAAAAAAAAAAGAAATGATGAGAGGGATGCTTTTAGAAAAACCTGGAAAGACTTATATGAAGTGATGCATAGTGAAGTGAGCAGAACCAAGAAAATGCTACACAGAGTAAGAGCAATATTATACAATGAAGAACTGTGAATGATAGCCTTTCTCAGCAATACAATGATCCAAGACAATTCCAAAGGACTTATGATGAAAAATACTATCCACTTCCAGAGAAAGAACCAATGAAGTCTGAATGAAGATTGAAGCATACTATTTTTCACTTTTTGGGCGTGTAGTATTTTTTGGTCTATGTTTTCTTTTACAATATAACTCATATTTTGTTTGTTTTCACATGTATAACCTATATCAAATTGTCTGCCTTCTCACAGGGTGGAATTTAGAACTCAAAATTTTAAAAAACAAATGTTAAAATTTTTTTTACATGCAATTGGGGAAAAAATAAAATATTATTGGGCGGGGAACAGTTGTCCAGAAGTGGAACAGGCAGCCTCATGGGTAAAGTTGTCCCCTCAATAGAAGTCATCAAGTGGAAAATGAAAAATAACTCACAGAGAAGGTTCCTGCCTTGGGCATGATTTGAACTAGATGTCCTTTAAGGTTCCTTCCGATTCTATGAACCTATGTCTAAGAGTCAAGGAATTCAGAAGGCAGTGAATTTTCACTATAGGTATCAGAAAGGGTATAATGAAAGAGATGAATTTTTAAGATAAAAGGTTCTAGTAAACCAATAAAGTTACAAGTATGGTAACAGCATTCACCAGAAAGTTACCAAATAGAAATCCTTTATTTAGTCTTCCCATCAGAGAATATGTTTTAATCTCCTAAATCTTTCTGGGAAAAAATCCCAGACAGATTCCAACTTACTTTAAAAGATTTATCAAGAGACGGGCAAATCCCTGCATCATGCTGATCTCCAGTTTCGGAATTGATACCAGCTCATATAATAACTTGACAAAAAGTACATGATCTTCTTTGCTAAATTTTCTTCCATAAAGCCGAATATATCTAAAAAGGGGGAAAACATATGTTATATATACATATAATTAATATATTACTTTTTTAAAAAGCATATATCCTACTAGTCATTTATGTAACAATTTCATTTCTGTGTAGCTTTCCCACATATTTTCCCCTAATTCCATTCCCCCTCAAAATATGAATGTGCAAACAATTCTCATTTACTTTTTGCAGAGGATCATAATCGTTAAGTTGTAAAAGTACTATAATATTTGACATTTAATCATCCTAGAGAGACATTTAATGATTAATGCAAAATGTGAAATTCTACTTCTGTGTATTAGCCTGTATTTCACCATAAGGCACCTTGAAAACAAAAATTCAGAATTCTCTTCATAGGCAGAGTTTCATTCAAATGAATAATGTAATTGTAGACATCCCTAGAAGGATTTAAAAATAAAATCAATCTACAGGAATCACTTCTCATGATACAAACTATAAAGAGGAAGAATACTTAGTAGTAAATGTAGAAGGCACAATTTAAAATTTCCATAACAGGACCTCTGAAGTATGCATATGATTTTATCAGAGCTATGAAATGTGTTATATACATCTGATACTGATTTCCAAATGTTAAACCATATTTAAAATGAAATTATTTTGCTTTTTTGGTAGCTGGGCTCTACTTTTTATTTTCTTTAAAAGAAAAATTTTTATACTTTTGAGTCAATACAGTACACAATAAAACTACGTTTTAAAAGCCCCAAGCTTGCCCCCCAAAATTTGCTTGAATTCAAATAGCCTGAACCATAAACAAGCCATAACAAATCATTAAACAAGCTTTGTTTAAAGTAATTATTACTCAACATTTACTAATAATAACAACAATAACAGCATTTATATATAACTTTAAGGTTTGTAAACCATCACCTCATTTTATACTTGTATACTTATTCCTTTCACATCATACCTTTCCCATCATGGTTTCAATATATCACAGGTTGACATAAGAAATTAAATGGCAATTTTAGGAGTTTTGCAAAACTATAGACGATATTAAGCTATGACCAAATACTTAACCCAAATTTTACAATAAGGAACTATTAATACCCCATAAAAGAAAAAAATCAGACTCCTTCTCTGTGCAAAAAAAAAAAAATTTATGCTGATTTTCCAGATTGCAGAGGTATCACACCTCTAACCTTCATGGTATGGAAGGGATAACTGTCATAACCTTGGGAGGCAGATACTGCTATTACCCATTTTACCAAAAACTGATGCAGGGAGAGGTTCAGGGTCTAAAAAGAAAGACACTTCTAACTTTGATTTGGGACTTAAGAGTCTGCCATACATGTAAAATCTTAAACTTTTTGAGGCAGGAGAAATATCCCCATTTTATGGAAAGTAAGGCAGACAATAGGAAAGATAACATGCGAAATAATTTCTATGTTCAAGCACTTTTAACACCCCCACAACAGCTATATTCTTCTACTGAAGACTCTTAAATACTTAAAAGTCAAGATATCCTTATATGAAAGAATAAAAGGTTTAGAATATTAAGGGAAACAATATCCATTAACACAAGGATTTCATTGCAAGCCATACTCTTCCAAAGAGAACAACTCTTCCTTTCTTCATTGCATAAGTGGGAGACTTATGGATGTGCTACACTATATACTGCTTGATATTTTTGAACTGTTGGTAAGTTTTGCTGAATTAGTTTTTTTCTTCTTTTATTGTTTGTTATATTGTTTCTCTTTGAGAAAGGTAAGGGATATACTGAAAAATGTAGGTGATGCAAAAACAGGATAATAAAAATTAATTTAAAAAATATTTATGACTGAACACTATAGCATGCTGTCAACCACTTAGGAAGACAATATTGACTAGACATCAGTATGAGAGAACCATTTCACTTCTTTCACTACAATATCATGTAGCATGATGTGGTCCTCCTGGACAACGCTAAAATCATTGCCCACAGATGGCCTTTTCCTCAATATTACCAAACCCTTAACTTCTCTTCTAGGATGTTGCTCCATCAGTTATTTTCAGTTTCCCATTCTATTGTCTTCTTCTCCTTACCTACCAATAAAAGACTTAAAGTGATCTATGTTCTTTTATTTTTGCTTTTTGGAGGGGGAGGGCAGGGCAATTGGGGTTGTGACTTGCCCAAGATCACGCAGCTAGCAAGTATTAAATGTCTGAGTTCAAATTTGAACTCAGGTCCTCCTGACTTCACTACACCACCACTACACTACAATTTCGCTTCCAGGTGTTCTATATTCTTAAAAAGGTAATCTTGCTCCAGTCACTCCCAAAGTAATAACTCCTCTCCTCTCCTCTCTCCTTCATTGCCAATGATAAGGACTGGACCTGTGATTTCACTAGTAGAGGGAATTCCCAGTAAAGGAAACTTCTACCAAGGCAGACCAGCATTTTCTCTATAACATATAGTCTTGGAAAGCTGCCAGAGCACTGAGAGATTAAAAGACTCGTCTGAGGTCACACAGCCACTGTGTCAAGAGGCAGAACTTGAATCTAGAGCTCCCAGGTTTTCAATGCCAGCTCTCTAGCTATTGATCCATGTTGCCCGTGTTTCTACAACAAATAATCTAAACTTGCGGTCCCTTCCACTTCAACCACTAGCTCGTCAAACCTCCACAATACTCAATACTCTTGCTTCTCTCAAAAGATCACCAATGATTTCCATAACATCAAATCCAACAGTTTTCCTTCAGTCTTCATCTTCATCAATCTTGATCTTACTGAAGCAAAGATAGTTTTGGTTATCAATTCCTTTTCTGCCTTGGTTTCCATGACACTCAATTCTCATGGTTTCCATCTTACCTCTGACAGCTCATTCTGTCACTTTGTCCAGCTCTTCCTCATCTTTCAATTCAAGTCCTTGGTCCTCTTTTCCCTTGGCCATCTCACTCACTTTTATAGTTTTAATCATCACTTCTACAAAGATAATTGACAAATCTACATCTATAAGCTAATCCCCCCAGAATTCTGGTTCTGCATTTCCAATAGTCAGCTGTGTACAGAGATAGATAGGTGGCACAGTGGATAGAGTATGGGGAGTAGAGTCAGAAACACCTGCATTCAAATTTGGCCTTTGACTCTTACTAGTTAGTTTCCATAACTGTAAAATGGGGATTGGGCAGTCAAGATGGCGGGAGTAGAAGCAGGACCTCCGCTGGGCTCCAGCTTCCATCTTCCCCAATCAATGTAAAAAGGGGACTCTGAAGAAACTCTGCAGCTGCAGAATACACAAAATAACACAGAGAAGCTAGCCTCCCACTGAGGACAGGCCGACAGGAATCGACCAGCATAGGGCTCTGGGAGCTGAGCCCAGGCCTGTGTGAGCCAGAGGTTTTAGCCCCAAGGCAGGCCTGACCAGGCGCTGGCCAGAGGGACTTCAGATCAGCAGCAGCTGTGGCCATTTCCAGAATTATCAACATGCAGATGCACAGGACAAAGTGAAAGGTCAGTGCAGTGTAAAGTCCAGTGCACTGGACTTTGGGACCCAGTAAGTGGGAGTGCATAGGCTTTTACCCCAGGGCGAGAAGCTGCTGAGACACCAGGCACAGCCAGCCAGCGCCACGTGGGAGCTTCAGCTCCTGGCCTGCAGAGTGTAGGGGGACCAAGCACCAGTCTGAGGGGTAATCCCTCTTGCTTTAACCTGCTTGGATCTGGATTGCAGTCTAGGGTGGAGGTCCTAGGGTATGTGACCAGTTTGCTAGTGTGTGTGGAGGTTTCAGAGAGGGCACCCAACGAATACCTCCGGCGGTTGAGAAAACCCCACCGATTGGGATAAAAGCTCCCCTGTCTGGTGGCAGAGTCCTACTGTGGCAAAAAGCCCCGGGATCAAGTGACTGTGGGGCGACATGACCAGGCAAAGGAAACAAAGCAGACAGAAGATTCCAAAATTAGACTCTTATTTGGGGGACAAAAAGGAGCAAAAAAGCATGGAACAAGAAGACAGTGAAGTCAGAACTCCTGCACCAAAAGCTTCAAAGGAAAATATGAGCTGGTTACAGGCCATAGAGGACCTTAAGAAGCAGATAAGAAAAGTGGAGGAAAAATTGGGAAGAGAAATGAGAATGATGCAAGAAAATTACGAAATGAGAGTCAACAGCCTAACTGAGGAAAATCACACCTTAAAAAATACACTAACTCAAAACTGCTAAAGAGGCTCAAAAAGGCAATGAGGAGAAGAATGCCTAAAAAAGCCAAATTTGCCAGGTGGACAAAGAATCTCAAAAGCTCACTGAGGAGAATCATTGCTTCAGAATTAGATTGGAGCAAATGGAAGCTAGTGACTTTATGAGAAATCAAGATGCTGTTAAACAGATCCAAATAAATGAAAGAATAGAAGGCAATGTGAAATATCTCATGGGAAAAACCACTGACCTGGAAAATAGATCCAGGAGAGATAATTTAAAAATTACTGGACTACCTGAAAGCCATGATCAAAGTAAGAACCTAGAAATCATCCTCCAGGAAGTTCTCAAGGAAAACCGCCCTGATGTTTTAGAACCAGAGGGCAAAATAAGAGGTTGGAAGAATCCACTGGATCACCTCCTGAAAATGATCCCCAAAAGAAAACTCCTAGGTATATTATAGCCAGGTTCCAGAATTCCCAGATCAAGGAGAGAATATTACAAGCAGCCAGGAAGAAACAATTTGAATATTGTGGAAACACAAATCAGGATAACCCAGGATCTGGCAGCTTCTACACTGAGGGATCAAAGGGCATGTAATGTGATATTCCAGAGGTCAAAGGAGCTGGGATTAAAACCAAGAATCACCTACCCAGCAAAAGTAAGTATCATGTTTCAGGGGAAAATATAGTCATTCAGTGGAACAGAGGACTTTCAAGCACTCTTGATGAAAAAACCAGAGTTGAATAGAAAATTTGACATTCAGATACAAGAAGCAGGAGAAGCATGAGAAGGTAAACAGGGAAAAGAAATCATAAGGAACTTATCAAAGTTGAACTATTAGCATTCCCACATGGAAAAACAATAATTGTAACTGATGAAACTTTTCTCAGTATGAAAATAGTTGAAGGGAATAGAAATATGTATATGTCTATATATGAGGGTATATGGGCATATGAATACATGTGAATGTGTGTATATATGTGTACATATATGTATACATAGATAGAGGGCACAGGACCAATTTAATAGGAAGAGAAGATACTTAAAAGGTGAAATTAAGAGGTAAAAGAGGAATATAATGAGAAGAGATTGGGAGAGACAGAATAGGGTAAACTATCTTATATAGAAGAGGCAAGGGAAAATGGTTACAATGGAGGGGAAGAATAGGAAGGCAAAAGGGAATGGGTCAAACTTATTCTCATTGAATTTGACTTGGGGAGGGAATGAAATACACACTAAATAGGGTATCTCACCCTACAGGAGAGTAGGGGGAAGGGGATGAGAGGGGGGATGATGGAAGGGAGAGCAGGCTGGGGGGGGGAAGGGAAGTTGGAAGCACCCACTTTTGAAAAGGGACGGGATCAAAGTAGAGAATAGAACAAGTGGGAGGTGGGATAGGAGGGGGGGAAATATTGTCAGTCTTTTACAATATATCTACTATGTTATTGTTTTACATTAGCTACACATGTACAACCTATACTGAACTCCTTATCTTCCCAGTAAGGGTGGGTATCGTAAAGGGCATAGAGATCCACCATGCCCTACTGGAAAAGTCTAAGGGGGTGTGGGAGAAAATATAGGAGAGAGCAGATTGGAGGAGGGGATATCCTGTGGGACTGCTATTTTGGGGCGGTGGGTAGGGGAAATTGGTAACTCAAAATCTGGTGGAAATGAATGATGTAAATCAGAAGTTAATAAAGCATCTGAAAAATGAAAATGGGGATAAAAATAGCATCTACTTCCCAGGGTAGTTGTGAGAATCAAATGAGATATTTGTAAAGCACTTAGCACAGTGTCTGGCACATAGGAGTTCCTTAATACATGTTTGTTCCCTTCCCTCTCTTCCCCTCCATCTCTATACCCCCCCCCCCCCATCATTCAAACCCAACATGTTCTGAACTACCTATTTTCCACACCCTCCGCCCCTTCCCCCTAACCCCACAAAAAAAAAAAAAAAAAAATCCTACACATCCTCTCAACTTCTCTGATACTTTGATTATATCATCATTTTTCCAGGCTTGAAACTTTAGAAGCCCCTTAGAGCCTTTACTTTCCCTCAGGACAAACATTTAATAGTAGCCAGCCTCTTAACCTCTTTCCCATTCTTTTTCCTTTTCCATTCTGACTCTCTTTCAAGTTCAAGACTCCATTACCTTTCCTTTAGACAACCATTAAAGCCTAGCTGGTTTTCCAGTCCCTACTCTCTCCCTGTCTCCATGCCACACAATCTTCCTTATATATCACTCTGATTATATCATTCCTGTACTCAAAATCAAGAAACCATCTTCCCACTGCCTTCTGAATAAAGCGTTCAGGAGGGCATTCTAACTGCCCCCGCCCAGCCCCAATCTTGCTTCAGCCTGTCTTCCTTTCAGGTACTCTGAATTCTAGCCAATGTGAACTACTCAGCATCTTCCCTTTTCCTTTTCTGCACCCAGACTAACAGTTATACCTGAAATAGCCTTTTCTACTGCTTCCTGAATTCCCTCCCTTCACTCAGGGTCTAACATGGATTTCACCTTCTCCATGAAATCTTCCAGCCTTTACTTGGGAGATTTCTAATGAGAGGGAAATACATTACCTTCCAAAGCAACCTAGTCTACTTTTGAGTAGACATGCTTTTTTTCAGCATGACTAAATTTGTCTCTTCACTTTTCAATTTTTGTCCTTGGGGGTTAAAGAGAATGAGTCTAACTAAACTGAAATCTACTGTATTTTGTTGCTAAAATAGAGAATTTGTCCAGTTCTTGAGACATACTAGGTCTTCCTTTGTTTTCTACAATACTCCCTTTTCCTTCCCACAATTAAGTGACTCCTGCCTTTATACACAGCCTAATAAAATATCCTCACACTATTACCTATCTGGACACATCTGAAAGCCCTACAAATAATCAGGAGAAATTTCCATAAAATATTCCAGTCAATGTTGACAAGTCCATTATCTTCCATCCTCCCACAATAAAAAAAAAAAAAAAAAAAAAAAAGGGAAAGAAAACAAAAAGCACTTTTTATCTGCCTCCCCCTCACCTTTTAGAATTAAGGAAATGCTTTAATTTTTAGTCTCACTAAGTTAAACATTCAAATGCATGCAAGGGAACAGTAACTTTTTTAATAAAATGTAGTATGCAGTTAAATATTTATTTCCACTAGCTACTGAGGATGTTAGCCTAATTGATAATACCTATTATGAAAACATATAAAACAAAAAGCTAACAAACTAATCAAATTAAACCACATTGTAGAAATGGTCAAATGTAATGACAATCAATAATTTTGCTAGTAGTCCAAAGGGTCAGACTTCGAGTAAAGTTCTGCTGCAAACTTTACCATTAACCAGTTAATTTCAAAGCAAAGGACTTAAGATAACAATATCATAGATTAAACTGGAAGGGACCTTTTAAGTCATCTATCTAGCCTAATACTTTCAGTTAGTGTGTCAGTCAACAAGCATTTACAAAGTGCTTACTAATGTGGTAGTCACCATACTAGTGATAGGGATACACTATCTGAGTGTATATAAACTGAGGCCCAGACAAGGACTGACTTGCCCAGGGTCACTCAGGTACTAAGTAGCAGAGCCAGGATTCAAACTCAGTTCTTCTGACTACTTGGTGGGGATTCTTTCTACTTTGTCAAAAGTGAGAAAATAGCATAGTTCCTACTCCTCACTTTCAAACAGATTAAAATGCAAGAATCATTTTTTAAGAGCAAGTGACAGATAAATTCTCATGAGGAAAAACCATCAAAGCACTGAGGAAAAAGAGTAAGTAAAAAATGAGTTTGATTCTTAATTCTGCAGCATAGTACCAGTGGCCCTGCTCAAGTCACCTCTTTAAGGCGTCAGATTCCTTGCCTCTAAAGTCTATCACTTCCTTTGCATTTCAAGTGCTTAGCACAGTGCTGGAACATCATACTTTCCATCTGTAAGGGGGGGGATCTTGTACTCAATAACCTCCCAAATCCATGCTACCTCAAAATCTAAGATGGAACTAAAGCAGCCTTCAAAGGAAAATTTTTATCACTTAAAGTATATTAGCAAAAGAGGAAACAATGAGCAATGAATTGAATATGCAACTAAAAAACTAGAAAAATCAACAAATTAATCCCAAGCAAAAAAGTAGAACTCTTGAAAATCACACACACACACACACACACACACACACACACACACACACACTGCTGATTGGATGCACTACAAGTTTATTACCTTGTCTCAGTTATACTCAGTGAAGCAAGAGTATCCTTTTACCTTTCCCAAAGTGATTCTCTAGTTCACCCTCAATACCTGTTGGAAACCTCTTTTCAAGCCTCCGACTAGCACCTTCTTAGTAAAGGCCTTTGTCTCACATTTTCTCAGGGAAAAAAAAAAGGAAAGAAAACCAAGGCCCTCCACTTAACTTTCTCTACTCTTCTTTCTCCTCCTCCTCCTCAATTCATAATCCCTTACATCAATAATTACCTCCCCCCACAGCACTTCCTACTTTATTCCAATTGCTGATGAAGAGGGGACCTGGTTCTTCATAAAGATCAACTTGATACATGCACTCTTGATTCCATCCCTTCATGTCTCCTCCAGAAGATTGGTCCCATTATCATTCCATTTGTCTTTCTAATCTTTAGTCTCCCCCTACATACTGGTTCTGTTCTTGCACTATACAAACTGCCCAAGTCTCCCCAAACACAAGAGATCTTAACATTTCCTGCTAACATTAGGTCCTATATGTCTCTTCCTTTCTTCAACAAAATTCCTTTTAAAAACCACCTACCATCAATGCCTCAACTTCCTCTCTTTAAAATCCCCCTTCAAGCTGGCTTCCAGTCTCATCACTCAACTGACACTGGTCTGAAAAGTTACCAATTATCTAAAAACTTACCAATTATCTCCTAACAATTTAATGGCCTCTTTTTATATCCTTATCCTCCTGATCTCTTCTACTCTATTTGACACAATTCTCCTTTTTTTCTTTCTACATCCTTTTAGTAATAACCTCATCAGTTCCCATGCATTTATCACTTCTATATTGATGACTTCTGTATCAACAGATCTAGCCCTACCTAGTCTTCCTCCCAAGCTCTAGTCACTCACCACCAAAGGCCTATTGGATATTTTAAAACATACTTCCTTTCTAGAGGCATCTCAACCTCAGCACGTACAAGAGAGATTTTATTTTTCCCTTCAAATCCATCCTTCTTCCAAACTTTTAACTACAATTGATGCCATCACACCAACCTCAACTACTGAATTGTATATACTTGAGTATGACCTCCACTCCTCACTCTCTCACACCAATGGTACGTTAGCAGTCACATTTTGTTTCTATCTTCTCAAACATATTTACATATACATAGTTTACATATATATAGTTACATATCCCCACCCCACCCCCAAACACAGACACACAGCTGCCAACCTGGTTCAGGCCCTCATCACCTCTAGCCTGAACTACATCAAAAGCTTATTTGGTCTCCCAATCTTAAGTATCTCTTCCCACTCCAATTAATCCTGACCACAAGCAAAGTGATTTTTTCAAAAATTCGTATCAGATCACATCATTCCCCTTCTCCTAACACTCAACAAACTCCAGCAGCATCCCCTACAACCTTAAGGAACAATTTTAAACACCTTTGATGATATTTAAAAATTTAACAACCGGGGCAGCTAGGTGGTGAAGTGAATTGCGCACTGACCCTGGAATCAGGAGGACCTGAGTTCAAATCCAGCCTCAGACACTTATATACTTACTAGCCATGTGACGTTGAGCAAGTCACTTAACCCCAAATGCCCTGCCTTCCCCCCTCCAATAAGCAAAAAGCAAAAAAAAATTTAACAACCTAGTCCCTCCCCTCTTTGCTCTTGTGCTCCAGCCACACTGGCTCACTCAGTGCATATATTCCTGATGCTCAATGTCCTATTTCTGTGCCTTTGCACTGGCTGTTCCCCATGACACTCTCTCCTAATCTCCACCTTCTAGAATCCTACTGTCCTTCCAGGTTCAGCTTAAGTACTACCTTCTTCGTGAAGTCTTTCATGGCTCCCCCCAGGTGTTAAGTCTCTCCCTCCCAAAACTAGCTTTCACCCTTACTGTATATATTCTGTACATATTCATGTATACAGGCTCTCTCTCCTATTACAAAGTAAGCCCCCTGAGTGTAAGAACTGTCTTACACTTCTGCCATGGTATCCTTAGTGCTTAGCAGAGTGTTTGGATGATAAAAAGTATTTAATAAATTCTTGCAATTAATATAATTAGTTAATTCACCTGTCCACCTCTAGTTTGAAATTTCAATTGGTAATAAGTTGACAAAAATAAGCTAGAAAAGAGCTTCAGACTAAATAAATGGGAATTTAGTATTGTTTTTATTCAAATGCTCTTCATCCCTTATACAACATATAATATAAAAAATTCAGTTATGGAGTATATTCACCTTATTCTGCTTTCAGACACTGTTAGTCATTAGTACTTAAATTCTGAAGATAACCAAATCTTTGTTTCCTGAAGCCAAGCAGGGGCTGCAAGAAGATCTTAGTTATTTTTAATTGCCTATTACCCAGACAATGTTATGAATTAGTTAAGAGAAAATGACCACAGCAACAATGAAGGCCATATGGAAAAGTGCAAAGGGACTGGAATCTACACTGGCAGAAGAACACACACTGATGTAATCCTCAGACCTTTAAGTGTTTTTTATAATTGCACCCTGGAGCTCTAGATAACATGGGTATACTTTGAAAAGTCTAACAGTTGTATATTTTACAAAAGTAAGTAACAGTTAACTCTATTATTTCCAAATCTGAATATTATGATTCCCTCCTCTGAGTCTTCCTCAGAGGTTATCTCCTATTCATAGGATGACTTTAGGAGCCAGAAGGTGGTGAGGCCCTGGAGAAATAAACATAATTATGATCAGTCAAGATTAAAAGGAGCCAAATGAGTACAATCAGAAAGATTATTAAAGGATAGACAACTCCCTGGGCACATTTTGTTCCTTTGTCAATAGTCACCAGTGCAGTTGAGATGTAGAGGAAAGAGACTGATTTACTTCTAAGCCCAGTTCTGCTACTAACTAATCACTTTACTTCTATAAGCCTTAGTTTCCTCCCTGTATTAAGAAGAAACTTGGTTCCTTATTTGGCGTCCCTCTGCTTAAAGAAAAGGAACATAGTAATCAAGTGTCTTTGCTTTAGGCCTCACAAAGAGGCTTTCAACTTACGATTGTTCAAGTGTACTTAATGAAAGCTCTGACCTCTAGCCACTGCTGGTACTCAAACACAAATAGCTAGAATGAAAGGTAAGGCGGGCAGATACTTCCTCAAACAAAGAAACTGACTAAAGCCACGGGAAAAAAGTCAATAATAAAACTTTTACCTGGGGAGGCGGGGCAGAGGAGGTGGCAAGGGGGAGTCACAGAGTGGGACAATGCAGTAAATGAAAACAACAATGACGTCATTTTAAGATCTCTCATTTTAAGATCTCAACAATTTATATAACATAGTTTGGAAAATAATAGAGGAGGACCACTTTGTTTTACTTTTGAAAAATTTTCACGTTTGCAAACAGTGAATAATATGACTAAATCAGGCGAGTCATCTTGGGAACACTGTGTAAGTTTCAAAGACAACACATCATTAAACAGGTCCATCATCTTTGGGAAGATTTTACAGAAGAAGGCAGTCTGAAGGCCATCAAATCTGGCACAAATAGAAAAGACTTGACTACTGGTTAAACTAAGAACTCACTGCTGGTTAAACAAATAGAAAAGTCTATCGTTGGCTAAGTACACTAGTCTCTTTCAATAGCTTATATCACAAAGAGGGATGCTATTTTACAACTACAGACATTCATAAAAACCTCTAGGGGAGAAAAAAAAATCCAGTCATTTGGTATTTATTAACCACTGAAATGATACTCCCTTTACTCTTCTCACTCATTTCCCCATCTCTTCTTCCTCTCCTGGCTAGGCCACATAAGGGGAATATATTCTTTCTACAAATGCTTTAAAAATTAAAACACCCCCCCCACACACACACAATTTAAGCCTTATTTTTTTCATCTCTTTCAGGCATTTTGCTATTTCTGCATCATCTAACTTATCCTCTCCAAATTCTATCTATCCTTCAAGGTCTAAACTTAAATGAAACTTCTACGTAGTCTTCCTTCCCCTGGAATAGTGAGGGAACTAGAGACTATGCCATATGAAAACTGATTAAAAGAATACAGGGATATATAGTCTGGAGAAAAGAAGACTTGAGAGCCACAATTTTATTGTTCAGTCATGTCCAATTCTCTGTGAAAACCCCAATTTGGGGTTTTCTTGGCAGAGATACTATACTGTAGGGGTTTCCCATCTCCTTCTCCAGCTCATTTTACAGATAAGTGAGTCAAACAAGGTTAAGTGACTTGCCCAGGGTCACACAGCTAGTGAAGTGCCTGAGGTCACATTTGAACTCTGGAAGATGAGGCTTCCAGACTCCTTGCCCAGAGCTCTATCCACTTCACCACCTAGCCACTCCTACTATGGGGAACCACAATAGCTATCTTCAAATACTTAAGCATTATCGTATGGAAGATTGGATTAGGTTTGTTCTACTTGGTCCTTAGGGGCAGAACTAAAAGCAATGGGTGGAAGCTACAGAGGGATACATTTTGGCTAAGTATAAGGAAGAACTTCTAAAAAATTAGAGCACAAAAAAGTGGAATGAACAGCTTTAGCGGGATTAAGTTTCCCTTTACTTGAAGGCAGTCTTCAAAAGTGAATGCCCACTTATTAGGATGTTGTACAGAGGATTCTTTTCCGATTTATGATTTACACTGTGGGTGGCGAATCACAGTTTAAGAAGCGCTGAAGGGGTCGCAAGTAGAAAAAGCTTAAGAAATCCTGGACCAGATGACTTCTGAGGCCTCTTCCAACTCTTGCAATTTTGTTCCCTTATATATTCCAGTCTCCAAATCACCCATCTAAATCCTATTTATTTTAAGAGATTCAAGTCCTATTTCTTCCACAAACTCCAGTCAACAGGGCTCTCTTCTTCCCCTGAACTAAGTTAATTTGGCATTTGGCATCTATATCATTGATCTGGCTTAAAATTAAGCATGTTCTGTCTTATAACTGATTGTCCTATATCCCTTTGGCATTACAACCTCAACAAGCTCAAACGGAATTAATTGACCCAAAGTCTGCCCTTCCTCCCAACATCCCATCTCTGCTGAGGACCATTATCCTGACAATCACATAGGATATTGTCAAGTATCCTTGACAATAGAGACTTAAAATCTTGGTATTATCTTCAACTATTCCCTATCCTACATCTTCAATATTAAATCAGTCCCTAAGTTCTATCAATTCTACCTATGCTCACAGCCATCCTCTCCTCTCCACTAAACATTGCTACAACCTTAGTTTAAGACCTCTGGCCTACTACTGTAATAGCCAGACTTACTTAGTAAAGTCTCCTTCCTTTCAACTTCTTTTTCTATTCCATCCTATACATTGTAGACAATAATCTTTCTGATGCACGGGTATGACCATGGCACTCTCTTCAAGAACATTCAGAGGCTCCTTATTATGTATGAGATAAAGTTTAAACACTTTACCCAGCATTTAAAGTCCTTTATTGTCCTTCCAATCATATTTCACACTATTCCCCATTAATATCTTCTTTTGGTTTTGGCCAGAATGGACTTACCAGGTATTTTCCATTTTCATTCAATACTTATAACCACCATGCATCTAGGACCACTGGTCTAAAGAAACCTAATAAGTCATTTTGGAGAAAGAAGAGTGAGGGATGATTTAATCATCTTTAGATGATTTAGACATCAGAAGTCACATACATACGCAGGAAATAAGTAACAGACCTAAAATGTGAGCCCTGGTCCTCTGACTTCAAATCCCACTCCAATATGCCATCATGTTCAGTGGACTATCCCCATGCCTAGAGTCACTCCTCCTCCCATTTTGACCTGTTGGAACCCTCTTATTTCCAAGCCCAATTCAAGTTCTACTTCTTCATGAAGCCTTCTCTGATTTCCCCAGCTCAATGGTGTCACTTCCTTCACAAACTTTCTTATGGTGCTGTCTGGATTTCTACTTGCCTTTAGGACACTCTAAGAGCTATCACTCTTAGATATTTACATAATATAATCTGATGAATGGATAGAAGAGATGGGAAGATTTTTTTTTTCTTGATTACAAAAACTAATGTCTTCAGTGCACTGTCATGTATCAACTGGAGACTAAGAATTAATCTTGCATTAGTGGTAATAGCAGTATTTATATAGCACTGCAAGGTTTGCAAAGCACTTTACACATTTTTCATTTTATCCTTACAATAACCCTGGCAGGTAGGCACTCATCATTATCTTCATTTTACAGAGAAAGAAACTGAGGCACAGAGAAGTTAAGTGGTTTACCCAGGGACATATAACTAATAAGTGTCTTTATAATAATATATAATTGTTTATAATAATATAGCTAATAAGTGTCTTTAATATGATGGATTTCAATTCAGCACTTCCTAAATCCAAGTCTTATGCTCTAATCTACTGCACCACCATTACCTAGCTTTTCATTTGTGTCTCATCTACCAACTGAACTAGAAGCAGCTAGAAAGCAGTTGAAGAGAGGGGCCAACTGCTCATATTTGTGTATTATATAGTACCCCACCACAATACATTATAAGATAATAATCACTGACTGAATGATTTAGTATATATACTTCTTGCAAAGAGCCTGCATTGTTTAACTTAAAGTATACAACTTGGTAAACAGTTTTTGGAACTTATAGTAGCTTAAAAAAAAATTATCACTCTGCAGCTAACCTGGTGATGAGCCACTCAAAACATAACTTGGTTAGACCTAAGACAAAGACAAAAGATAGTCTATCACCAGGTTTGAATAACAAGCCTTTTCAGCTTGGTAGGACCTCCCAAAGTTCACATTCCAATTACACAAATTTCAATAACTTTTGATCACTTCTATGCCAAAATAAAGCTTATGGGGATTTTCAGGGAGGAAATTATTTATAATATTTATAAATGAATATAAAAGTATTTAATAAATACAGCATTATCCTATTCAAACAAACAGAACATAAAACCAGTAAGGGTTAACAAGTTGCAAAGATGTACCTATGTTTTAATGTATACTTACAAAAACCCAAGCATAATTCTTTACTCTCTACAGTTTTTTTACAAAAGAATTGTCTGGTACTATTGTCATTTAACAATATGTTCATAAAATTATTTTGTTCTTTAAAAAATTCCCAAACTGAACACTTTCCTTTAAAAAAAAAATAAGAAAATGGAACAAGACATCATAAAAATCCAAATATTCTTAATATTTCCATCTAACATGGGGGGGATATAAAGAAATTATAATCAACTTTTAATTAAACAATCCTTATAATATTATTGTACTCATTTCATAGCTGGGAGAAATGGAAGCAATTCTTTAAATTTTTCAAGGGGAAGAACAAAAACCAAATGCTTAAAAATAAAAAGCATACATCTAAATAGCACTAACAATTATGTGTAAACAAGACTGGCTATATAATATACAATCTACTCCTCATTTCATTTTAGAAAGCTTATGGAGAAGTATGGCAACTCAACTAAAATCATAAAACCATAAAAAATTTTTAAATTGTAACTTAATAGTATCAACATTCCCATAAACTCAATTTATTGTAATATGAATAATCTCTACTTCTAAGCTACTCTACTTGCTATCACCTAACTTGTTCATTTCAGTTTCAATTACATTCCCTCTCTCTTCTACTTATAATACCAACTCCCCCCTTCTTTGTCTAATTACCTAAAGTTGGCTCAAAATGAATCTTAAGCCAGGAACTTTCTGAAAATTTTACGAAGGTAGACATTCATTTTAACTGCAGAAACAAAAATGTTGCTCATGATGAATAAACACTTTGGTCTTATTTTCTTAAAAAAGAAAAATCTGTAGGGAATACAGTCAAGATTGGTCCAGGGCATCAAAATCTATACTCTATTACATTTAGTCAAAAGTAATAATCTGAATTTTGTTAAGAAAAAGATGTTGATTAGAAAGTAAATCCAAACCCCTTGTTTCCACAATCTAATAAAAAAGCAAAACAAAAACAAACCCCAAAAAAACAAAACAGAAGCAAAACAGGTTACTTTAGAAGTTATGTCAATTTAATAATGCACCCTGAAAAATCAATATAATGGGAAAATTTATAATAATTCTTCTTCTTAGTCAATCATTTTAAAAAGTAACCCTAATTGAAAGAAATATAGTGATGTCATAGCCACTCATGCATCCCTTACAACACTGAAACAATTAAACTTGGTACTTACTAATCAAAGTATGTATATTTGGAAGCTAAAGAAAATTTACTACTACAAAATGACACATTCATACTTCAAAATAACTACAAGCTACTGGTTGTTGCCTTCCAAGCTATTCAACATGTAACATTAATAGTAGCTTTTCATTCATTCATTCAACAACTACCGTGTTTCCCCGATAATAAGACCTATCCCAAAAATAAGCCCTATTGAGATTGCTACTGTAGTGAAGGTGATCCCCTGCGCTACAAGCATTACGGTACCCTCTGTATGCATCCCCCCCCCCCCCGCCCCCGTGAAACACCCACGCACTCCAAGCTGCATCCAATCAGAGCTGCAGCAGTGAGCGCGTCATCCTGTTCTTCCCCAGTGATTTGCTTATTGAATAAAGGTACATTTTTTTGTTCACATTTACCTGTTTATTAAAATTGCTGTCAATGTTCATTAAAATAAGCCCTCCCCTGAAAATAAGCCCTCTGGTGTTTTTCTGTCCAAAACAATTAATAAGACAATGTCTTATTATCGGGGAAACACGGTATTTACCACAGTGGATATGGTAAATCATTGGAATATTGTCAAGCAACATGGTATAAAGGAAACAGTCCTACTGCTAAAGTTGAGAGAAACCTAGGATCAATCCCACTTTGAATACCTATAAATATGTTAAAAATGAAGGAAATGGGGTTGCTAGGTGGCACAGTGAGTTAAGAGCACCAGCCAAGGAGTCAGGAGGACCCAAGATCGGTTCCAGCCTCAGATACTTAACACCCACACAAAATAACTGGCCGTGTAACCTTGGGCAAGTTACTTAACCCCAATTGCTTTAAAAAAAAAAATGAAGGGAATCACTTACATGCCAATTATGTGCAAGCCAAGAGTTCCCCATCTGTTAAATCTGTTCACTAGGTTGTGAAAGATCAAATGAAAAAATGTTAGCTGATGTGCTTTAAGTTTTAATGCACTATATAAATTTCAGCTATTATTTGTTACTAATATTGGAAACTTCAGAAATCCTTCACCATTTAAAATCAAAATAAATTCTTTTTTTCAAATGTTACTACTTTTAGTGTTCTCCCTCCACATTTTAAATCACTGTGGCTAGAATATCTGTCTCATATATGAAGGTTTATCTTAAAAAGTAAATGTTAGAATCCATAATTGTTTTTTTTTTATTTTCAAGAAAAACAGTACCTTGCCTCTCCTATCTGAACCATCATGTCTAGCTGAAAAAGCACTGGTTTGGGAGAGAGAGAAATGTCTATTCTATTGCTGACTTCACTAACTAGTGTGTGACCTTGGACAACTCATTGAAACCTTTATTCCTCAGTATCCATTATCTATAAATTAGGTATAATAGCATCTACCCTATTATTTTCAAGGATCAAGTATAATAAAAATCTAAAAACACTAGGGAAGGGGCAGCCAGGTAGCACAGCGAGTAAGAACACTGGCTCCAGTGTTGAGAAGACCTGGAGATCGAATCCCGGGCTCAGACACTTAGCACCCACCCAGAAACACCTGGCCGTGTAACCCTGAGCAAGTTACTTAACCCCAATTGCTTAGGGGCGGCCAGGTGGCTCAGCGAGTAAGAGCACCGGCTCCAGTGTTGGGATGACCTGGATCAAATCTCAGGCTCAGATACTCAGCACCATACCCAGAAATAACTGGCCATGTAACCTTGAGCAAGTTACTTAACCCCTATTGCTTAAAAAAAAAAAAAAAACCACTAGGGAAAGTATGACATGCTATACAAAACATAAAGGATAGAATAGACTGCCGAGTCTAAACTATAGTACTCTAAAATATCTTTTTCTGACAGGTGGTAAGAGAGACAGCATGGAGATCTCCAGTGAAAGGGAACCCATTATATCTCATAAAGCTGCTGTGTTCCCTTCCTGGACAATACCAGTTGTTAGAAAGTTATAACTCCCAATTTTAGAATATTATCCATTTTGTTTATTTCAAATTCTACAGCTATGGCAGCATGGTGTAGTGAAAAGACCATGGGAAGCCTGAAATCAGACTACCTGGATTCAATTCTTGCCACTAAACACTAATAAGTGACCCTGAACAATTCATTTCACCTCTTCTCAGTTTTGAGTTTCTTCAATTATAATACTTCTCTTTAAAGGCCATTAGGAGAAAAGTACTTTGCAAACTGTAAAGTGCTATATAAAGAAGAACTATAACTTAAGTGAAAAACCTTTAGCTTCTCTTTTAAGTCCATCAGTTTGCAGTTGGCTCTACTACATCCTTTCTCCTAGGGCTGAACCAAATAATAATCTGATCTGATTTGAATAATAATGACAGAGATGTCAAATGTCTCAGAAGAGCCAAGATTCTGAATTCCAGGGTCTCCACAGCCTCTATTACTTTTTTACTTTTCACAAAGAGGAGTATTTGTTAACTCACTATCTTGGCTAAACTCCAACTTCAGGTAGTTACATAATCTAATTAAATGAATTATGTAGTTTCAACTAGATAATCTATTTCCTGTCCTAGAAGGCTACACAGTGCTCTTGATCATAATTAAACAATTGCTGGCTCATTCTAAAGGGAACTACTCCTTAATTAGTAAATGAAATAGTTGCTGAATGCAGTACATACAATTATACTTCATTACAAAGCAGCTCAAGGTAAGAGAATGCCACTGTGCCATTAGGGATTAAATTTATTACACTGAATCAACTTCACATTTCCAGAATTTGAAAACACAAATGTAAGAGGAGAAAAGGGGCTTTCTTATCTCTGCTTCACTAAAAGTCCTCTCTTTGGACAATTAAACTGTGATCTTACCACTTGAAGTCTTTTAATCACAGAAATGTGGGATTTTACAGCTAAGAGTCCTTAAGAGATCATGTAGGTCAGTCTCTTCATTTTAGAGACAAAAAAAAAAACAAAAACCTTCTTCTGCTTCTCATTCCAAGAGTGGAATTGGCTACTCTGGGAAGTAATAAATTTCCTCTCACCAAAAGACTTCAAGTAAAGAAAGCTAGATTAACACTTGCCAGGTATGTCTTCAGGGATGCCTGTTCAATTATGGGATGGCTAGCTGGCCAATGACATCCCTTCCAACTAAGAACATAACTGAATCTAAGAGAAATACAACCTAAGATAAAACAGCCTGGCATTTAAGGCCCTGAAAAATTTTGCTCCAGGCCATCTTTTTTACCTTATTACATATTACTCCCCATCACTCTCTTTTCCAGGCAAATATATCCTTTTTCCCAATTTGTCCCTCACACCTAGGTTGAATTCTCTCTCTGACTCAGAATTCTGATGTTTTTTCAAGGCTAAGTTCAAATGTCATCTTCTTCATGAAACTTTTCCCAATCTATTCAGTTAATGATATCCATCCTGAAAATACCCTGTATTCATTTCTAACCTGTAACACTCTGAGGTTCGGGAAGGGAATAAGCATTTCTATAGCTCCTCTAATGTGCAAGATACTTTAAAAAAATATTATCTCATTTGATCCTCGTATGAACATGGCAAGGTAGATACTATTATTCTCATTTTATAGTTAAAGAAGCAACTTGGGGGCGGCCAGGCAGCACAGCGAGTAAGAACCCAGAGTCAGGATGACCTGGAATCGAATTCGGGGTCAGACACTTAGCACCCGCCCAGAAATACCTGGCCTTGTTACCCTGAGGAAGTTAACCCCAATTGCTTAGGGGCAGCCAAGTGGTGCAGTGAGTAAGAGCACCAGCCCCAGAGTCTGGATGACCTGGGATCGAATCAGGGTTCTGATACTTAGTATCACACCCAGAAATAACTGGCTGTGTAACCTTGAGCAAGTTACTTAACCCCAACTGCTTTAAAAAAAAAAAAGTGACTTGGCCAGGGACACAAAGCAACTATGTGTCGAGTTCGGATATGAAATATAACTCCAGGCCCAGCACTTCTCCATGTAGAAATTCATTCATACTATGTTTTTAATGTATCACTTTTATTGTTGTTGTTCAGTCATATCCAACTCTTTGTGACCCCACTTCGGATTTTCTTGGCAAAGATACTGGAGTGGTTTGCTATTTCCTTCTCCAGGTCATTTTATAGATGATGAAACTGAGTCAAACAAGGTTAAGTGATATGCCCTGGGTCACACAGATAGTTAGTGTCTTAGGCCACATTTGAACTCAGGAAGATGAGTCTTTTTGACTCCAGGACTGTGTTCTAATTCACTACACCA
Organism: Petaurus breviceps papuanus; assembly: GCF_028583685.1. Lineage (NCBI taxonomy): Eukaryota > Metazoa > Chordata > Mammalia > Diprotodontia > Petauridae > Petaurus > Petaurus breviceps. The sequence continues at coordinate 19,653,580 of NW_027187358.1, forward strand.
CCTAGTTGCCCCTTGCACTAGGCCACATTTATTTCAGTAGGCCTGTTCTCACAGACAAACAACAATTCTTTTATACAAAGCAAATTCCAAGGACTACACCCCAAGAACAGACAGAGCTTAAAATATTAAATGTTGAGACTATGTACAGAATTAAGAGACTAGAGGGCACCTCCTAAGCCAAAAATAAATCCGAAAACCAATTAATAGCTTCAAAGTGTAACTGATGACTAAACAGCTCTATGATACCCAGTCTGGAATATATACTTATGGGTCAGAAATAGAATCATTCCAGCATCTCTGGACTTTCATTCACTGCTGTGGTTCCTGAGTCCTCTCTTCCAACCTGTGTCCAGTAGTCACTCTGCTCTGGCTAGCTACTGTACTTAATATAACTGGGAAAAAAGGGTTAAATTATAAATTCTACTGGAGGAAAACTTTTCAGGAACACTAGTTATTTTACATATTAAGCATTTCTACTCTAGTAGTAAGATGAGAAAAACAATCATGAAATTTCAATGTAAAGGTACCTTATACAACATTTAAATGATTTCTCACTTTACAGATGAGGAAGAGGCAGAGAGGCTAAATGATTTGCCACAAGTCACAAAGCTTAGCTTATTATGGCACTTTATTAACATCTTTATGCAAATTTCTAAGTCTGGAAACCATTCAGTAATTGACAGCTGCCACAAGTTTCATATTTGTATATAAACGCCTACAAATACAACTGTAAACAGTTTGACTTAACAGATGGCTAAGAGAAAAGAACACCCTAGATCTCAATGTGTCCAACTAAGTTCAAAATGTCACATAATGCAATCACAAGAATCAGTTTGCAGGATTCAACCACTGCTCCAAAACAAAATTCTATCCGGGATTATTTCTTGGTAAACAAGGGCATGCTTGTTATTTATGTCAGTGGTAAAATGTTTACTGATATGATCTCAACTACAGGTAATCCAGTGCCACTATCAAAAACTGTGTTCATCCTCCTTGGCCCTTTTTATGTTAAAGGACCCTTCACAAACAAGATTAACTCCGTCCACTTCACCAAACATGGCTATCAAAAAACATGGCTATGGCAAAGAAATGCTTATTCACCTCCATGTGGATCCGAGGTACAAAAAACCAAACTACATATTAATTTGCACATGACTACATATTTTAAAAGAACTGTTTTTATTAGCACAAATGATATGCTTTAGGCAAGTCTAAATTGCCTGATTAAAACAGAAAGCTATCAGAAATTAGTAGAGTGTACTTTATTTTCACATAAGTATGACAATACTGGAAAGCTCATTTGACAAAATCTCTGGGATTTTAATCTCCTGCAAGTTGTTTCTTTGTTTTTAAATTTTTGAATAACTGTGGTGCTTCTACCTTGTTGCACTTTTGTCCAGAACAAGATTTCCCCAATCACAGCTCTGCAAAGTTTTCATACAATCTAGTCAAGTGAGATCTATTTAACCTTGCTATCTTACAGCTTCTCTAACAAGTTACAAATTGTTCCACGTTCTGATTTTGAAAAATGTTTCTTATTGGAGAAATGCTTACTTCTCCCAAATCAAACAATATTTTCACTGAGGTCCCTGAGAACTGTCAGGTGAGAATAACAAGCCCTCGGCAAAATTTAAAGGGCCATTACATTATAAAATCCTGAGTCATTCAATTTATCCAGCAGATTTTAGTAAACACTGTCCAAGTGACTTATCTCTTGGGCTCACTCACCCATACTTGTATTTAGCTTAGCTACAAGGCCAGAAGATTTTTTTTTTTTTAATGATCCTGGTTAAAAATGAGGCTGACCAAAAGTGAAAGACACAAAAATTCTCACTTTAAAAATTTACTCCACCACAGAAGAGCAGTAAAAATGTCTCTTTTATGCTTTTCCATTGTCAGTTTTTACTGACTTATCTAATTAACATTTCTAGGCTGCAGCTGAGTATTCTGTGTAACTGAAAGACTTCAACTAATTGTTCAAACAGTTACTAATTTGGGTATATTTTACATCTGAGAGTTTCATAAAGCTTAATGACACAATCCTGATACATAATAAGAAAAACCAACAGCTTCACAATGCCCTTTCTACTTTTCCTCTTAAAACAGTAAAGATCTTCAGATGGAAGGAAATATCACAAAAGGGAAGCAGCTTTTGGCTTGCCTTAGCTCACAGCCAATTCACTCACAGTAGACACAGTATTGAAACACCCATGCCTCGAGAGTGAATTTTAAGCCAAACTTTTCAGCCTGTTTCAGAGTAGACTAAAAAGCAGAACAGTGTTATTAGCACACCTCTCTATTCAGGAACTGGTAGCATAGAGTGTGTTAGAGATCAGAGTCACATTTGAAAAGGAAGAGTAGAGAACAGGGAAATCAAAAGTAATTCCTCCTTCCCAGAGACACACTAGGGGATATGTAACTCAAACATAGTACTCTCCAGTCTGGCAGGGAGAGTGTAAGTTAGAGTGTGAGTGTGTCTAAGTGTGTATAACAGTGAGAGAGTGAAAGAGAGAGAGAGAGAGAAAGAGAGAGAAAGAGAGAGAGAGAGAGAGTGAGAGAGAGAGAGAGAGAGAGAGAGAGAGAGACAGACAGACAGAGACAGACAGAGACAGAGACAGAGAGACAGAGAGAAACAGAGAGAGAGACAGAGAGGGAGAGAGAGGAAGAGGGAGAGAGAGGGAGGGAGGGAGAGAGACAGAGAGAGAGAGAGAAAGAGAGAGAGAGAGATCGCCTTAGAGAGGAGCCTTTGCTTTCTTTCATCCCCGCGACTGGGCCTCAAGGGTTAGAAAGACAACAACTCGAAAATCCCCAGGGTAGGGTAAAGCAAAGCAAAGCAGGGCTAAGCCAGAAAGCCGAGGCCGACCCCATAAGCAAGTAACCCAGGAGGTTTCAGAGTCCCAGTATATCTTCTTCCCTGACCCCATAAGAACCGCAAAGGAACCACAATGCTGCCAAGTGGAAAGAGATCCTAGTTTTCACTGAGGAATGGGGGCGAGGGGAGGAAGTGGAGGGGACGAGAGAGGAGTAGGAACTTGACCTGTACCCAGGAGGGGGCGGACAAAGAGCGCCCTTGACGCCCCAGACCTCCCGCTAGCAGTTAGTTACTCGACCTGAAACTACGCCCTCGGTCCCCTTTCTAGAATCCCCCACACACACACTCCCTCGACCCCCCCCAACACACCCAAGTACAGGAACTCGTCCCCGGGCCCCCGGAAAGGTGGGGGGGGGGGGGAGGCGCCGGGCTCTGAGAGGACGGTGAGTGCGGGTCACTTACGTGGAGAGTTTCCTAGTCCAGAAGAGGCCACCCGGCCACAGCTCCTGCAGCTGCACGGCCCGGCCCAGGTTGCCTTTGATCTGGGCCAACAGCAAGTCGGACTCGTCGTCCAGCCGCTCCGCGTAGGGAAGCAGCTTGTTGTAGACAATCTCCTTCTGCGGGACGAAGCCCCGCGGGCAGGGTCCCAAGTTCGCAGCGGAGTTGGGGTCCCCACCAGGTTCCGGCGGTTCCCCGCCTCCAGCCCGATGCTCTGGCTCCATAACCCCAGGGACACCCCCCCACCCCCCCCCCCCCCCAACCCTCCCCGACCCCCACCCCCGCTCGGGGTTCCTCCTCCTTCTTCCCCTCCTCCGCCGCCTCTTCGGCTCCCTGCTGCTGCCGCCGCCGGCCCCCTCGCCCTCGGCCACTGGGCCCCCCTCCCCCCCCCCGGCCGGCGTCGCTGCCTCTCGCGCGGTGCCCGGTTCGTTGGCTGCCGGATCCCTTACTCCTCCCGCCCCGCCTCGCACCGGCTGTGCTGGTGACGCTGCAGCTGCCGGGCCAGGAGGTTCCGGACGGCCTCAACGTCATTTCCGGGGAGGGGCGGGGAGTTTGAGGAGGTAGTGGAGGGGGCCGCCGCAGGGGCAAACGTAAAGGAGACCGCAGCCTCTCGGCAAACCCTCCCGCCTCCCCCAGCTCCAGGATTTCCTCCCCTCACCCCGCACCCCGCCCCTCCTCCCCCGACAAAAAGCCGCGCACGTGCAGAGCCCTGGCTTGGCCTTCCCTTGGAAGACTGAGGCCCGCGCGAGGTGCTTGTCGGAATGCTCAGTTGGGCTCTGTCCTGCGGTCTGACCCCGAACTAGAATTCCCCTCTCCCGCAGCTCAGGGCCAAGTCTTCCCCACGCACTGAGCGAGCGAGGCCGCGGAATGGAGCGCGCCGGATCCGCAGCCCGGGGAGCCTGGGTCCGAATCCCAACTTCTGATACCCGCTGGATTTGTGACCATGGGCAGGATACCCGACTTTTTTTGGCATCAGTTTCCTCTTCTGTAAAATAAGGGCGTTAGACTATGTGACCTCTAAAGGGTCCTTCCAGATCTGTAATCTATGAGCCTGTGATTCTGCTATATAAAGTGCTCCATGTGTGTCATGAAGCAGTATATGAATATTGTAATATAAACATATCTATATAGATATAAAAGTTAGCTATTAATAACATGATTATCAGAACTGCCATACTGGTCTAAGTAGCCCCTGATGGAACAATTTGCAAGTGATTAAAATCCCAGAGATTTTTTCACAGGAGCTTTACAGGAATGTGTTGTCATACTGAGGTAAAAACAATACTCTTTGTTCATTTCTGATAGCATCCTGTTTAAATTTCTCAATTTAGACTTTAGAAAAGAATTAACTTTTCTATGAACTAGTTAGAAAAGTACCACCCTTACCCCCAAAACCCCTACCCTCTTCAAGAACCTTACTGTATTTAAACAGTAGTCAGTTATGTTTTTCATTGTGAACTACCTCTTGGGAGATGAGTTCTGTAGATTTACCATTCTATATAAATTAGTGGTGCTATTTCATTTGTCTTAATTTTCTTTCAAGCTTTATGAGGTGTCCCCTATTAGAATTATTAGGATTTGTTGAATAAATTTATTTAATTCATATTCTTTATGATATATGTTTATATTTAAGGAGAAGTAGGTGGTCAATGAATAGTGTGTTGGACTTGGGAGTCAGGAAGATGGGAGTTCAAGTCTGGCCTCAGACACTTACTAGCTGTTTCACCCTGGGCAAGCTACTTAACCCTGTTTGCCTCGGTTTCCTTATCTGTAAAATAAGTTGGAGAAGAAAGTGGTAAATCACTCTAGTATTTTTGCCAAAAACTACAACAACAACAAAATACCCAAAAGGGGTTGTGAAGAGTTGTATGTGACTGAAAAGGACTACACAACAGCAAAGCATGATTTAGAGGAAAGAGACAGGGGGCTTAATTCTCATGTAGGCTCAAATTGTTGTTACCTGTGTAAACTTGTGTGAGGCAAATCTCAATTTTTCTGGTCTTCCCTTTCCTCATCTGTGGAAATTCAATGAGGGAGATGGTCTAGATGATCTCTTAGGTCCCTTCTCTAAATTTGATCATAAGTCTCTTTTCAGCTTTCATTTTTCTAGTAACCAACTGTCTGCTCCATCAATCCTAAACAGGGAAGATACTCAACTGTCCTTCCTGAAGAGGGCTAACAGAAAAGGCATTTGAAGATTAGTACTACCCAAAACTACTAGCACTACTGAAGATGGGGTGTTTGACAATTTGTTTTCCTTTCGCCCTTTTTGATTGACTTTAGATTAGGAGGTACTGATGTGGGTAAAACAGTGTTTCTAGTTACATGATAATTTTCCTGTTTTAGAAGTGTTGGGGGTCTACACTACACTAGACTCATCATTTTAAAAAAATAGTTTAGAATATTTGAACTTTGGCAGTGTCACGAATATTAGTGTAGAGGAAAGAACACAGGTTTTAGAGTCAGAGGACCCAAGTTCAAATATTGATTCTACCATTAATTACTTTTGTGAGCTTGGGTAAGTGACAACTTTACTAGGCCTGAGTTTCTTTATATGTAATGAGGGGGGTTAGACTATTTGAATGTCTATAATGGTCCTTCCCAATCTATATGATCCAGCACTCAGCACATAGTAGGCCTTCAATAAATGTTTACTGATTGATTGATCCTGTGATCTCTAAGCTTCCTTCCAATTCTAAGTCTCTTTCAATAAAAATGTAAACATGAATGTGAGCTGAAAAGTCTGTTAACAGTGGTTCTGTGACATGTTATTGGGTTGTTTCCCTCTCTTCCCCTACCCCCCCCCATTCCTAGATAGTTTTTCATTTAAAATTTTTAAATTCTAGGGTTGTTCCCATCTAGCAGTAGTATTTCCTTTACAGTTTATCCCTTTGAGTTTGCCATGCATGTAAACAAAGTACTTTTGGCATTTTTGTGCAAATTCTTATAGGGATGTTTTTAGACAGGTAACATACTTTTGGAATATTATTTATTTGTTTATTTTACTGAGCATCACAATATCTCTGTGGGGAGATGACATGCTCTCTTTTCTGTATCTACCAGGAAACAGAAAGGCATATCACCTCAAGACTCATATCAAAAATGTGTTGTTTTAGTAATTGTCCTCATATACTATCATAGGTTAAATGGTTTGTAAACCTTCAAGCACTATCACAAAGCCAGGAAGCATCATCATCAAAAAAGATGATTTTTTTTTTCTGTGCTGGCCTCCATCCTTCCCTTACTTTGATCTTTCCCTGCCTCAAAATCCCATGTGTTGTCTTATGCTCTTTGTTCCCTCCCCCTATTTATACTCATGTTATAAAATAATGTAAACCCATGAAAGAATATGACAACTGGACAGTAGACTTATTAGATATTTATATAAGAATAGCTCTTCTATAGGCACTTATGGCAAGAATAGCATTTATATAGCACTTTAAGGTTTAAAAGCCACTTTACATATATTATCTTATTTGATTGTCACAACAACTTTATGAAGTAAATGCTTTAATCCACAGATGAGACTAATATAGAGAGAGCCGGTGTGTATGGCAGAATTGGAACTTGGGTCATCCTCACTCCAAGTCCAACACACTTATCCACTGGCCACCTTGATGCCTCATTTACTAGAATGTGAATTAATCTGAATATAAAGCTATTCCTGTGTGTATTTATATTTTAACAAGGGGGTAAGTCAAAGAAAATAGCATCTCCAATTTTGGCATTACAGGTATCAGTTATTAAGTGGGGCAAGTTTTTTAGTGGGTAGAGGACCTCATAAATCATATACTCCCTTAAATCCACTACCAAGGTAGCCATGTACTTTGGTTGTAAATAAGGCTGAATTTGCATTACTATTTGACTTTTCTTTCTCTCCTTTCAAGGACCCAATCCACTATAAGTAATGACAAATCTACTTCTTTAATATCTCTCCCATCTGTCTCCCATCTATTCACTTTGCTACCCCTGTGGTACCCTGTACCTACCTACCCTATTTTAACAGTCTCCTAACAGGGCTTCACTTTCCCCTTTTTTCTCCACCTCAAACCATCCTGCCATGGACAGAATGCTGAATTTGGAGTCAGGTACACCTTAGTTCTAATCATGCCTCTGATGCTTACTAGCTGTGTGACCTTGTGCAATTTATTTAACCTCTTTAAACCTTAGCTTCCTCCTTTGTGAAATGAGGATAGTCATAGTACTTCCTTCACAGAGTTGGGAGATTCAAATGAGATGATGTATTTAAAGCAAATGCTATTTGATCTTTCTCCTCATAGAAATTGTGGGTTCCTTGTTGCATTTTGTGTGTCCTTTGCACCTAGCATACTTCTTGGCACAGAGCTGGCACTTAAAAAATATTTTTTGATTGACAGGCATCTTCATTAGATGTAGATTTGGTCATATGATTCTCTGTTCAAAACCGTTTCATGTCTTCCTATTGCCTTCTAGGTGAGCTCCTGGACTTGGCACCTAAGACCCTCCATAGTCAGACACCATCCTGCATTTACAGCCTTGTTTATTTTTCTACATATACTCTGTACTTTAGTTAAATTGTTTTACTCATTATCTACCACATATGTCCTATACTTTTCCACTTCTCTGCCTTTGTTCAAACTATTCCCTTGGTGGGAAATTCCCTTCCAATGCCATCTCCCCTATATTACCTATTGAATTTCTACCCATCCTTTAAAAACCAACTCAAATTCTGGCCTCTTCTAGAAAGCTTTTCCTGATCCCTTAGTCACAAATAACCTTTTCCTACTTCCTCCAGACTTAATGTAAGGGTTATGGGATTTAAAGATCTCCCATGCCCCATGGACGT
>NW_027187358.1:19661724-19681515 GCF_028583685.1 Petaurus breviceps papuanus
CATATTTATAATCTCTATAGGCATTGTGAATATGGCATTGCTGATACACTTACATAGTAGTTTAACTGCACTAGTTCTTTATAACCACAGTATTTTGTATTTGTATGTGTATCATTGTCCTCTCATAGAGTATAAACTCCATGAAGACAGGTATCATCTTTTTTCCAAGCTTTATATTTTACCCAGTGTCTAATAGACTTCTGCATGCATTAGCCACTTGAAAAATGTAAACATCAATTGTTGAATTTAAAAAGATCTATTTTTATATTTAAATAATATTTAAATAAATAAATATAATTTTATATTTAAATAAATAAATGAGAGGCAATGTGATAGAGGGCAAAGAATATTGGATTAGGAAATAGAGCATCTGGCTCATGTCTCACCTTTGTTCTTGTATTTAATGCCATTGTCATAGGCAAGTCACTTCAGGCCCCTGGATCTTAAGTGTGATGTCTCATAATGCTGAGTTTTAAATTGATTTCAGTGGAGGTGGGAATAGTTGTGGTGTTGTTTATTTTTCTAGGCAACCATTCAGTTGCCATATCATTTCAGTGACCAGGAATGGAATGGAACAGAATGAAGTGGAATAACATTTAAGCACCTACTTTGTGCCAGGCATTGTGCTTAGTGCTTTAAAAATATTATCTGTTCAATAATATTCCTAATCATGTAACCAGGTATAGAAGATTTTGGTTCCTGGGTTTATTTTAGCCTTAACTTTAACAAAGTCACTTAACCTCCACTTTAAAATGAACTTAATTATAATGGATGTCAGCAGAGATCAATTAGTAAATGATTCTAAATACCCTGCCAGATAAAGTGTTAACAATAACAATAGGAACAAAGTATAAGCATTAATTGTGTTGTTGTTGTTGTTGTTTTTTAAAGCAATCGGGGTTAAGTAACTTGCTCAAGGTTACATGGCCAGTTTTTTCTGGGTGTGGTGCTGAGTATCTGAGCCCAGATTTGATCCAGGTCATCCCGACACTGGAGCCGGTGCTCTTACTTCCTGAGCCACCTGGCCGCCCCTAATTGTGTTGTTTTTTGTATTAAAATATGTAGTATAGATATTCTTATCAGCAAATATCTTTACTTTATACCCAATTTTAAAAAACAAAACAAACTAGTTTACTTTGACGTTGAGTGACTCATATTGCAAATTGTGAGAAATTTTGTGAAGTATAGGTTTAAAAAAATATTTAGCTATACATCTAAACTGGGAGAACATGTCAAGTTACCTGAGTTTTAATCTCCTTATCCAAAAACTGAGGGGGCTGAACTAAGTAATTTCTAAGAATTTTCCAGATTTGAATCTATGAAAATATAATTCATGATATGAACTTATATATGCAGATCATATATACATGATATATATTCGCATACCATATATATTCACAACCATAGATTTGTCATTTGTCCTCTGACTTTAAACAAGTCACTCTCTTCTTTCCTTTTCTGTAAAATAAGTGAGTTGGCCCAGATCAAGAACCTTCTAGCTCAAAGAACTCATGAATGTTTTAGGAATTGAAGAGCAGTTCTCATAAAACCCACTTGGTCCCCTTTTCTGAATGTTGAGGCACAGACACTTACTGACTGTGTGACCTTGGAAAAGTCACTTAACCTCTGTCTGCTTCAGTTTTCTCATCTATATAATGGAAATAATAATAGCACCTATCTACCGTGCTTGTTGTGAAGATAAAATGAGATAATATTTGTAAAGTGCATGAAGATTTCAAGTGCTAGATATGTAAATGCTGTAATCATGTCAAACTCAATACACCCAAAATAGACCTGATTATATTTTATGTATATTCCATTCCCTAATCATGGTTCTGTCTTATGCCCCTTTCTCTTCTCTCTACAGGTTCTTCTGGTGAACTCATCAGCTCCCATGGAACAATTATCATCACTACACAGATGATTCCCAGGTCTGTATATCCAGCATGTCTTCTCCCAAGCTCTACTAGCACATCATCAATTGCTTTATTAGGCATATCAAATGGGAGGCATCTCAAACTCAGAATGTCCAAAACAATTCATTTCATTATCTTTTCCCTAGCATCCACTACTTTTTTGAAGTTCCTTATTTTTGTCCAGGTATTACCATTCTTTGTCACCCAGATTTGGAGTCTTGGAATCATCCTCAACTCCATATTCTCCCTCATCCGAAATAATAGCACATCAGTTTCTAAGTCTTTTCTGCCACTCCTAAAACTCTTGCATTTTTTCCTTCCTCTCTGCTCATACAGCCATCACCCTAGTTTAGGCCTTCATCTTCTCTCTCTTGAACTAGTGTGACAGCTTCCTAATTGGTCTTCCTGCCGCAAGTCTTTCCCTTCTCCAATTCATCCTCCACACAACTGACAGAGTGATATTCCTAAAACACGGGTATGACTATGTCATTCTCCTAGTGAGTAAATTTCAGTGATTACCTATTACCTATAGAATAAATATAAAGTCCTCTATTTGACATTTGTGGTCAATAGGAAGGCACATCAGTGGGGGTTTGTCAGCAACAGTATTATAAACCTTAGCCCCTCAAGGTTACCCTTAGAATGAAGAGGAGAAAAGTAGACATTCACCATCTGGGGGATCAATTTGAGTTGGGGAAGTAGCTGGGGTGGGGGGAAAGAGAGTGTTACACAAGACAGATTCATTTTAGGAAAGGGGTCATCAGTAGGAAGTAATAGTAATTTTTTTAAGGAAATAATTTTAAAAATAAAGATTTTTTAAAAAGCAAAGAAGCAATCAATTAAAGCACATGAACCTGAGTGTCAGGAAAAACAGAATGGTTAAGAGATAGTTTAATGGATCTAAACAATTGGAAAAATATTAATTTCTCATGGGTATGCCATGCCAATATAATAAAAATGACAATTCTACCTAAATTAAGCTACATGTTCAGTGCCATATCAATCAAACTACTGAAAAATAGAGATAGAAAAAATAATAACAAAATTCACCTGGAACAAAAAAGGTCAAGAATATCAAGGGAATCAGTGAAAAAAGTGTAAAGGAAGGTGGCCTAGCTATGCCAGATATCAAATGGTATTATAAAGTAGTAATTATCAAAACTGTCTGGTTCTGGCTTAGAAACAGCAGTGAATAAGTGAAATTAGGTATACAACACACTAGCAAATGATCATAGAAATTTAATGTTTGATAAACCCAAAAGATATAAGCTGCTGAGACAAGAGCTCACCATTTGGCAAAAACTACTGGGAAAACTGGATAACAGTATGGCAGAAACTAGGTATAGATTAACATCTCACATTGTATACCTAGAAAAAGTCAAAATGGGTACATAATTTCATCATAAAGGGTGATACCATTAGCAAACAAGTTTACCTGTTAGATCTATGGAGAAGGGAAGAATTTAGGATCAAACAAGAGATAGCATTGCGAAATGTAAAATAGATAATTTTGATTATTTTAAATTAAAAAGGTTTGCACAATCAATGAAACCAAAATTAGAAGGAAAGCAGAAAACCGGGGGGGAGTGGGGTAAGAATTCACAGCAAATATCTCTAATAAAGGTTTCATTTCTCAAACATATAGAAAACTGAACCTATATTATAAGCATACAAGTCATTCTTCAATTAATAAATGCTCAAAGGATATGAAAAGGCAGTTTTCAAACAAATAAACTAAAGCCATCTATATTTATATGAAAAATACTCTAAATCACTACTCTTTAGAGAAATGCAAATTGAAACAGCTCTGAGTTACCACTTCACACCTATCAGATTGATTAATATGGCAGAAAAGAAAAATGACAAATGTTGGAGGGAGTGTGGGAAAACTGGGACACTAATACACTTTTGGCAGAGTTGTGTACTTATCCAACCATTCTGGATCAATTAGACCCAAAGGACGATCAAACTATATATATCCTTTTATCTAGCAAAATGCCATTGTTGAGGCAAACACCAGGGACCTGGCTGGACCTTGTGGGAAAACCCAGAGGCTTTTTCTTTTTAGGGTCCAGATCTCAAAGACATGGTCTTTTCCTTTTAGGGGTTCATATCCCATCCCCATCATCCCCTCTCAAACAAATGAGACCCAAATTCTTTTGGAGTAATGGCGAAGGTCTCAACTTCTGAAACTGCTTCCTCCTGGCCAGGGGCATAGAGCTGTCCTTTCCTTGAGGGGGTCCCAAAGAGGAAATTGACTGGAAGGTCTTCATCCAGAGGACATTGATTGGTACCTACTGTTCGCTACCAACTGTAGGTGAATGGCCCGTAGTCTGCAAGACACAAATCTGACAAGCAAGTCTGTAGGGCCTAAAATAGGAAGAAGTTTGACCTACAGTATTATCTGATCTTGTTACTTTCTCAAAAGTTTAAGTAACACTTTTTCAGGTAGAAGTTTTCCAACCTTCGCCAGGGACTGACTTTTACTCCAATTAAAACAAAAGACTAGGGAGGTTACTTAAGTAATGATTAGGTCAAATAGGTCACCTCCCTCAAAGAAAATTGCATTGAAAATCTCTTCCCTAAACCAAACTGAAGATATTTTTGACTCAGTTTCGGTTGTTTGTGGTATGGGATGACTACACAAAACAGCAAGATCTCACACATTTGCATTGTGCAAATCTTTTGTGCATCTTTTACTGACCACTTGCTCAGAGTATAGAAATTTACTATAAAAGGATAAAGCAAGGACAAGATATATTTATTTGCTTATTTTAGTTTTCAATTTTTCTTTTAAAATAATTTATTAATACCAACTGTTTATTGAGAAATAGCTCATGGTTTTACAGATTTATGACAATTCTCTTTAAATCTTGGATTTTAGTCTTTTATCATAGGAATTTGAATCAGAAATTATTTTTTTTCTTACTCAACAGTTTTTCTTCTTAGCTGAATTGATTTTGCTCATGCAAAAACTTTTGAATTCTACATAATCTACTTATCTTTTATGATCACCTCTAACCATGTGTTGGTTGACATTTTCTTTTTTTATTTTTATTTTTATTTATTTATTTTTAGTTTTCAACATTCATTTCCACAAGATTTTGACTTACAATTTTTTCTCCCTGTCTTTCCTCTACTCCCCACCCCAAAATAGCAAGCCTACTGAATACCCTTCCCCAATCTATTCTCTCTTATAACCTCCCCCATCAACTCCCAAACTTTCTAGTAGGGAAAAATGGATTTCTATACTCCAGTGCCTATATATCTTATTTCCCAGTTGCATGTAAAAAAAATTTTTTTTTAATATTTGTTTTGAAAACTTTGAGTTGCAGATTTTTTCCCTTCTTCCCTCCTCACCAATCACCACTGGGAAGATAAGCAATTCAATATAGGTTGTGTATGTGTAGTTACCCAAATCATTTTCATAGTAGTTATATTGTGAAAGACTAACTATATTTCCCTCCATCCTATCCCACCCCCCCCACTTATTCAGTTTTCTCCTTTGACCCTATCCCTTTTCAAAAATGTTTGCTTCTAACTACCCTCTCTCCCAATGTGACCTCCCTTCTATCATCCCCGCTCTCATCCCCTACCCCTCTATTTTCCTGTAGGGTAATATACCCAATTGAGTGTGTATGTTATTCCTTCCTTAAGCCAAATTCAATAAGAATAAGGTTATCCCATTCCCTTTCACCTTTCTCCTCTTCCCCTCCATTGTAACAGTTTTCTCTTGCCTCTTTTATATGAGATAATTTACCCTAATCTATCTCTCCCTTTCTCCTCCCAATTAATTCCTCTCACCTCTTAATTTTATTTTTGAGATATCATCCCTTCATATTCAACTCATCCTGTGCCCTCTGTCTACGTATACATGAACACACAAATGCCCAAGCTCACATATATTTATATACATATACATCCTCCTATACATACATATATGTATATATACATAGATATGTATGTATACATATATATACATATATATTCCCTTCAGCTATCCCCGTACTGAGAAAAGTCTTATGAGTTACAATTATCATTTTTCCATGTAGAAATGTAAATAGTTCAACTTTTAATAGCTTCCTTATGATTTCTTTTTCCTATTTACTATCTCATACTTTTCTTGTTTCTTGTATTTGAAAGTCTAATAGTCTAATTTTCTGTTCAGCTCAGATTTTTCCATCAGTAATACTTGAAAGTCCTCTTGATAATTTCTTTAAAGATGGTATCTAGACTCTTTTTTTGATCATGGCTTTCAAGTAGACCAATAATTTTTAAATTATCTCTCCTGGATCTATTTTCCAGGTCAGTGGTTTTTCCAGTGAGATATTTCACGTTGCCTTCTATTTTTTCATTTGTTTGGATCTGTTTTATGGTATCTTGATTTCTCATAAAGTCATTAGTTTCCAGTTGCTCCAATCTAATTTTGAGGGAGTTATTCTCTTCAGTGAGTTTTTGAAATTCTTTTTTCATCTAGCGAATTTGGCTTTTTAAGGCATCCTTCTTCTCACTGGTTTTTTGGGCCTCTTTTGCCATTTGAGGTCATCTATTTTTTTTTTTTTTTTGCTTTTTGGAGGGCAATTGGGGTTAAGTAACTTGCCAAAGGTCACATGGCTAGGTTTTGTGTGTGTGTGTGTGTGTGTGTGTGTGTGTGTGTGTGTTTGTGTTAAGTGTCTGAGGCCGGATCCAAACTGAGGTCCTCCTGACTCCGGGGCCGGCACTCTACTCACTACACCACCTAGCCACCCCCCATTAGTCTATTTTTTAAGGTATTATTTTCTTCAGTGTATTTTTGGGTCTCCTTTAGCAAGCTGTTGACCCACTTTTCATTAATTTCTTGCATCATTCTCATTTCTCTTCCCAATTTTCCCGCCACTTCTCTTACTTGATTTTCAAAATCCTTCTTGAGCTCCTCCATGGCCTGTAACCAATTCATATTTTTCTTGGAGGCTTTTGATGCAGGAGTTCTGACGTTGCTGTCTTCCTCCTGCTCCATACCTTGATCCTTTTTGTCCCCCCAAAAAAGATTTTACAGTCTGTTTGTGCTTGCTCATATTGCCATCTAATTACTTGAGTTTTGAGCTCTTTGCCATGTTAGAACTCTGCTTCCTGAATGGAGAGAGCTTTGTCCCAAATAGCTGGAGTTTTTGCAGCTGCTGGAGCTATTAGATAGGCTCCCTCTCTACAGCCCACACAAGCTCTGGCACACTGGCCACATACCCCAGCACCACCACCCAAGACCGCAATCCAGATCCAAGCAGGTTAAAGCAAGAGTGATTACCCTCGAATGGTTGCTTGGTCCCCCTACAATCTGCAGGCCAGGAGCTCCTGAGGCAGCCACATGTCGGAGCTGCACAGCCTCCATGCCTCCGCTGCTTCTCGCCGCGAGAGCAGGGGCTGGACTGCCTTCTTCCATCCCTTCCTGTTCCAAAAGAGTTCCAAACTGACCTTTTACTTTGTCTTTGGCGTTTATGGGTTGAGAAGTCTGGAGACCGCCACAGCTGCTGGTGATTCACTCTCCTGAAGTCTGTTCTGGCTGCTGCTGGTCTGGGCTGCCCTGGGGCTGGAACCATGGCTAATGCAGGACTGCGCTACGCTCTTAGTGTGCTGTAATAGACCTTTACTGTTGGCCTGCCAGGCTGCCTTCAGCAGGAGATTTGTTTTTCTCTGTCTCTTCTGTAGCTTCTGTAGCTCTAAGTTTGTTTAGAGCCTTTTTTTTCATGTGTTGGAAGTGATTGGAGCAAGAGCTCACACCGGGTTTGTGCTTCTACTCTGCCATCTTGGCTCTGCCAAGAACAAGATTTATATAGGATAAAACATCCTTAGAAAAAATTCACAATTTTCTTATCATGCAATTATCAATTCCACCTCAATGCCAGACTCAGGAATAGCCAGGTGAATAACATTCCTATTCAAAGGAACACAATGGGGAAACTGAACCAAGAGGATCCCATCTTAGACTGAGGCTAAAATTGTCCTCTCAGATTTTCCCAGATTCAAACCTCCCACCTGAATCACATTCTCTTTGAGCAGTTCGTGGCATGTTTCTCAGATGGTGGATTACAGACTATTGATTATTGATGGATTATGATCCATCAGAAAACTTAAAACCAGTTATAGTGCAGGGAACCATATGTTGAGGTTTAGGGGTTCTAGGATCCCAAAATAGAAACATGAGGGTCTTGCCCAAATGAATGCAACTCAAGCCTTCTTTCAGCCAAAGAAAAACAAAACTTATTAAAAATCTGCCATATTGGCCAGACTCTTAGGGAATTTGAGCATTTGCAAGTGGGTCAATTAAGCCTGATTGCTCCAGGCTAATGACAGGTACTTGGGCCTCATGGAAAAGTCCAGGGGCTTTTCCTTTTTTGGGGTCCAGATCCCATCCCCATCACCACTAGGTCTGTATTCCAAAGACATTTTTTTAAAAGGGGGAAAGGACCTACTTATGCAAAAAATATTTATAGCACCTCTTTTTGTAGTGGCTAAGAGTTGGAAAAGGAAGGGATACCCTGTAATGGGAGTGTAAATTTGAAGATCTTCCCTGTCCCTAGGCTAAAGTGCACCTGAAGCCTGGGGTGGGAGACTTGTTTTTTAGTAGAAACTTTTTGTACTGATTGGCCAGTGGGTCAACAAGGTTGTTACATTCTCTGAGCCAGGAGAAGGCTATATAAGTCCTGACATGTAGCTTTGTTTTGGGGCTCACTTTGAGAAGTGTTCTGTGATTTGATCTGGATCCTGGGAAGCCGTTGTCCAGGGCCTCCCGGCTTTGAAACCCAGATGTTGAAACCCAGATGTTGATTGGGTATGGATGTAATCGTTGGACAGTTTGAAATCTGTCTACTTTATCTGTTTCTGTCTTGATAATTCTGTCTGTATATTCTGAAGTTCAGGGTGCTGACCTCTTTCCCCTGAACTAGGTAAACGATACATGTTTGACTGATTAAAGTAAGCTTGTTAACCCATTTTGAGTTGCTTTCCTTTTTCAAAGCAGATCCAAGAACCTGTGTGAGCAGCCACCCTGGGGACTCTGGGGTGCTTGCTGCTACATACCGGGAAATGGCCAACCAAGTTGTGGTATGTGATTGTAATTGAATATTATTGTGCTATAACAAATGACAAGCAGGATGATTTCAGAAAAAGTTGGAAAGACTCACATGAACTGATGGAGAGTTAAGTGAGCAGAGTCAAGAGAACATTGTACACAATAACAGCAATATTACAATAATACAATGAACAGCTATAAGCTATTTTCAGCAATACAGTGATATAAGAAAATTCCAAAGGACTCATGATGAAAAATGCTATATGCCTCCAGAGGAAGAACTGATGACATCTAAATATAGACCTAAGCATATTATTTTTCTTTTCTTTCTTTCTTTTTTAATTTTGGTTTGAATTTTCTTCTACAAAATGACTAATATGGAAATATGTTTTACATATTTATAACCTATATCAGGGAAGAAGGGAGGAAAAAAATAAAAGAATAGAATTTAGAACTCAAAACTTCAAAGAAATGTTAAAAATTATTTTTATATATAATTAGGAAAAAAATTAAATAATTTTTTTTAAAAAGCTCACATGGTGTGATTAAAAGAATATGGTCTTGGACTTGGAAGATATGGGGTCAAAATGCCAGCACTACCATTAATTTGATGTATGATTTTGAACAGATTTTTGAACAATCTGACTCTTATTTCACCTGTTTGCTTACGTCACAGCATTTTGATGAGATCCAGGTAGGATAGTGTAGATTGAAATAATTTGTAAATCATTTTATCATAATAATACAATGTATCTTTTGAAGTTATAGAGGCTGATATCATTTAAACTTATGAGAAAGATCTGGTAGAGAAAAGGTTGTATAAAATCTTAACAATAAAATTAAGATAATGCTGGGAGAATGGGATCTTTCTGTAAATGTTTGATTGAGGCCCTCAGACTTGGAATGAATAGTTATACTTAGTTTATGTTCATTCATTTATGGTTAGTATAGATAGGCAGACGTGGTGAGTTTCTGTAATATCCTGAATATAAAATTTGTGCTTCCTATCTTGCAGTGATATCTATTTGTAGTATTGATATGACAGGAATGCTTTTCAATTTTTGCAGTTGTATCCCCTGAAGTAGTTAGGGTGTCAAATATGCTCAAAAAGAAATGTCAAGAACCTTTGCCATCTAGTAGGTATATTTTTAGTATATATTTTGGAATTTGTCTGAAGTGACATTTGCTGAAATCCAGCTGTAGCAGTCATTTTAAAGAATTACTACTCCCAGTTCTCTGTTTTAGGCTTGTCAAATGATAATGTTCCCTTTTGAAATTTTCATTTATCTCCTTTAAATATATTCAAATCCTTAGATTACTATTTACATTCACTCAGAGCCATGAGGGTACCCCCTCAAAAAAATTATTTAGTAGTGCTTGGGCAAGGACCTATTGCTGTCCATTCCAGGAGATCTGGAGTGAACTGGGTTTAAGGCTTGGTCTTTGAGAAAGAAATCTAGCCTGTAAACTCCAAAGTAACTAGGTAGCTTTTGGCCATCAAAATTTGCTTTCCTTTGGGCAGAACACCCTTAGGTAAGGGAAGAAAAGAGGAAGGGAGGGCAGAAGAGTGGAGGGGAGGACAAGCTGAGTTTCCCAACTGCAACTGGGCAGCTGGGTCCCCATTCAGGAAACTCAGACTACTCACAGGTTGTGCTTTGTCCTTCTTGTTCTTGAAGAGGATCATGACATCACAAGGAACCACAAGGCCAATGTAGTTAGATCACAGTTTGTAGAGGGGGATAGAGTGTAAGATTCCTGGAAAAGCAGGAAAAGGTCAGATTATGAAGAGTTCTAAAGGCCAAACAGAGTGGATATTTGATCTTGGAGATAATAGGGAGTCACTGGAATCCAATGGGCAGTCTGGGGAAGGGGTGACATGGTCAGACCTAAGCTTTAAAAAATATTTGCCTTGGTAAGAGAGTGAAGCATAGATTAGACATGGGAAGACACTTGAAGCAGAAAGACCACTTAGAAGTCTCTTACAAATAGTCCAGGTGAGAAGTGATGACACCTGAAGGAGGGTTGTGGTTATGTGAGGGGAAAGGTGAAGATGAGAGGAGTGTTACCCTAACACAATGAGTGCTCAGAGTTAAAATGAAAAGGCATCTATGAAGCTCTTACTATATGTCAAATACTATGCTAAGCATAGGGAATAAAAAGGTGAGGCTATCCCTGCCTCCAAGTAGCTTACATTTGAATAGGAGGAGACAGCACATCCTAGGAGAGGGTGACTGTGGAGAGGTGTTTTGGTTTGGAAAGTCATAGAGGATAGCAAGTAGAACCATAGAATAGACTAACATCCTTGCCAACCCTTCCTAGGATTGATAGCAGTATTGATTTAATTATGGTTCCAGAACTGGAGAAGGATGAAGAGAGAGGTATATCTACTAGAGGATAATGGGAAGATAGCCAGAGTGTAAAGTGAAGCATGGCTTCTAACTAAATATTGTGGGCAGTCATATGGGGAAGCACTCACTAATCAGAATATCTCTGGACTCCAAAGGGGGAGTTTCAGAAGTGAGAGGGTTAAGTCCTCCAGAGTCTCTGGTCCAGATGATTCAGCAGGGGGATTAATAAGAAGATGGTCAAGTGTTGGTAGTGTGAGTCAACAGTTACCTCTTAATATCTTACTTTTATAAATATAAAATATAAATAAATTTTACAAATCTAACTTTAATAAACAAAACTTTTATAAATAAATTCCCAATAACTACATTCAGAAACATGACACAATTAATTTAGTAATAAAGAATTATTCCCTGGAAAATATTCTGCTGTCCTAGGGTAGCCCATATAAACTCTGAAGATCCTCATTCCAATTCCTACTTTTCCAGATGATCTGGCTCCCTGAGCAGGGCCACATCTACCCCTCTCAGGATTCTAATCATACCTCTGAAGGATTGAGAGGTGTCTTTGATGCTGTCAGTTTAAGCCCTGCTTCTGGTGAATTCTCCCTTCTGTTAACTGCCAATGATTAGTACCCAAATTTCAGCAGTTAACCATTTAAAACCAATTAGCTTTTACAAAAGGTTATTTACTGTGAATATATAGCAAGAACAGAAGCACTGCCAATGAATGACCAGAGGATTAGGGTCAGGGGAAAGGAGTATCACACACCTCCATTTGTCACTTTGCCATGAGGAAGAGTGAGTTCACACTTTAAGTAGCAGCAGCAGCAGCAGCAGTAGTAGTAGTTGTTGTTGAGTCATATCCGACTCTTTGTGATACCTTTTGGTTTTCTTGGCAAAGATACTGGAGTGGTCTGCCATTTCCTTCTCCAGCTCATTTTACAGATAAGGAACTGAGGCAAACAGGGAAAGTTACTTGTCCAGAGTCAAACAACTAGTGTCTTGAGGCCAGATTTGAATTCAGGAAAATAAGTCTTGATTTTAAACCCAGTGCTCTATCCACTGTGTTACCTAGTATTTGCTTCAAAGCATTTAGGCCTTCAAGTTCACTTTTAAATATAGCATAGCTAACAGATGAGTCCTTGTCTCTTACTACTGGGCTGGATCAAGGAGGGTGTTTTACAAGACCTTAGCTGCTACCACATTAAGACTTGGCCTTCCACAAGTCCTGGCATAAACTTTAGCTCCCATACTTCTGTTGATCACATACTTCTTTTGAAGCTCACAAGGTCACAACCATCCCCAATTCTCCTAAACCTAAAAGCAGAACAAAACAAAGAGGCAAAGAACAGAGTATGAGTCACATGTTGACCCCAGCTAGGACAGGTCCCAACACCTCTTCTCATCCAGAAATCTACAACTTGTTTCTCTCATTCAAATATAGTCAAAGAGCAAAGAAGGTGTGTAGTTTTTAGGTAATGTCTTTTAAATATATCCTTAATTCTACCCTAGTATCCAATTGAAAGTCTCCTGTTTTTCATATGATTAAAGGGACTAGAAACAGTTAGAATACCTGCACATGCTCTGAATCAGGGAGTAGACCCTTTGATTAGACATCATTGTACTTTCCCAAAAGCAGGCTTTTCAGCTTCTGTTATGTGGGCTGGCTACAAGCAGAGACTTTGGTCCTCACTCTCTGAGAATGGAACTACATTACTCAAAGATAGAAAAAAAAAATCAGAAGTTAACCAAGAAGAAAAGTACAATAACTTAGCTCTGGAGGTGGGGAAGAGCTAAGCAAGGAGAACTCTTTGGTTATTAGATCACATATTTATAGGTAGAAGGGATTTCAGACATTATTTGATCCAGGAGTTTTTAACCTTTTCTGGATGTGTAGTGGACTCTTTTGGCAATCTGGTTAAGTCATGAATTTAAATGAACAAAGTAAAAAATAAAATACACAGGATTACAAGGGAAATCAATTTTCCTAAAAAAAAATTATAAAAAATGTTTTTAAATTCACAGACCATGTCTTTCACAGCATGACTAATATGGAATTATGTTTTGCATGATCACACATGTAGAACCTATATCAAATTGTTTACTGTCTCAGGGAAGGAATAGGGAGAGAAAAGAGGGAGAGAATTTGGGACTCAAAATTTCAAAAAATGAATGTTAAAAATTGTCTTTGTATATAATTGGGAAAAATAAATATTATTTAAAAAAATAAAAATTGACAGACCCCATGTTAAGAATCCCTGATCTAGTCCAACCTTTTCTTGTTACAGATGAAAATGGAAACTGGGGCCCAGAGAAGGAGAATGCCTTTTTAAAGGGCCCAGCGTAAATTAATGACTGAGCTGGTATTTAAACCAAGGTCTTCAGACTCCACATCCAGTATTTATACTTTACTGTATTATCTCACTTCTTTTAGAGTTTTATTTTGGATATGATTTTTTGGCATGAGTAAGACAAAGTATAAGGCTAGTCAAGCATTCGACATAACTTATTTGCTGAAAACCATTCAGAAATCACTTTTGCATACAACTATGGGAACACAGAAATTTTGTTATTTTTAGAATTAAATTTTATATACTAAATTTTGTTAGATGATCAGTTTTTCATAACCATATCTGCAAATAATATTTGTATTCATCAATAACATCAAGATCTTTATTTTTTCTAAAATATGAATAATCTTTATGCATGATTTAAACCTAATATGTTTTCTATCTATATCTTACTCATTTTAATCACAGCTAAAATTCAATATAATACTTTTTTAAAATTAAAATTATTTAGAATACAGATTAACTCATTTGGATGGTATGATACAAAAAGTTAATGTTCATTTCTCTTATATGAAAAGCAATAGGTAGTATTTATAGTTTTTCCACAAGGAGTATAGTGTAGTTCAAAAAATATATTGACTTTGGAGTTAGAAGCCCTGGGGTTTAAATCCTTACTCTATCACTTATGTGAACTTGGGCAAGTCACTTATTCCTTCTGGGCTTCAATTTCCCTATGTTTAAAATGAATGGATTGGCATAGATGATGTCTAGGTTCTTTCTAGCTCTAAATCCTATGACACAAAAGAGGAAAGAACTTAAAGGAAATAAATTCATTATATTACACTAATTTCCCAGGGTTTATATAACAGTAATCCTATTTTTCTGAGAAGTGTAGGCTACTTCGGAACCAGCCTTTTCACTCATTTTCCTATTATCTTCTCTTTCCTTTTACCCCTTCTACTGCACCCCCCCTTCCATTTTATATTTCTCTTTTTCTTTTTCATATTTTCTTGAAACATAGAGTCACAGGGAAGTGAAAATACAGTCCAAGTCTGTGGCTTGAGATAGAAACTATTCTGGGTTGGTTTGTTTGTTTCCCCATACCTAATGACCTAGAACACATGTTCATTTCTTTTCCAGTTACTCCTTTACCCGAGGGAAGACAAGTTCCCCAACATTAGCTTTACCTTATTTTATTGACAACAAAATTGAGAGACAGAAATGTTAAAAGACATGCCAAATGGCTGGAGGTCACAGTCAGTTAGTGTAAAGCCAGAATGAGAACTCACCATGACTAGTAACAGCACATATTTGTATAATACTTTCATGTTTACAAATGATTGTTCTAAATCTGTTTGACCCATCTTACTGTACACTCAGGAATCTATTAACTGAATGTGTAATCAGCCACTTATGAGGAGATGACTTTTCGTTTCCTTTTACTATAAAGAGAGAAGCAGAGTGGTTTTATGGGTAAAGGGATGAGCTTACAGTAAGAAAGATATGGGTTAAAATTCTGCCTCTCATACATGTTAACTGTGTGACCATAGGCAAATGATTTAACCCCTTCATTACTCCAGATTTTTCTCTAACACTGAGGTCCTAACTTTTGTTACCATGCCTTTGGGAGAGGGGAGGTAGAAGGGAAGTGATTATTCCTAGAAGTTTCCCTAATGTAATTGCTTTTTTTGATGCCTATGATTTTTATTTACCTCACTTATATAGTAAGAATAAGTTTTTCAAGCTAACATAACTTCATATAACTAACTTTTGTTTTAAACCTCCATTTTGGGATCAAGTTGTATTAAGGTTTTTCAATAATAAGATAACTTGTGTGTTATGATGTAGTAAACATATGTATTCTTTTTTTTTTTTTAAAGCAGTTGGGGTTAAGTAACTTGCTCAAGGTTACATGGCCAGTTATTTCTGGGTGTGGTGCTGAGTATCAGAGCCCGGGATTTGATCCAGGTCATCCCGACACTGGAGCCGGTGCTCTTACTTGCTGAGCCACCTGGTCGTCCCTAACATATGTATTCTTAAACAACTGAAAAACATGTGAACTGACCATGCTTAGGACAGATCACCAACAGAAAAATTTTATGCACAACTTCATCAGTAGTTTATGTTATAAACTACCAATGAAATTAAATAGTAAAAAAATTAGGAATGCTTATAGCTAAAAACTATTAAGAAACCCATTAGAGGCTCCATCCAACAGCCTGCTTCTAGGTTGAGATTGGAACAAGCTTCTGCATTCCCAAGCTTGAGGTTTAAGAAACCTGTGTTCATATTAAGGCAGTGCTGATTGATGGAGATTTGCTAGCTGACCATCAAGGAGGAAGATAGCCTCCTTCTGGGGAAAGAGGGAACCTTATTATGAGTGCTGGTATTGAAACTCTTACCGTGTTTCCCCGATAATAAGACACTGTCTTATTATTTTTTTTGGACAGAAAAACACCAGAGGGCTTATTTTCAGGGGAGGGCTTATTTTAATGAACATTGACAGCAATTTTAATAAACAGGTAAATGTGAACAAAAAAATGTACCTTTATTCAATAAGCAAATCACCGAGGAAGAACAGGATGACGTGCTCACTGCTGCAGCTCTGATTGGATGCAGCTCGGAGCGCGGCGTGAGTTTCATGGGTGGGGGGGAACGGTGCATACAGAGGGTACCGTAATGTAGAGTGTAGTACAGGGGATCACCTTCACTACAGTAGCAATCTCAATAGGGCTTATTTTCGGGGGAGGGCTTATTTTAGAGGAATCTTACACAGTAAGGGGAGGGCTTATTTTCGGGATAGGTCTTATTATCGGGGAAACACGGTACCAGTTCTCTAAAACTCTGGTTGGTGGCTTGTTCTTAGAGGAGGCTAATGTCTATTGTTTTTATGTATTGGTTAATAAATTTTTATTGCATGCCTTGAGAAATGTACATCTAATTGGTGTTTCTATTGCATCAATTAGGGGTAAATCAGCTATAAGTATGCATTGTGAATTACAATGCTGTCTTTTACTTTAGAGAGTAAGTACATATATCTCATAGGCAGCTTAACATGGCCAACCAAGCAGTAAACTAGAAATCAAAAGACTAGGTTTGAGTGTTGACTGTCACTTAATTCATCTGCCTCTAATACTGTGTGAACTTGGATAAGTCACAACCTTACTGACACATACTGTCTTTACCTTTAAGTGGATAAAATAATCACCACAATAAAATGTGGATAAAATAATCACCACTATTTCATAGGGTTATCATGCTTTTTTGATAAAACATTCTCTCGTGTATCAGAAGTACTACTTTTTGGAATTCTGATGATATTTTTAAAGTATCTTCTGTTTCTTTCATTCTCTAATTACAATGTTTTTGTTTTTATTATATTTTCCTACAGGCTGATTTAATTTTTTAGTTCATATTGTTTTTGGCTCAATTTTGCTTGTTTTATTTACAAAAGATATAAAACCTCCCATTTACAGATCACTGATCTCTTAAGCTACTGCTTATTTAATGCTAGTTTATCTTTGTTGGTTTAGTTTTACTTCAAGTAGATTACAAACTTTGATTCTGTGTCATTGAGCACAAATTTGCTACTGATCTTGCTTTGAAGGTGACAAGATGTTCAGCGTGTTTGAGAGATCTTTCAGTTCTATTAATATCTCATTGAATATATGTATATGAACAACATGTGTTAATAGAGCCTGATCTCTTTCTTCATTCCCAGAGATTTCTTCAGGAGCAACTCAGTGAATTACATTGTCAGTTGGTTTAAGCATTGAGTAATTTGCTCCTAGCCATAAATCTGTACTGCCTTTTTCTGTTTTTAGTGTACATCTGAGAGTTTTTGCACTAAAAATTATTACCCTGAAGACCTTTTTAATTTAGAATGACCCTTAAAAACTTAACTTCTTTTTGTTAGTCCACTTATTAAACGTTTAATACATTTCTTCCCTTCAAAGCTTGTTTTCTGCTTGCTTTACTCTTTCTTCTTCACCAAGTAAAAGAATATGCTATAACTGGTAACAGAATGAAGTCATCCTGGAGCAGATAGACAACATTCAGGGGCTGTTAATTTGGGGTCCATAAACATGTATATACATATGTATATGTATATATGTGTATACACACAAAAATATTTCAACATATTTGAGTTCCTTTGTAATCCTCTGTATTTGATATTTTGCATTAAAAAAATTCTGAAAAGGGATCCATAGCCTTCACCAGATTGCCTAAGGGACCCAGACTCACAAAGAAGTTAAGAACTCCTGTATCAAGTTACTGAATAGGACCAGTTAGTCCTTTGAGAAGTCATAAAAGTGGAATAACTCATGCAGAATGTTTCCCTATAAAAGGAAAAGTATTACATGTTCATGGATCTCTAAACAAAGTATTGATATGGGAAACACGATAAGAATTTGTGCTTACAGTAATATCTTCAGCCAAGATGCATCTTCCAAATCCTTTTCTTCATCTGAAGGATTTACAGTGTCAGCTTGTGTTTCCTCATTAATCTATCTGAAAAACTTAATGGCTGCTGAGGTAGGGGACAGGCTGGAAAAGCAACCAAACAAAACTAGATATTCATTGATAATTAAGACAATACTGTTCACTGACCTCCCTACCTGAGAATTAAAAAAAAATCTTCACATTCTTTAATACATAGGTCAGAGGTCAGGCTGTCATAATCTTGCAGAAAAAAAAGTCTTTCAGGAGTTTGGCAGTAATGGGCACATTTATATACTCTCTTTATGTACTTTCCTTACTCTCCTTATGTACTTTCTTCCCACTTTCCCTTTACTCCTTGCTCCAGGGAGCCCTTGTTACTTACTTTAGGTATTTCCTTTCTAAGTCCTATCTGGAAGTGGTACTAAAAATATTTTCTCCTTCTGTATTTCCAGAGGCTACAGTGACCTGTTAAAACAGAAGTGGGAGACAATACTAGCCTCCATAGGTCACTACTAAGGGAAACAAGGCCTGGCAGTATATGTCTTGAAGCATTATGTGTCACAGCATAAGAGAAGGCCAAGTTAGTGCTTGAATACTAGTGCCAGGGGGCTTTTCAGGAGGTTTGAGACCAGGATGATCTGCAACATTGCACTGGGGGATCTGTAAGGGTCATAATAAGTGACAGAACCAGATCCCAGGTGGAATTTGGCAAGGAGAAGACTACTGAGACTAACCAAGGCCAGGATCCCTAGTAGATGGGCAAGAGACTAAGACAGAAAGAATCTAGGGATGGAGGCAGAGGGTGAGGCCTAATATTTGCTTCCCAAAGTCCCTCAATTTCATATAGGTGGCAGCAACATTCAAACTACAATGGTGACAGGACCAAACAAGTCCTAGCCTATCCATGCAAGTATGATGGAGAAGACTGAATCAAGCACATAGTCCTAATGCAAGAACTGAGGCTGAAAATATAAATAAACAGAAGAAAATACTAAATACAATTAAGAAATATTATGGATAAAGGGAGATCTAAAAGGAAACCTAGAAGAAGAAAGTACATAACAACTACAAGCAAATCCTCAAAGAAAAGAGGTAATTTGGCTGCAAGGACTACAAAAGTAGCTAGAAAAAAATGAAAGGAGATAATGAAAAGTGAAATTGTGAATGAAATAAGATTTCAAGAGGGAAAAATTGAAAGAAGAACAAATAACTTAAAGAAATTATGGTAGAAGTACGTACCTAAGGGGCGGCTAGGTGGCACAGTGAATAGAGCACTGGCCCTGGAGTCAGGAGGACCTGAGTTCAAATTTGGTCTCAGACACTTGACACACTTACTAGCTATGTGACTTTTGGCAAGTCACTTAACCCCAATTGCCCTCCAAAAAGCAAAAAAAAAAAAAAAAAAAAAGAACATACCTAAGATGTAGACTCACAAAAAATCAGGATTATTGTATGAGATAAGAAAAACTAGAATACCATCAAAAGATGGGTAGAAAAGAAGAATATATAAAGTATCTACTAGTATATATTATCAGAATATACATACACACATATTCTATATTTTATATATTGATACCTGCTTACTAGGTATAGATAAATAGGAAGGAAGGAAGGAAGGAAGGAAGGAAGGAAGGAAGGAAGGAAGAGAAAGAAAGAAAGAAAGAAAGAAAGAAAGAAAGAAAGAAAGAAAGAGAAAGAAAGAAAGAAAGAAAGAGGGAGGGAGGGAGGGAGAGAGAGAGAGAGAGAGA
>NW_027187358.1:19681615-19727499 GCF_028583685.1 Petaurus breviceps papuanus
GAGAGAGAGAGAGAGAGAGAGAGAGAGAGAGAGAGAGAGAGAGAAAGAAAGAAAGAAAGAAAGAAAGAAAGAAAGAAAGAAAGAAAGAAAGGAAGGAAGGAAGGAAGGAAGGAAGGAAGGAAGGAAGGAAGGAAGAAAGAGAGAGAGAGAAAGACCTGGTAAACAGGTCAAGGTTTAGAATCATCAGATTACTTGAAAACTGTGGCCAAATAAAAACCCTGAACAACATTTTTTCTATACTTCAACACTGCTCTCACCTTATAATATGGTTTAAGGTCTGATACTACTGTATCTAGTTCCTTCACATTTTTTCCCCCTAGTTTCCTTGAAGTTCCTAACCCTTTGCTCTTCCAAATGAAGCCTGTTATTATTTTTTTTCTGACTCAGTAAGATAATTTTTTAGTTATTTAATTGAGATGGCATTACATAAATAGGTTAATTAGGTAAAATTGTCATTTTTTATTATGTTAGTTTACCTACCTGTGCACAACAAATATTACTTCAGTTATTTAGATCTAACTGTATAAAAGGTGTTTTGTGTTTATATTCGTATAGTTTCTATGTCTGTTTTGGCAGGTACACTGGCATTTTTTTATAGACTAGTTATTTTGTATGGTCTAAAACTATTGATTAATATGGCTGACACAGAATATAGTTTTCCTATTTTTATTTTTTAAACTTTAACTTTGTCTGAGATTATGATTATTGTCCCTACATTTTCACATAATGAAATTCTACTCCTGACCTTTATTTTGTGTTTGTGTGTATCTCTCATTTTTATAGCATTTCCTGAAAGTAACATATTGTTGAATTCAAATTTTTAATCTGCTATCAGTTTCCATTTTATGAATAAATTCATCCCATTCTAAACTATAATTATTTGTTAAATATTTTCCTCCTTCCTATTTTCCTCACTATCCTTCTCACCCTATTCCTATCCTTCATCATTCTTCTACTTTACTGCTACCTACTACCTTGACCTTTTATTCCTTAACCTACTCCCCATTTTTTCTATAAATCGTAAAAGAAAACTTTTTACCCAAATCTGTTAATGGGGGGGGGGGGGTGAAAGTAGAAAGAATCTGCTGATCATATCCTGAAAGATACCTTAAGTAAATATAAAATAGCAATTCTGATAATCAAAAAAGAGATAAACAAAATTAAAAATTAAAGAACCACTGATTGATAAAACTAGATTTAAAAAATAATAAAAATAGATAAACTATTAGTTAATATAATAAAAAGGAGACAAATGAAAAGGAAATTATTTTTAAAAAACAACTCATGTCCAATTACAAGCCGATAAAACCAGCAAATAAAATGGATGAATACTTATAAAAATATAAAGTTTCCAGATTAACAGAATAACACATGGAGAATTTAAATAAACTAATCTCAGAAGAAGAAATTGAATATGACATAAAAGAATTCATAAAGAAAGAAAGCTCCAGGATAAGATGATTGTACAAGTGAATTACAAATATTAAGAGAATAGTCATTTGAAGTATTACATAAATTGCTAGTAAACTTGTCACTCCCAATTTTCTCACCATGTTATAAAAGGCCCATGAATCTGATAATTCTTTTTCATTCTATCTCAAGTTTCAGCAAATCATCTATCTCTTCCTATAATACTTATTATCTATAGGACTTGTTTGGCAGTTTAAAAATGACTTGTGTTATTCATGTAGGGCATTGATTACAGGATTTTCCTGATAAACTTCATCTCTGACAGCATTACTTTTTTGGGGGGAGGAGGGAGGTAATTTTTTTTATTAAGTTTTTTATTTATTTTCTTTTATTTATTTTTAGTTTTCAGCATTCACTTCCATAAGTTTTAAATTTTCTCTCCCTTCTTCCCCTCCTCCCTCCCCAAGATGGTATGCAATCTGACATAGACTGTACCTATACATTCCTATTAAACATATTTTCTTTTCTTTCTTTCTTTCTTTTTGGAGGGCAATTGGGGTTAAGTGACTTGCCCAAGATCACACGGCTAGTTTTTGTGTTAAGTGTCTGAGGCCAGATTTGAACTCAGGTCCTCCTGACTCCAGGGCTGGTGCTCTATTCACTGAGCCACCTAGCTGCCCCTTTTAAACATATTTTTCACATTAGTCATGTTGTGTAGAAGAATTAGAACCAATGGGAGGAACCATGAAAAACAAAAAGAAAATGGCTTCACTCTGCATTCAGACTCCATAGTTCTTTCTCTGGATGTGGATAGCATTTTCCATTATAAATCTTTTGGAATTGTTTTAGGTCCTTGCATTGCTGAGAAGGGCTAAGTCTATCAAAGTCAGTCATTGAACACTGTGGCTGTTACTGTGTACAATGTTCTCCTGTGAACCTTTGCTTTTTGCCTTTCTTCTAGAGTGGGAGTTCTTATCCTGGAATTAATCAATAGATTTCAGATGCTCTGTGAAGTTGAATGAGGAAAAAAATCACATCTTTTTTTTTCATTACTTATAAATGAAATTTAGCATTTCCTTCAATTATAAATGTAGATCACCACATGTAGGGAAGGGTTTCTAGGTTTCACCTGATTGCCAAGGAATTCATGATATGCAAAAAGATCAAGAGTCCCTGTGCTATCAAGATCCTGAGAATGGTACAGACTTGGGATTGGAGCTGGATCCTGATAAGGAAAGGCTGATGGGACAAGTGGCTATGTGGGTCAAAGGTACATGGAAGATCAGCATGAAGGCAAGAGGAGAATTCCTAGATTAGTGTTCCATATCACCTCTTCCCCATGCCCTCACAGTTGAAGACTTCACTTCATACTTTGTTGAGAAAATAGAAACCATTCAATATACTCTTATCCCCCCTTACCCCCACATACCTCACAACCCTTTGATAGCATCTGTCATTCTCTTTTCCTTTACTGCAGTGATGTTTCTGCAAAGGTCATTCTCTTTACTTTGTTCCATCTCCCCATTTTCTCTTGCAGGTTGCTTCTTTAATCATCTCTCCTTTTTTATCTTCAATCCCTCCCTATCTACTGGTTCTTCCTTGATGTCCACAAACCTATCCAAATAGCTTTCATCTTAAAAAAAAAACAAAACACAACAAAACCTTCATTTGAACCTATCATCCCCTTCAAGCTATTATCCTATATATCTCCTGCCTTCCTCATCTAGATCTTAGAAAAAGTTATCTACATTCTCTGTCTCCACTTGCTCTTATCTATTTCTCAACCAACCTTTTGGATTCTGGATTCTGACCTCATCACTCAACTGAAACTGCTCCAAAGCTATAAATGATTTATTAATTATGAATTCTAATGTTTTTTTTCTCAATCTTCTTTCTTCTTCACCCTTCTACAGTAATTGGCATTACTGACCACTCCCTCATCCTGTATACTCTCTCTTCTCTAGATTTTCAAGGTACTTTCCTGATTCTTCTCCTATTGGTCTGTCTGTTTCTTTTCAGTCTCTTTGGTTAGATTACCTTTCATAAATAATACTCACAGTGGGTATATCACCACCCTCTTTCCTGGGTCCTTTTCTCTCAATATATTCTCTTACCTCATCAACTTCCACTGGTTTGATTATTATCTCTATGCAGCTGTGCCCCTTTACAATAAATAAAATTAAAAATAATTTTATAAGGAAAAAAATAAAGGCATTGAAACAAACTATTTATCAGAGCCATAACTAGCTGAAACTGCACCAGGTAAAAGTTCATTTGAACAGGAAGAGAGAAGGCAGAGGAAGTCCAGTTGTACAATTGAAGCGAAGAGTGGAATCCCAGAAAACAATACAACCACAGTTGCAATGGGCAGAGGGGAGGTGAAGTAGTAAGGAGAACAATTTCACAACAGGGGGAGTTGTGATGGAAGGGGTGGAACAGTCCTCTAGAGCATCCCACTCAGAGGTTGGGGGAAGATGGCCCTGAGAAAGAGGCAAAAGAAAGCAGGTGACTAAGACAAGGGCAACTCTGCACAGAGCTAGCCATAGGGCAAATTGAGGTTTCACCCATGATGTCAAACCCAGATGGGAGAAGGTCTTTGGGTCACCTTCTGGTAAAAGCTCTGTTTACAATGTATCATGTTAGTTTAACATGCAAAGACAAATTGATCAAAAAACATTTATTAAGCACCTCCAATGGCCAGGCACTGTGCAAAACTCTGGAAATAGTAAAACAAATATGAGATAATTCCTGTCTCTAAGGAGATTATAGACTATTGGGCGAAGCAATTTGTACATATATATGGAAGGTAGTTTCCCTCCAGCCTTAGATTAAAGTAATAACAAAAACCCCAGAATAATATCACAAAGTGTAGAATAGGTATTAAGGAATTTTCCTACAACCTTACTACAATGTAGTCACATGTAATGAGGTTTTGATGTGTAACAAAACCTCAGAACAATCATACATGATAAGGTTTTAATTTGCAAACATGATGAATCTATAGCCTGGGAGCCCTTTGTGACCTCTTTGATCAGGTTAAGAAGGAAACAGTGATATTGACTGACCCTCTTGGGCCTTAATCTATAATGGTTACATTGTACTTAACTCTGATCCAAGATACATGCTAGATGAATTTCAGCAGCTTCAACTTGGGAGTTGGAAGCAGGCCCTTTTGCCTTTGGTAGGGGGCAGCAAGGTAAGTGGACTTTATCTCGTCCCTCCATTGGCTATATCATCAGAGCTACTGAATATTTAAGAGATAATATATCCATCTAGAAGCAGAGAGACACATCTGAGGATAGATATACAGATGTGGAGAGACAGTTACTCAAGGGAAGAAGCACCTTCAAAAGGTATAGCCCCTCATAGTGAAGAGAAGTGCTGTCTATTGACTCAAGAAAAAGTCAGATTCTCAAAACCCTACTAATCAGACTTCTAAGATGAGAGCTACAAATCTAATTGGAGCTATGTGAGGACTCTATAAAGAGGGAAAAGATTTCCAATATTAGGAGCTGTGAGTTATCCTTTGCTATGGTTTATCCTGTATGTGGGGCTCACTATTATTATTCTTTAAGTTTGAGTCTACCCTCCCCAAAAGCAAGTATGTAGGCCTGACTTTTTATATATCTCAGACTTTTGGGGGGAATATTTTGTACCAACTTTTCTTGCTATACTATCTTGATAAATACTTTTGCTAAATGCTAATTAAGGTCTACAGTTTTATTATTAATGGAAAGTACACTGTTGGGGGTGATGGTGAGCCAACATAGTAGGAGTAACCACACACAGTATTATCCCTAGAATATGAGGTAACAGTCACCTTTCTGGGGATCCAACCAGTATGTAAGTGTAAGTTGAGGAATATCCTTATGAGATATACTATATATAAGAAGGTTCAAAATATATACAAAATAAAAATAAAGTACCGGGGTGGGGGGGCACTCATAACTTGAGTTTATTGAACAAAGGTGTAATAGTGAGATTTGTGCTTCAGCAAAATCATTTTGGCAGTTGTATAGAAGACAAATTGAAAAGGAAAGAGACTTGAGGTATGGAGTCCAATTAGGAAGCTATTGTAATAATCTCGGTCAGAGTTGATAAAATAGTACCTGCCCTATTTGTCTAACTTAATAATGTATACTATTTTTGTTTATATGTCAAGAATGCTTGAATGTATAATTCTATTTCAATTTGTCAACGTTAAAAATATATTTTTGTTCCACATCACTTAAGTAATAGAACATATTGTCAGAGACAAAATAAATAGTGAATTAACAATAAATTTCCTGGGGCAGCCAGGTGGCACAGTGAGTAAGAGCGCTGGCCTCAGAGTCTGGAGACCTGGGATCGGTTCCGGCCTCAGATACTTAACACCCATACCAGATAACTGACCATGTAACCTTGAGCAAGTTACTTAACCCCAATTGCTTTAAAAAAAAAAAAGCAATATATTTCCTTTGACATTTTTAAAAAACAAAATTGTCACAAATCATATTACATCATTTTGATGCTGGGTTGTTTTGTTTCATTTTGATGTGAACTTTGAGTGTTCATTTTTTTCCTATTCCTAAAGTAATAAAATAATTATATTAGGATGCCCACTAAATATGGGAAGCTGTAATTGCAGATGTTTGGGTACAGGGTTGATGCCTATATGTATTTCATCATTGCATTTTTGGGTGTAATTGGGTAATGAAGGTGTGATTATATGATGATTGCTTCAGCTATGGGAAGGAGCCTATCAGTATAATAACTCCATTTTAAGATGTACAATTTGCTAGATACTTTTAACAAAGCTATTGGATTTTAAAATACGGGTAATAATACTGTTTGGTTAAACATCAAAAAACTCAAAATTTAGCTTGATGATAAAATGAAGAAACTGGTTTTTTTTAAATGTGGCTAACGCAAAAAAGCAATTCTAAGAAAAGAGTTCCATATATATTGAGTACTGGCTGTACCATTAGAGTTAGTGTATAAATAACTTCCTGAGGTCATTCATTTAAAAGATAACACTCATTTGGATGTGGAATATGGATATTTGTTTTCTTTTTAGTCTGATATAATGGAAAGAACACTGCAATTGGAGCCTGGCTTCAGTTCCTGACTCTGCTACTTACTTTATGATCTTGAACAACTCATTGAACTTCTCTGTGCCTTAATTTTCTCATTTGTAAAATGACTGGGTTAGGCAGAAAGATCCCTAAGTTTCCTAGAATCTTACTTTATCATCACAATTTGATTCTTGACATACCTGAAATTGACATACTCAAAATCTTTTATCTTGCCTTTGTGAGAGGTTGAACTATTACAGAGGACAGATGGGCTTTTCATAGAATCTTAGAATTATAAAAGACATTAGAGCTCATCTAATCCAAGCATCTACCCTATGCTGAAATCTTTTCTGCAGTATTCTTGATAGGTATTTATCCAGCCTTTGCTGCAACACTTCAGGGTATATGGGGTGTCTAGGGAAGAATAGCACCCCTGGTATGAGGATTTGCCAAGCTCTTTTCAGGGCTGTGCATACACCTTTAGTATCCACAGCCAGAGTGTTCCACTTTTATTCTCAAAATATTAGGAGAACATGAGTCCAGAGCATCTTTGTAGAGTACATTCAGATTGATGAAATCATAGATCCATGGATGCAAAGCACTTATTTAAATATTCAAATATTTCCCTGGTCAATTGGCTCTTAAGATCTACCAAGTATGACTGAATTACAGAATCTCAGAGTTGGAAGGAACCTCAAAAGTGTCAACCCTGATAACAAATGACCAAAGAGTCATAGCAGCTCTGCAACTGCTATTAACTCTAAAAAAAAGAAAACAACAACAGAAAGCTCACACAGTTTATCAAAACCACAGTTAATGCTAAAAAAATAAATAAATAAATAAATAAAACCAAAGACATAACAGTGGTCATAAGCAAAAAGCTCTCTTTTTTTTCCGTTGGAGAAGGGAAACTAGACATATGTACCAGGGCCCCATCTAGTAAGATACCCACTTTAATGTGGGCAAATCTCAATACTTATACCTATGGCTATGCAGTGAGATGCAGCCCTGACAATAAAGGGATAACACCAACAATGAGACAAGTTTGATTCATAGATGGATTTCATGACCAGACCACAGGTACTGCTGGTGCTTATCTGAGCCCAGAGACCACCTGGTGCTGGTATGAAACAAATCTGGGATTTTGCTGTGGACTATCTCATCCAGAGGGTGAGCCACAAAGGAGTGTTGTTATGCCAAGCTCAGGACACAGCTTGCTTGCTGGACCTTAGCTCCAGAAACCAGGGTGTCTTCTAATAGTAGAAAGAGAAGGGTGGTCTTGGCATGGGGATTGTGACAGAGGCCACCTAATTCAACCTATAACTGAGCACAATTCTTCTCCACAACATTCCAAATATGTGGTTATTTTTCTTTGCTTGAATTTACTTTGTCCTGTTGATTCTACCCCTGCAACATCATCTTTCCCAACTATTTTGACTTGTCTATTTCTACTGCCATCATATTAGGTTCTCATTATAATCTGTCTAGACTGTTGTGTAGTTTCTTAAGAGGGGTCCCTGCCTCTACCCTCTTTCACCTTCCACCTATTCATATTACTGACAAAATAGTCATCCTTTGCTTAGACCTGGACATTTCACTCTTCTACTGAGTGGCATACTTCCTACAGAGTAAAGTTTAAACTCCTTTGCCTGGCATTCAAAGCCCCTTTTAATCCAGTGCCTAGTACCTTTCCATCTTCAGTTCTTCTCCATAAACTCTGCATTCCAGGCACACTGAACTGCTTTTTTTCCAAAAAAACATCCTGTGCTCTGACCCCAGCATCTTTGCTCATACTGTTCCCTATTCTTGGAATGCATCTCTACCCCTTCTTTGCCTCTGGAATTCCTACCCATTTTTTAAAATCCAACTCATAAAAATAAAATGAAATCCAACTCAGAAGATCATAAAATTTAGAGCTGAAAATAACCTTTGAGATTACCTAGTTCAACTCCAAGTTCCTATTGTTATTTAGCATACTAATGTTTCACTATAAACATTGAGTCATAGGGGCGGCCAGGTGGCTCAATGAGTAAGAGAACCGGCTCTGGTGTTGGGATGACCTGGAGATCGAATCTGGGCTCAGACACTCAGCACCACACCCAGAAATAACTGGCCGTGTAACCTTGAGCAAGTTACTTTAAAAAATTGCTTAAATTTTTTATTTAAAATTATTGCTTAAAAAAAAGGAAAAAATATTGAGTCATATGGATATAGTTTCATAGAGGCTTAGAGGTAGAAGAATCAAGAGCTTCAGAAACTATAAAGCTGAATTCATACTTGAACAGATATCCTCTTTATGGCATTCTCAACAAGTGGTTATTCGGTTTCAGTTTGAGGACCTTAATGCTGGAGAACTCACTTCCCAATGAAGTACATTTTGGACCAACTCTCTGTTAGGATGTTTGCAATTTGCTTCTCTGTAACTTCTGCCCTATCACCTCCCTAGTCCTAGACAATATACAGATGATTTTATCTTATTTGCTGATCTTCAGACAGCCCCCTGGCTTTCCTTAAGTGGTAGGGTCCCTTAACATTATCCTGCCCTAAGAGGACAGGGAAAAGCTCAAAAAATATTGTCAAGGACTGTGACAGAGAATCATCATCACCATGATTGCAATCATATTCTTGTACCACAAACCTGTTGGATGCACAGAGAAACCATCCCTATACATCTTTTGATATACTCTATAACTAGAATACACACAACACAGAAAAACAGACATGCAGAAAAATCTATCTACATAACAATACTTTAGAAAGCTGGTCTAATGGGTCATGAAGAGCTTACCCTTGGCTCTTTTACTTTCCTTCCCTCCAAGACATACCTTCCCTTCTGTCAAATTTTCCTGCTTTTGTTTGAGGTACCACTATTCTGCCAGTATTCCAAAATCATAGGCTCAGCAGTCTCCTCAACTCCTTACTCTTCCACATTCCACAGTCAATTTCAAAATCTTGTCATTTTTACATCAACAATCTCTCTAACATGCAATCCCTATTCCCTACTGACACAATATCATCTCAGTTTAGGCTCTCATCACCTTTCCTCTAGGTCATTACAACAGCTTCCTAATTGGTATCCCTGCATTAAGTCTCCCCCTATTTCAGTCTATTCTCCACAAAGTTGCCAAAGTGATTTTCTTTAAGTGAAGATCTAACTATGCCATTGCCCTGCTCAATAAATTCCAGTGGTTCCCCATTGCTTCTAGGTTGAAATATCAGCTCTGCTGTTTGGATTTTAAAGCCCTTCACAACTTGGTCCCAATCTAATTTTCCAGCTTCATTATAAATATGTAACTATTATAAATTTACATTTATATTATGTATAACTATAAAAATATAAACTTCTCTTCCTAAACCCTCTGGTCCAGCCTAACTGGCAACCTCCCTGTTTGGTAGACATAACATACCACATCCTGTCTATATGTCATTGTTTTGATTGTCCCCTTCCCCTGTCAACACCTAGATGGACAACAACTCCTCACCTCTCATTCATAGAATCCCTTACTTCCTTCAAGATTCTGCTTAAGCATCACCTTGTTGTTGCTATTGGAATCCACCCCTGACCCCATTATCTGCTAGTATCCTCTTTCTCAAACTACCTTGCTTTAAAAATACCATGTATTTATTCTGTATATGCTTAAATATGTATGTGTTATCTCCTCGATATAAGCTTATAGATAGCAAGGATTGTTTGGGGGGGAGGGGGTTTGTCTTTGTATTCTTAGCTCAGTGCCCGGAACATAGTATGTGCTTAATAAATGATTATTGATTATTTGACTGATTGTAAGCCTCAACATGTAAGCTGTTTTAGAGATAGCAAAGCAGAGTTCTGAGTCTCCCTAGTTTCATCTTTTACTTTTAGGTAACCTCAGGGTTAGGGCTTTGGGTAGTAATTAATGTCTGCCTGCCTCCATAGCTCAATTGCTGTGCCTCTCTCATTGTAGTAACTCAGATAAGGGAGAGCTCATGGCTAGGATCCAAGTCAGAAGCTGAAGAACCAGGTAGACAAGCTGAATATCGAATCAACAAAATCACGGAAATCACAGAGTAGAAGATCAAGTTGTGGTCAGAGATAAGGTAGAAATAATCATGAATGAGCAGCCAGGCAAAAATACTGAGTCAAATCAACACGGGCAAAGACTTTGCCAGATTAAGTACCTTTTGGGAGACTAAAGACCATAACTACATAAGTTTCTAGAATTACTTTTCCCCATTCGAGATGTTTACTCATCTCCATTTCTCTGGACCTTTCCTTTTCTCCATGGTTCCTGAAAGATCACTAATGGCAGCTTAGAAATGACAATCTAATTTCTTTGGTACCCCAGCATTTAATTTTGTTTGGCCTTGGAGACTGTGGACGAAAAGAGAATGGGTGGCATATGTCTTCCCTTCTCTCTAGAGAGAGGAATGATTCCATCTTAAAAATATCCAACAGCCTACTTAAATCAGGGAGGGAAAATGCCTTTTTTGCTTAAATTAATCCCATCCCTGTCTTTTCTGCTAGGTTGATAGAAACAAATAGTAGAACACAACTGAAAACGACTAAACACAGACTAAATGTAGATAAGCATGCCAATGTAGCCAGAAACTTTTTTTCTAAAAGTATAAAAAGTTTCCTTCAAGCCTTATTGAACAAGATTTCTTTTTTCTTTTTAAAGCACATCCATAGAGAGGAGGAACTGTGTCTACATGTCCCTGATTAAAGATTTGTGATGTTGGCTGCTCTCCAAGTGGGAAAATTGTGGTTATTTCCATGACAGATATCCTATTATTTAAAGCAGCTAGGTGATTTTCATTTGTATTTTACATATCTTCCCATATATTTTGGGCTTTCTACCTTAACTATGCTTGCTCTACACTTTGAATGTCACTCACCTGGAAAGGGAAAATGTAAGCAAACTATTAGTTTTACTTTCTCTTTGCTATGTTATCATGCTATCAACAGTAGCAAGTGGATTAGAGTGCTGGGGCTGGAGTCCAGAAGATCTGAGTTCAAATTTGACTTCAAATACCAGCTCTGTGATGCTGGACAAGTCACTTATATTGTTTGCCTCAATATCCTCATCTGTAAAAAGGGGATAAGAGCACCTACATTGCAGGGTTGTTGTGAAGATCAAGTGACATAATAGTTATAAGGTACTTAAAATAGTGCCTACCACATACAAATACTATATAAATGTTAATTGTTATTATTATTATTATTATTGCCTTTTTCTGGTGGGATATAAGTGCCTTGAGAGCAGGAGCTGCCTCACTTTTGTATCACTCATAGTGTCTGGTTCATGGTAGATACTTCATAAATGCTCATTGATGAATTAACTGATTAACGGATCTAAGAGCACTAAGATATTATTATATAAGAAGAGTAGAAAGCAAACTGCTAGAATAGATAGGCAACAGTATCCTACTGGCCTCTGAAGCTCTTCATGATTTGGCGCATAGGGGTTAGCAGGGTACAGAAAAGCTTGCATGCATGCCCACATGATGATCACACACTAAAACAAAAAAATAAGCTGAAAAAAAATGATGGCATCCTTGGGTGCCTGTGCTTGAACCCCAGTTTGTAAAATCACATCAGTTTGCAAAATCACATTTCTCCCTAACCTTAAATCTCCCCAGCCTCAGAGCATTATTTCTGCCCCTTCTCCCTGCTAGTACTCTGCCTAGCAACCATTCATGAAATGTTTATCTCCCTTTAGTATAATAACCAGCTATACCTACCGTGTTTCCCTGATAATAAGACCTATCCCAAAAATAAGCCCTCCCCTTACTGTGTAAGATTCCTCTAAAATAAGCCCTCCCCCGAAAATAAGCCCTATTGAGATTGCTACTGTAGTGAAGGTGATCCCCTGCACTACACGCTACATTACGGTACCCTCTGTATGCACTGTCCCCACCCCCCACCCCCCCGCCCCGTGAAACGCACGCCGAGCTCCGAGCTTCATCCAATCAGAGCTGTATCAGTGAGCTCGTCATCCTGTTCTTCCCCAGTGATTTGCTTATTGAATAAAGGTACATTTTTTTGTTCACATTTACCTGTTTATTAAAATTGCTGTCAATGTTCATTAAAATAAGCCCTCCCCTGAAAATAAGCCCTCTGGTGTTTTTCTGTCCAAAAAATTAATAAGACAGTGTCTTATTATTGGGGAAACACAGTATGAATTCTTCAGTGGGCTATCTATGAGTAACTCATAGATTATACACATCCTGGATCCCTCATTAGCTTGGGACATATATATACATCTGTCTTGTCAAACATAACATTGATGGGTAGCTGACTGGGCATTTCTCAGTCAGCCCTGACAACTAGTTGACTTAGTGACATTTCAAGCTTAAAACCACACCTCCGTGCAGCCCCTCCTTGAGCTATTTCCCAGTGAATTATGGGCAATATGCCTGCTCAGTAGATGTTAAAAATGCATGTTCCTTTAAGAACTGACCACTCCTTATTTCCTCCCTAATCCCACCCTTATTCACCTAGCTAGCATAATTGGCACAGATTATACTATGGATTTTTCTATCAAAACTTTAATTCTACCCCTTTAAAGTTGCAGGTTTCCTAAAACCTCCTACCTGCTTGATAGTGTAACAATAAACTTTTACCAACTTGACTCAGAATGCTTGAACCTGTGAATTCATTCCAGACTGCCCACCGAGAGACTCTTGGGGTCCCTCAAACACCTATCATCCCTCTTCAAAAAATACAATTCCACGAAGCACATAAAGGTTGTAAATTGCATGCTAGTCAGGTTCCTTTCATCTGCTCTCAAAATCTAATTTCCTTTGTCATATTACAATTTTCACACTAAAAGAAAAAGTTAATATATTTCATTTATTCAAGTCAGAGTTATTATGTTTAATGCTCACTCTGAGTGAATTGATGACAATGTGTCTTAAAATATGAAAATAAAACAATTCACCAGATGCTCTGCTTTTGTATGGTCAACATATCAGCAAGTGCAAATAATATATGATCATAGTAATGCTGGAGGGAGGGGATGTGAAAAGGAAGATAGGATGATGCAGAAGAAAGGAGCAATTTAAAGAGAGTTAGAGAAGACTACCTGGAGGAGAAAGTTTTGAGTCAAGTTTTGAAGGCTGGAAGGGATCAGCATGGCTGTGTACTGTTTTCACTCCATGAGCAATCTAGGACCCTAGATTTAAGGATCCGAAAGCTGAAAGAATCTTCCTAGAGCAGGGCTCTGATAATTCACTTTCCTGATCAAAATCCTTTTATGTCTCCAAACTGCCAAGTCCTTATCCCCGAAATTATGATAGTGACCTCAACCTGTACTGCCATCCTCCCTTATGTTCTATTACTATCCAAACCCTATGTATAATTGGTGCTTCAGTTAATTCCTACTAGTCATCAGGATCCAAATGTTTCTTATGCTTTCCAGTCTCCACAATTTTTCATCCTTCAAATGTAATTTATTCCATAGAGCCTTCCCTGATCCTAGCTCCCCTCTGTTCAATTCAATTCTGTAAAGCACTGCTCTAGGTCCTAGGGAGACAGAAGCATGATGGAAATGTGCTGTCAAAAAGTTCAATCTTTTTATCTTTTCCTTTGTGCCTTTCTTAAACTACCTATTTGTTACCTTTTACAATTAGAGGAAACTTAGTGCTTTGGATATCTCAGTGTCTACCAACATTGTCTCATTTGATCTGGGTCTCGGTTTTCTAATCTATAAAATGAGAGACTTAAATTAGGGAATCCTAACATGGAGTTGATGAACTTGATTTTTTTTTTTTTAAGCAATTGGGGTTAAGTAACTTGCTCAAGGTTACACGGCCAGTTATTATTTCTGGGTGTGGTGCTGAGTATCTGATTTGATCCAGGTCTTCTCAACACTGGAGGCGGTGCTCTTACTTGCTGTGCTACCTGGCCGCCCCGATGAACTTTAAAAATTTTTTGAAAATTTTATTTTAATATAATTGGTTTCCTTTGTAATCTTATATATTTTATGCATTTAAAACATTTTTCTGAAGAGTTCATAGGCTTCACCAAACTATCAAAGGGGTCCATAATAAAAAAAAAAAGGTCAAGAACTCTTGATCTAAATGAATGAAGTTTATTAAAAGTTCGCTTGTATTAGACACAGAGTAAGTCTGTGCTAGGTCATTCTGTGGCTCTCTCACTTTTCTATGGAGCTCACCCTCGTGGCATTCTATAGCGCTCTCACAAACATGAAGACAGGATGGGGTCTTATTGTGGGAGGAATCCAGGGGTGGTCTAGGGGAGGAGTTTGGGGAAGGTCTTCAGGAGGAGTTAATGAGGTCAATGATTGATTAAGGGTGGGAAGTCGAAGGAGGCCACCTGGAGACCACAAACAATGGTGGGCTAGGCCAGTTCAAGGGTGAATTGACACTTTTTTGGGGAAGTCTAGTAACTGAGGGTGGGAAATCTAGTAACAGAGGCTTGGGCTCAGCCACAATATAAGGCTTATTGCCTCATGCAAATGCCTCATCAAATGAGACAATTTAATCAAGAGACCAAGGAAGGTTCCCAGAGCCTGTACCTCAAGGACTCTAGGAGAGCTTGAGGGGGCTCCCAGAGCTCACATCTCATCAGGTCATGCATCAGTTATCCTTGACCCTTGTCAAGGTGACGATTCCATCCTTTTTCACATTCGTTAATAAATATCAGTTAATATATTTCTTTGTTGACATGCTGTACTCAACTTCTTCATAATTCTTTGTAATTTGTTATACCCTGCATATGTCTAATTTTACCTTTTCATTGCCTTTTGGGGTATCCTCAGTTTGAAATTTTGAGGGACCTGAGTGTTTCATGACTCTGAGTTACACAACACCTGATAAGAGTTATGTTGTTCTTATGTCTGCTGAAAATTTACCATTTCAGTGTTCCAATCTGCCTTTTTCAAGTTTTCTATTTACATGATGATATCTTTCATAGGTATATAAATCAAAGGCTTACAATGCACTTCCACAGTATATGATAGTCAGCATGGAGTTGTTGATAGAGAGCCACTGGGGAGTCAGTATAATCTCGGCTCAAATTCTGCTTCAGACAAACTGGCTGTGTAACATTGGGCAAGTCTATTAATCTCGTAGTGCCCTAGGCTACTCTCTCAGATTATGTGTCTACCTACATTTTTTGAGGGAGTTTTCTTATTGGTCACTTCCCTATACCAACAAAATCATAGAGATTTCCCACAATGTTTTACAATCTGTAATTTAATTTTCATATAAACTTTGAGATAAGCTTGCTAGGAAATAGTTCTTCCATTACAGATAAGGAAACAGGCTGAGAATGGTTACTTAGAACTCAGACTCAAGTGAAAATGAATAACAAATTGTTCAAACTACATGTTCAAGACACCAAGTTCCCTCCCATTGCACCTCACCCTACCTTACTATCCCTTAATAAAACCCACAGTCCCTTCCAACAACTTTTACCTAGAAAGGTCCCTCCTGGATTGCTTCTGGATGAGAACATTCATCCACTTGAGGATTTAGGTATTTGAGGATAAGGGCAAAAAAGAAAGAACCCAAATTAGGGAGAATTTGGATAAGTCCTCAAGGAGGGGCAGGAATGTTTATAATCTCTTCAGTTTGGAGAATTCCATCCACAAGCTTTTTTTTTTCCGTAATAGCTTTTTCCCATTACCATAAAAAACTTGAGGAGCAAGTATTTAATATTCATTCAGATTACCTTTGAGAAGCTAAACTTTGAGGTTCTTTAGAGTTAAAAAGCTGCAGCAAGTAGAGGTAATAAGGCTATGATCACATAGCATACATTTTTTAGGCCAGTCCCAATTTGAAAAAAAAAGTTGTGCAAAATGCTTATTTTTTTATCAGACCATGGGCCCAAATATTTGGTTCAGAAAATGTCATTACAGATGCTTAGAGGTTCAGCGTGCAGAGCACTCGGATGCTGACGTGGGTTCATATCTATCCTCAGACACTTATTAATTATGGGACCTTTGGCAAGTCACTTAACTTCTCTCAGTCTCGATTTTCTCAACTATAAAATGGGGAGAATAATAACAAGCACTTACTTCAAAGAGTTATTGTGAGGATCAACTGAGAAAATATTTGTTAAGTGCTTAGCATGGTGCCTGCCATATAGGAGGTGCTTAATAAATGCTTGTTTTCTTCCTTTCCTTCTTTCTTATACATAGATATCATCACCTTGAAGCTATTATAGATTTAATGCTATACCAATCAAAGTCCCAAAGGGATACTCATATCTTAAAGAGGCCTATTCACTGAATACTTGATCTCCCATCCTCTGGAAATGCCAAGAAGGAGAGCTGATGAGTCCTAGAGTTTGAATAAAGGGATGTGATGATCCCATTGAGTGAAACATTTATGGTCCAAAGCCTGGTTGAGGTGGAGGTGCAGTTCTAGGAGGAGGAGGCAGGGCAATATTAACCTGTGCTTAAGG
This sequence comes from Petaurus breviceps papuanus, assembly GCF_028583685.1. Lineage (NCBI taxonomy): Eukaryota > Metazoa > Chordata > Mammalia > Diprotodontia > Petauridae > Petaurus > Petaurus breviceps. Next base: position 19,698,491 of record NW_027187358.1, read on the forward strand.
ACCTCTGGCAGGGACATTAAAATAATTGACAAATGCTTCTTCTTATGCTGCTAGAAGAGAGGAAAGAGCTCCAGTAAGTCCTAGAACAAGCTTTAGTTTAATTCTAGAGTCTGTTGTTCCTTCTTTTTTCCTTTTCTTTTCCTCTGGCTTCCCAGGATCTTCTTCTTTTCACATTAAGCTTGTGTTCATTTATAGTCAGTTTGTTGAAGAATTTCTTAGCATCCATCTTTGCAGCTTACTTTGTGGCATGCATGAGAGCATTCTGTACCACCATAATCATTTGGAATTCATCTAACTGATAAAAGTGATTTCTGAGATCAGTCTCTCGGAGATAATATCTCCCAACATATGAAGTATGTTGTGGTCTTACTATCTGGTGGCATTGCTGAAGCCAATTTTAGAAGCTTGAGTGTCCTAAGATTATTAATGCCATAATAGTGATCTGTAATGTTCTGATCAGCAAGGGTGTCATCAACATCTGTGGGCTTCTCAGGTCACTATGGACAGTGTTCTCTTTCATAGTCTCCTTTAACCCAAAAGGAACAAATGTGAAAATGATTATTATCATAGAAAGGAGGCAATCCAAGTAAATTTGAGTTTATTGACACTGGTAGCCTTCTCAAGAATACCCATTAGGTGAGTCTCATCAAAATTAGAAATCCCTCTTTCAACATTCTTTATTCATATTATAGTTAGGCATGATATACTTAAAGGACAATTCTGAATCCCAGACCTTAATAGATAAACTGTACTCTAGGTCTCAAAGGTAGATGTGACAAGCATTTTTTAGCCTACTGCAGGTTTGGCACATAAGATGCATGTGAACACCATGAATGATATGACATAAATTTTGTATTCATTTCCATACTTCTGTTTGGTCATCTAGGTATTGGGATTTTCTTTCAAGGCTCTTCTGACAGAATTGGGAAGTTCAAGTCCTCTAGGTTTTGCCTGTTGTAAGGTTTGGAGCTCAGAAAAATAGCCATCTTAGAACCTGCGTGGGAGAGAAAATCTTAAGAAAACAAGGAAGAGAGGCAATTATAAAAGATAAAATAGATAATTTGGATCACATGAAATTGAAAATCTTTTGAACAAATAAAATTATTACATCTAGGATAAGGCACAAAATAATAGATTGGAGGGGGAATTCTTATCAAAATTTGTGGATAAGGGTTTATTTATAGACAACTAACAGAAATACATGATTGATTAATTGATTGAAATATATGAAAAAACCCATTATTCAATAAATAAGTAATCAAATGATATATACAATTGGATTCCTTGCTGTTGCATGAACAAGACTTCCATCTTTTGGTTTTGGTCACTTTCTCTGGCTGTCCTCCATACTGTGTCTCCCTGTTCTCTCTCTTTCAGCCTTCCCTTGCTTCCTTTAAGATTCAACTAAAGACCCATCTTCTACAGGAAGTCTTTCCTAATCCCTCTTAATTCTAATGCTCTTATTTTCTGTTTATTTTGTATATAACTTGTTTATACACATTTGTTTGCTTGTTGTTTCCCCCACTAAGTTGTGAGCTCCTAGAGGATATGGACTGTCTTTTGTCTCTTTTTTACATCCCTAGAGCTTAATACAGTTCCTGGCACATAATAAGTACTTAATAGATGTTTGTAGACTGATCAACAAATCACTAATAATAAGGGGAATGCAAATGAAAACAACCCCAAGATTCCACCTCACACTCAAGAAAATTGTCAGAGAAAAGATGTAAATAACTTATGTTGGAGGAGTTGTAGAAAGACCAGTACACTAATCCATTTTTGGTAGAGCTATGAATTATTCCAACCAGTCTAGAAAACAATTTGGAATTATGCAAATATAGTGACTAAATTACTGGAGAAGGAAATGGCAAACCTCTCCAGTACCTTTGCTAAGAGAACCCCACAGACGATATTGGCATAATATGGTCCACAGCATCACAAAAAGTTGGACACAAACAAGAGCGGCTAAATTACTCACTAAGATTTTAGCTACAAACAGTTTATGGTGTTAACATTCTAAGAGTATTTAAATGTTACTATGTAACTTTTTAAGGTGCCCACAAGCTTCCAGATCCAAAGAATGAATCTCTAATGATGGGATTTTAAGCAAGGAGACAGAGATTTCCTTAAACAATCAAATCCTATCATATAGATACTTGCCTTGTTCATTTCAGTTAAGGAGATAACAATGTACTGAGTTTTTTTTCCCTAGTAGTTATGTTGGATTCACAGTATCTCATTTAGTCCCCCAATGACGAATGGTGGTTATGAAAAGATGGGAAGAGAAGGGAAGGAAATACACACTTATTAAGCACCTACTAAGACACTGTATTCAGCATTTTACAAATATCTTATTTGATACTCACAACTACCTGTGAGTTACTATAATCCCCATTTTATAGTTGAGGAAACCCACAGAGATAGAGGTTAAGTGACTTTTCCAGAGTCATACAGCTAGTATGTGACTGGGGTTGCATCAGACCTCAAGTCTTCTGGACTCCAAGTCCAACACTCTATCCATATGTGTTACCTAACTTCAATGGATGGTTTTCTAGGATTATACACTCTTCAACCATAGACCAGAGAGGAATTAGCTGGCCCACATGGAAACTAACCCCTAGAACTTGCTCTCATTAGCATCAGACTTTAACCAAATGAAATAACTATATTTAAGAAAAAAAAAGAAATTACTATCTTTTTGTTTTTAAGATTCATTCAGGTGAAATTAAGAGGTGAGAGAGGAATATAATGAGAGGAGATAGAGAGAGACAGAATGGGGTAAACTATCTCATATAGAAGAGGCAAGGAAAATGGTTACAATGGAGGGGAAGAACAGGAAGGCAAAAGGGAATGGGTCAACCTTATTCTCATTGAATTTGGCTCAGGGAGGGAATGACATACACACCAAATAGGGTATCTCATCCTACAGGAGAGTAGGGGGAAAGGGGATGAGAGGGAGGATTATGGAAGGGAGGGCAGGCTTGGGGGGAGGTAAGTTGGAAGTACCCACTTTTGAAAAGGGACAGGATCAAAGTAGAGAATAGAACAAGTGGGAGGTGGAATAGGAGGGAGGGAAATATAATCAGTCTTTTACAATATCTCTATTATGGTGATGTTTTGCATAGCTACACCAGTACAACCTATACTGAATTGCTTATCTTCCCAGTAAGGGTGGGTGATAAGAGAGGAAGGGAATGAATATGGAATTCAAAGTTTTAAAACCAAATGTTTAAAAATATGTATATGCTGTTATTAATACTATTTTACATGTAATTGGGAAATAAGATATACAAGCACTGGGGCATAGAGATCCACCATACCCTACTGGAAAAGTCAAAGGGGGTATGGGAGAAGATATGGGAGAGAGCAGATTGGAAGAGGGGATATCCTGTGGGACTGCTATTTTGGGGTGGTGGGTAGGGGAAAAACAGGGAGAAAATGTGTAACTCAAAATCTGGCGGAAATGAATAATGTAAACCACAAGTTAATAAAGCATTTGAAAAAAAAAGATTCATTCAAAAGGGAGGGAAATGATATCAGCATTATATAACATTTTCTTATGTTAATATTCTAGAAGTTGTTTTTAAGAAAATTAATCAAGTATCCTAATTTTTGGAATTGTGTCACCTTATATCATCAATACTATAATCTTGACAGCAAAATAATTGTTAGAGTTCAAAGAGTGAGACAAAAATGAGAAAGAATCCACTCTTTCCCCCATCTTAAACTTAAATGTTAAAATGAGAGTGCTTTTATTTAATTTTTTTTTAAGCAATTGGGGTTAAGTTACTTGCTCAAGGTTATACGGCCAGGTGTTTCTAGGTGGGTGCTAAGTGTCTGAGCCCAGATTCCATACCAAGTCATCCCGACTCTGGGGCTGGTGCTCTTACTCGCTGTGCTACCTGGCCACCCCAATGAGAGTGCTTTTAAAATAATTCCAACAATAATAAAATAATTCCATTAATTTTGAATAATGCCTGTAATTCATTTTTTGGGAAGTGGGGAGGGACAGAAACAATTTCTCTTGCATGAGGAATTCCCAGCATGGATTTTCCCTCTACCAAGGCAGATTAGCAACTAATCTGCAATTTATAATAATTGAGAGTTACCTGAGGGCATAAGAAGTTAAGTAATGGTCACTAAACCAGCATGTGTCTCTTGCAGGATGTACAAATTTAGAGACATCTCCACTCCAAATGTACATATGGACTATTGGTGCCCAACCTGTGGTAGAGCCTTCCAAGCTCATTTTGGTCTGATTAGCAAAAGTCAGACATACTGTACCTTGACCCCAACATAGTGATATAATTTTGGTCCTCTTGACTTATCCAAATTGTGCCCATACTGGAGAGCACAACTCTAGACCTTCCTGCTCCATAAAGCCTTTCTAGGTTATTCCAGTTCACAGTGATCTATGCCATCTCCGAGGTTGTAAGCAGCCTAGGCCATTTAGAGAAATTACCCATTTGGGGATAACCTTTTCTGGAAGCTTCCAACCCCAACCCAGTTACTTACATTTTTGTCTTACAGCTGTTTCTGGAGCCCCATTAGTACAAAAGCATATCATACAGCCCTGATCTCAGTATTACTAAATTTATTGTCTTCATTCTTCATGTTAGCCTTTAATTATATGGTGGCTTACATTGTTTTTTTAACTGTTTCATATGTATATAAAAGTAAATATATATGCACACATATGTGTTTACATATGCATATATATATATGGATATATATCTATATACAGTCAGCCTTCATCTTTTGTGGGAGTAATGTTCCTAGAAAATGGCCAAAAGTAAAAAATGTAAATGTTGATACATTGAACCTATGGGAAATAGAGGGTTAAGTTTCTGTGACCACCAAAAACTGAGATTGCTGAAAATACACTTTTCTGCATACAATTCTTTATAACAAAATGTTAATTTTGATAGTACTTTTCCTAATAGTAACCATGAAATAACCCATAAAATGCAGTATACAAAATAAAATTGGTAACATGCAAAACATTTTTTTCTCTCTAGTAATTCCCTAGAATTCTGTGACCTTTTGTGTAAACACCTCAATAAAAAAATTGATTTCAGAAAATATTCAATTTTTATAACACAGAAAATCTACAGTACAATAAGTACTACAGAAAATAAAATTCTTAAAACCAAAACATTTTTTAACCTGAATCTTATCTTCCACCGTGTCAGATGGTAAAGTGAGGCATTGTACTGTATACTGTACTGCTCTAAGTCTGTCTGTTTTGGCTGCTCTCTGAAAACCAAGGGAGAGGTTGCTGGGACTTTATTTGCTACTGTCAGAAGCCTCTGAGACTGGTGAAGTCTCAACATCTTCTCCAGTGCTGTCCTTCATGGTTGGTGGACAGCATTGGAGATCATGAAGGACAAGCCAGCCTAAAGTGCCAGGGTAGCAAGCAATGTCTTCACTGTGTGCTGTTTGAAATCCTTAAGGGTCTTGGAGTGAATAAGATCAGTGAAGCACCTAGTAGAATACCAGCTGCTCTACCAACTTGAGTATCATGTCTATCATTGTTTTCTCTATTGCACATAACTTCGAATGTTTGGGTTGCCAATATGAAAGTGAAAATAAAATTACTAATGAAATCATGAGAATGCTTGACTTCACAGAAGTTAAACTTTGAATGCTGAAGATCAAGTATATAGATACACACACACACACACGTTTACCAGGAGGATTATAAACTCCTTGAAAGTAAAATAGCTAGGAGTGTTTGCACTTTAGTAATTACTACACATTATAGCTAAGGCAAGTGACATGAATCATGCTCTCAGTTTGACTGGAGGTGAGAAGTAGGAGGAAGGTGGGTTAGGGGACGATCTAAGCCTAAGCTGTGTGGTTTCTATGATGTTGAAAGACTGCAAGTGTGTTAGTTCTCTTTACATCCATCCTTCTCTAAATTTGGAACACTTTAAATTCACTTCTCTGGTTAAAAAAGACCTGTAATCCCACCTGAGTTATGTTTCTGGCGGCATAGTCTTTTTTCCCTCTGTTATTTCACCTCCTCTACATCTTGTACATACCAAGTTATTGACCTGTCGTCTCCCCGTTAGCATATGAGCCACTTGAAGGCAGGGACTACTTTTGTCTTTCTTTACATCCCGAACACTCAGTGCCTGGTACGTAATAAACAATTAATAAATGCTTGTGAATAAATGCTACTGACCAATTATGCTAAAAAAAAATTCTTGAATTGAAATCTTCTTGCTTCTGAGGCCTCTTTAGATCCTTCAGGGAGGAAGAATTCCACTATTAAACTATTTTCTTAATCTATCTTCTCCAGCATCATCATGGTCTCTCCTTTTCCCTTACCTTGCCTAACCTATTTTCAGGTATAATTGAGGCAATCGGGGATTCAGACTTCTTTGGGAAGGCCAAGGATAAGGAGATGTTAGCTGTTTCTACCATTCTTACAGTGGTCCAAAGGGATTTCTAAAAGCAATTGGAAAGAGGCCAAGTTTGCTGGCAGAGCATCAACTGGTGCCTTTAGTACTATTGCAGTACCAGAATGACAAAATAGCCTCCAATACAAGGCTTATCTCCCTGCACTCCAGCCAGAAGGATATCCTAAGAATGGGAACCCATGACTCACCAACCAGTAATAAAAATGAGTGTAGACTCTGAGTATTGTCTGAGAATAAACATTGAGATAGGCCTTGCTATTTGTTTCAGCTAAGTGCCCTGAGAGTTTACAGAAATAATAAGAACTGATATTTATATAGCACTTCAGGTGTTATCTCCATTTAACAGAAGAGGAAGTTAAGATTGAGGGAAGTTAAGTGCTTTACACATGGTCACACAAGGGACGTCAGAGTCAGGATTTGAACCTAGAACGGAGGTTTACAGCTTTACCTGGGCTGCCTTCAATAAGCCTTTCCTGGTTCCCATTAATGCTGATGCCTTCCCTCTGAGATTCCCTCTGACTTACCTTCTATAGGTCTTTTTTTGCACATAGTTATTTTCATGTTGTTTTCCTTATCAAACTATGAACTACTTGTGAGCAGGGACTGTTTTTGCCTTTCTTTGACTCCCACTCACTTAGCACAGGTCCTGGCACATAGGTAGGAACTTAAAAAGTACTAGTTGACTTTCTGACAATTCATTAGGATATCTCTCACATCCATAAAAACTACTCTCAACCAAGAATGTATCTATTAAACAATAAAGTGATTTTGGTGGGGAAAAGGTCTGTAGCTGATACTAACTTAGGTGGAATCAATATTAGCATATATTTTGTTGCTTATTTCTCATCCAAGATAATAACAGAACTCAAATTTCACTATATTAGTTTATTCTAGCAGCAGAACATAGCCCCGTAGTAAACACTGGAAGGTGAGAAGAAATACTCCTTCTGTCTCACAGAATCTTCCACATACATATAATCTTAAATGCTATATGAAACTAACGCCCTTTCCAAGCAAATACCACATCACCACAAATCTGTTTATAGTACAGCTATGTCCTAATGATATGTATCCGTAGCTAACGTAGTGAAAAACTGCTATAAGTAACCATGGTATCTATATATAGGCAAGTGGTTAAAAAAAATTTAGGGCCATCAGTCTAAATCATAATCCATTTGTGAAGAAACATTTCTTTCTTTTTTTTTTTTTAAGCAATAGGGGTTAAGTAACTTGCTCAAGGGTTACACAGCCAGTTATTTCTGGGTGTGGTGCTAAGTATCAGAGCCCAGATTCAATCCCAGGTCATCCCAACTCTGGGGCCAGTGCTCTTACTTGCTGTGCTACCTGGCCACCCCGAAACATTTCTTTCTTCATTTGAATGAGATTCTTGGGGAAATATTCCAAAAATTGATATGTAACTCTGACTAACCTGGCCCTCACTGCCTGAAGGTCAGATATGTTACATTTCAAGCCTCCCCCAGGATTCTCCAGTACTCTTAAAGGGGATTAGGAGGTCCCTAGGCTGTCTGCAAATGGCTTCAGCCCTCACTAATGCTATTCCCTCAAAGGTAAGGAGAGTACTTCCCTGTACCCCAGTTACTTTTGGCCACTAACAGCCTGGATTAGCTTATATCAGGAAATATTTACTCAAAGGTATCATCACAAATATATATATATTAACTCCCCCGGTATATGAGGCTTAATCCCTTTCCCCCTTTTCACTACCTCATTCAATGGGAGTGGAAGGAGATTAGATTCATAGTTTAGTTTGGTTCCAGTCAGAAGCACAGTCCCATTTCTAAGTCAAAACTCACTTCACTTGAGTCCCAGGCACCTTGGCTTCTCAGAGCTTTCATGCTCCTTGCCTGGCTGCACCATCTTGGCTACAATCCTGCTTCCAAGGTAATCATAGGTCCTCTGAGGATTGCCTCCTGGAGGAAGAGAAACAACACAAAACAGAAGCAAATACTTCCTAGGACCATTTCTGTGGAGCTGCAGTGAACGAGGACTTTCTCCCTGACTGTTTCAGTTCATGATGCCCATGCTATGTGTGAAGTGTGATCTTCACGCTCTGGACACAACAGGTAAGAGTAGCTGGAAAGAGCCACAGAAAATGAGTAGTGAAAAAGAATTTAACCCTGCTCAGTTTGACCAGTTTAAAGGGTGCAGCCATATGACAGAGAACACAGAGCTCTCCCTGTTAGGTAATATAGACACGCTTTGAAGTGCCTTCAAGGGTACCTTTATGTTAGGTGACTGGGTGTGCCCAGACAAGACTGTATTGCAGATGTATATATACTGTGCATTTTGGGAGAGATAAGGAAGAAAGGAAGCAGTGATACGATTTTTATTCTATCATCAACTACAATAACAACAGATATTTATTGAATTATTTCATTATGTGAAAGGCATTGTGCTAGGTTAGAGGATGTACAAAGAAAATAGATCCTGCCTAAGGGAACTTGTAGACTAAGTGGGAGAGTTCAGCAGGTCAATCTTTCTTCACTTTGAAAGAGTTTCCTTTGACCTCCTGGAAAACTATTGTTATTTCCACTACAATCTTTTAAATTCATGCTGAGTACAACTTTGCTAAATCGTAGGAGACTGAGGCTGAAAGATTGGAGGTGGCCTCCCATTTTATACTGGAATTCCCCACTGGATTTGTGATTTCATCAGTGTTGAGAGATTTCAACCCATCCATGCTTTCTCATTCAGTGTGTTTTTGTTCATTTTCTTCCATATATCTTTCCTAGAAGATCCACCCAACATATTGGAGGCCTCCCCCTACCATGAGGGTATAGAGGAATAGCCTCTGATTGGCTACCTAGCTACCTAGCCAGAACAGGATGCATCTTTTAAACCACCAGACTGGGCAGTGTCTCTTCTGGGAGCTCTTTCTTGCTCTCTCTTTCCTCATTTTTTTTTTTGGAAGGTAGGGCAATTGGGGTTAAGTGACTTGCCCAAGGTCACATGGCTAGTTTTTTTGTGTTGTGTCTGAGGCCAGATTTGAATTCAGGTCCTCCTGACTCCAGGGCTGGTGCTCTATTCACTGTGCTACCTAACCAGCCCTCTTTTCTCATTTTTTCCAGAGGGTGAAGAATACAGTTTTCTCACTGTGTGGGTGCCAAGTACCAGTCCAAGAAGGGAAGATATCTTCTACCTACTCTTTCTTTTACCCACAGCTTTGATAAATGGACCTAGGGAGTATTTGTTTTGGTTCTATTTTGTTTATTATGTTTTATGTGCCACCTGTGATCCCTTCTGGACCTAGCAGTTCAAGTCATGGCAACCTTGGAGCCAGTATGTTAGTGTAGCAGCAAGCACCCCAGCGTCCCCAGGGTGGCTGCCAAAACAGGTTCTTGGATCTGCTTTGTTAAAGGAAAGCAATTCAAAATGGGTTAACAAGCTTACTTTAATCAGCCAAATATGTATCGTTTACCTAGTTCAGGGGAAAAAGATCAGCACCCTGAACTTCAGAGTATACAGTCAGAATTATCAAGACAGAGAAACAGATCAAGTAGACAGATTTCCAAACTGTCCAACCATTACATCCATACAAAATCAACATCTGGGTTTTTCAAAGCTGGGGGGGGGGGGGCTCTCAACAATAGCTTCCCAGCGTCTCATCTGATCAAATCACAGAACACTTCTCAAAGTGAGCCCCAAAACAAAGCCTCAAATCAGGGTTTATATAGCCTTCTCCTGGATCAGAGAATGTAACAACCTTCTGGACCCACTGGCCAATCAAAAAGTATCTACTGAAAAACAAGCCTCCCACCCCAGGCTCCAGGTGCACTTTAGCCTAGGGGCAGGGAAAATCTTAAAAATTTACATTCCCATTACAGTTAGTCAGGGAGTCCATCAGGGAGGCCCTGGGGAGCCAGGACCTGGGTCTTGAGCTAGGGGGCAGTTTGGGCTTAGAACTGGAACTGGATTCTATAGGAACTGAGCTAAATTGTTTGTACATTTGTTTATAGTTTTGAAGTAAATATTCCTCTGTAAAAGCTAATTTGACTTTTAGTGCTTATATGAAACCGGGGTGCAGAGGACCACTCCCAGAATTGGGGGAAGATTATCTGTGGAGGCTGGAGGGATTGGAAGAGAACCTAGACATACCCTAATTCCCTTCCTAGAATGTGAGAACACTGAAAGAAGGATGGCCTTCAGGCAGTGGAGACCAGGGTAGTCAGTTTTGTGTACTGATATACTATTTGACTAAAGTGGACATTTAATTCTCTGACATAGTCAACATAGTAGGTATAGGCTATCAATATAGTTTTTCCTGCATGGATTATTAGGATAATTTATTTTTTTTATTTTATTTTTCCCCAGTTACATGTAAAAATAATTTTTAACATTCATTTTTAAAATTTTGAGTTCCAAATTCTCTCCCTTTCTCCACCCCTACCTCACTTTCCCTCATTTAAAAGGCAAACAATTCAATATACATCATATATGTGTAGTCATGCAAAACATTTCCATAACAGATATGTTGCGGAAGAAAACATAGACCAACAAAAACCCAAACCCAACCTTCAAGAAAAGTAAAGCAAAAAAGTATGCTTCAATTCAGTTACCATCAGTTCTTTCTCTGGTGATGGGTAACATTTTTCTTCATAAATCCTTCAGAGTTGTCTTGGATCATTGTATTGCTAAGAAAAGCTAAGTTATTCATAGCTGATCATTTTATAGTATTGCTGTATATTTTGTCTACTTTGCATCATCTCATGTAAGTCTTTCCAGGTTTTTCTGAGAGCACCCTGTTCATCATTTCTTATAGCACAATAGTATTCCATCATAATCACATACCACAGTTTGTTCAGCCATTCCACAATTGATGGGCATCCCCTTAATTTCCAATTCTTTCCCATCAGAAAAGAGATGCTATAAATATTTTTGTATGTGTGGTTCCTTTTCCTTTTTGTTTTTTATCTCTTTTGGCATACAGACCTAGTAATGGTATTGCTAGCTCAAAGGGTATCCAGTTTTATAACTCTTTGGATATAATTCCAAATTGCTCTAAAGAATGGTTGAATCAGTTTCACTACTGATTAATGTTTCATTTTTCCCATATCCCCTCCAACATTTGTCATTTTCCTTTTCTGTCCTATTAACCAATCTAATAGCTATTAGGTAGTACCTCAGAGTTATTTTAATTTGCATTTCTCCAATCAATAGTATGTTAGAGCATTTTTTCATATGGTTATAGATAGGTTTGATTACTTTATCTGAAAACTGTTCATATCTTTTGATCATTTATCAATTGAAGAATGGCTTTTATTTTTATAAATTTGATTCAGTTTTCTATGTTTGGGAAATGAGACCTTTAACATACAAACTGTATTTCCCTCCATCTTATCTCCCTGCCCCCATTTATTCTATTCTCTCTCTTCTTTCATCCCATCTCTCTCAAAAGTGTTTTGCTTCTGACTACCCCCTCCCCCAATCTACTCTCCCTTCTATCACTTTCCCCCTTCTCTTATCCCTTTCCCCTCCTACTTTCCTGTAGCATAAGATGAATTTCTATAGCCAATTGAGTATGTATGTTATTCCCTCTTTGAGCCAATTGTGATGATAGTAAGGTTCATTCACTCCACCTCACTTCCCCCCTCTTCCCCTCCACTGTAAAAAACTTCTTGCCTCTTTTATATGAGTTAATTTACCTCATTCTACCACTCCCTTTCCCTTTCTCCCAGGACATTCCTTTTTCATCCCTTAATTTTATTTTTTTAATAAAATATCTCCTTCAATCTGTTGACTCTTTTCCACGATTTTCTTGCATCCCTCTTATTTCTCTTTCCAATTTTTCCTCTACCTTTTTTACTTGATTTTCAAAATCCTTTTTGAGCTTTTCCATGGTCTGAGACCAATTCACATTTTTCTTGGAGGCCTTGGACATAGGAGCTTTGAGTTTGTTATCTTCTTCTGAGTGTGTTTTTGATCTTACTTATCACCATAGTAATTTTCTATAGTCAGAGGGTTTTTTTCTCATTTTTGCTCATTTTTCCAGTCTCTTACTTGACTTTTAACTCTTTTTTAAAAGTAGGGCTCTGCTTCCATAGTGGAGGGTACACTATCTCAAGCTTCAGGGATTTTATGAAGCTGTTTTCAGAGATACTTCTAGGGACCTGTACATTTTCAGTTCTTCTGGTCTAACCTATCTATGGCCCAAAGAAGTTTATAAGTTGTACAGGTCTGATCGATAGGGAATTCCTCTTTCATTTGGGCCTTGAATATCCTATTCTCTATAATCATGGTGAATAAAGTGGGACATAAACAATGTTCCAGCAAAGAAGACTGAGGTAAATCATTTTGATAGGAGGAAAATCAGGAGATAATCATCACCACAATATCATAGAAATGAAAAACAAAGTAATATGAGGGATGCGCTGAAGGAAATCTAGTCATAATAGAGGGGATCAGGGAAGAATTCATAAAATAAGTGGAATTTTAGCTGGACTTTAAAAGATGAAGAGGAATTCAGTAGATCATGAGGGAAAGAGAGGACATTATAAACATAGGGAATAGTGTGGAAAAAAAAAGTATGAAGGAGAAAAAGCCTAGGGCATATTTAAGAAGTAGAACATTTCAATTTTACTGGAGCAGGAAGTGTATGGTGGGTAGTGGTATGTGATAAAGTTGGAAACACAGTTTCCAAAAGGTCCTTGCCTTTGAAAGGCTTTGAATCCTAGAGAAAATACTAAAAACTACTCATCAGACAACAGTAAGACATTGAAGTTTTTAAAAAAAGTTTTATTGATATGTTTTGTTTTTACATTACATTTATTGAATATACTCATTTCATGATAGATCTCTTGTGACAAAGTAAGACAAGTAAATCCCACAATACAATGATTTTATCTGAAAGCACATGCAACATTCCACCTCTATAGCATCCTGTACCTCTCTATTTTAAAAAATGGAACAGAAATGTGTTTTCTCTTCCTTCTACCTCTATTTGAAAAAAAAAGAAAAATCTATTTCTTGTAATGTAAGAAAAAGCATAGTCAAGCAAAAGAAATTCCCTCAACATCTGTGTATAAAATATATGAAACATTATACATTTATATATTTTAATATACAATATATTCATATATGTTAATATAGCACATATATAGAAATTAAATATATTATCTTATATGTTTATATTTTTAATACAGTATATATTTATATATTTTTAAGATATATATAATATATCACACATGTTTATAGTCATCGAGGGAATTTCTTTTGCTTTATATGCAAAACATATCTGTTTATATATTTTAATGTGTATTTATACACTTTAATATATTATATATCACATATTTGTATACAGTCATTGGGGGAATTTCTTTGCCTTAACTATACCTTTTGTAAAAAGAATTCTTTTCCTTTTATGTATGAATATATAATGTTATATATATTTATACATATATGTCTCATTCTTCACACTAAATCTCTCATCTCTCTGTAATAGATAGCATGTTTCATCATTAATCCTCTGAAGTCATGAATGCTCACTGAAGTTATAGTTTTTACAACTTTCAAAGTTTTTTTTATTCTGTGACTGTTATTATATAAATTGTTTGGTTCTACCCAATTCATTCTTTATCAGTTTATAAAATTCCTGGGAATAGTTACTTTTTAATAATATTAATGTTGTAGTATAAATAATTCTTCAGGTTCTGCTCACTTAACTTTGCATCTGTTGGTAGAAGTATTTCCAAGTCCCTTTAAAAGCATCTATTTCCTAATTTCTTACAGCATCCTAGAAACTCCATCATTTTCATATTCTACAACTTTATTCATCAAAGATTCTTAAGCAGAGTGACATAAGGAGATCTATGCATACAGCAGATCTATGGTGATCCAAATGGTGGACTGGAAGAAGAGAATAAGTGAACCAGAAAAAGAACTGTCCAGAAGCTATTTCAATAGTTCAGGCTGTTGGCACTGAGCACCTATGCTAGAGTGGTTGCAGTAATAGAGAGGAGAGAATTGATGTGAGGTATTCTGTAGAGTTTGAAACGACAAGCCATGACAATGGATTGTGTGTGAGAGAAGAGAGAGAAAAGACAAAGACAACCCAGCGATTTTACAAATGAGATGCTTAGGGTTAATTATGGCTCTGCTGACAGGAGCAATGAAATCAAAAGAAAGAGCAAATTTGTGTTGGGTGTGAAGTATCAGTGGGATATACAGAGATAAATAATCATGGCCAGCAGTTATAGAACACTTAAAGGTTTGCAAAGTACTTTACATTTACTAGTTCATTTCATCCTTACAACAGCCCTGAGAAGTAAGTACTATTATTGTTATTCCCAATTTATAGAGAGGAATATGAGGCTGAAAGGTTTTAAGTTTTAAGTGTCTGAAGCAGGATTTGAACTGGTCTTCTTGTCATCAAGTTCAACACTCTATCCACTGAACCACCCTGAGAGACTGAGAGGAAGCCAGAAATGATGAGAGGAAGGTAAATATCCCATCCCAGTCCTCAAGGGTTGGCCATTTCAGCTGGATTATCAGTTAGACACTTTCATGATCAGCATTAATTGAGGAAAATGGGTCTCACCCTATTGATCTCTTTTTAGTAGGGAACTTTTAAGTCATAGAGTCTTAGACATAGAACTTGAAGGGACCCTGAGAAGCCTTCAAGTCAGACCTCCTTATTTGACAAATGAAGAAACAGACCCATAGAAGTTACTTAGCCTGATAATACTGATCATGAAAGTGGCATGATCCCAAATACAGAGTTCTTTCCCCCGGAACAAGGCTTTGTAGGGTCCATGAACTTGTTGGGTTGTTTTTAATCAATAACTGCATTTTAACATGATCAGTTTCCTTTGTAATCCTGTGTATTTTGTTTTATGCTTTTAAAAGCATTATTTTGAGAAAGGATGCATATTCTTCACCAGACTACCAAAAGGATTCAAAATAGAAAAAAAGATTAAAAACCTCTATACTAGATCAATGTTGCCTTGGGCAGGAAGAGGAAGCATTTCTTTTTTTTTTTTTTTAATTTAAAGCAATCAGGGTTAAGTAACTTGCTCAAGGTTACAGGGCCAGTTATTTCTGGGTGTGGTGCTAAGTATCTGAGCCCTGATTTGATCGAGACACTGGGGCCGGTTGAGGGAGGCAGGAATGACTGGGAAAGACTATATAAAAAGTGTTGCTTGACAGAACAGCTTTCAAAGTTTCATGTTTTATATATTATATACTCAAAAATGAAAAGTGAGTTCTTTATAATAGAGATTCACAGCTTCACGTACATTTCTCTTCTTTAGATCTACCATGCATATAGAAATGCTCACCCTATTTTGTATTTGTTAAATTAAGAATTTTTAAATTGCCAAAAAAAAAATAGTGTTTGAACTGAGCTTTAAAGGGAACTAGGGATTTTAACAGGCAGAGGGAGAGCATTCCGGGCATAGGGAACAGCCAGTGGGCAAAGGCATACTGTCAGGAGTTGGAGTGTCAGGTATAAGGAGCATCAAGAAGATTAGTTTGATTGGACTGTAGAACACAGGAAAAGGAGTAATGTATGTATTAATGACTTGTGATAAAGGGATTTATTTACTAAATACAGGAATTGGCATTTGATTCTAGAGGCAATAGAAAGCCACTGGAATTTAATGAGTTAGGGCATGACCCGACCAAACCTATGTTTTAGAAAAATTACATTGTTAACTCTGTGGAGGACAGGTGGGAGGGGGGAGAGAGTTGAGGTAGGGAGACCATCTAGGAAATTATTAAAATAGTCTAGTCACTAACCTCTCTGAGCCTCATTTTTCTCACCTATTAAATGAGGGGGTTGGGGCTCTGAATTTATGATCTTATCTACAATTCCTGGCAGCCATATGACTCAATCTGGATTGGAAGCTGATAAACAAGAGGGAGGGCCTTTTAGTTTGCCGGCACTACCCTTGCCTCAATTCATTGAATATGTACATGAATCAAACTCAGAGAAGAGGGGGAAAGAATCTCTTAACAGATGACATGGATTTGTCTACCACAGTTTGTGGCATGTAGATGCACACCACAGTGTCAGGCAGAATTGTTTTAGAATTGCTTTCTAAACTAATTTTTGCTAACCCTCTTCTGTTCTGGAATGTGCATATTGACGTCATCATCTTTGTGGCAAGACAGGCCAAGATAATTTCCCTAATTGTAGGCTTCACCGACACATTTTTGTGCCAGCACTGAAGGGAAGTAGGTGGTATTTCAAATCTGTGAATCATCACTGCATGCACACTCCTTCACAATACGATTCTCATAGATTTAAGAGATTTGAACTCCAGCCAGTATAATAGAGACATTTATTTTAAAATACAGAAATGTGCCCATATAAAGTCAAACCACAGTACCAAACACTCACTTCACATGTGGGGGATTCTGGGCTGCTTTTATTTATAATGTCAGATAGTTACTGTATTACATGTTACCCACCAAAGAAGGAGCCATTCAAATAAAAATCAAAAGTGCTTTGTTACTAAGTATGATTATATGTTAATTATTACTTTGTTATGAGTAAAATCCTTTTTTATTAGACTAAAATGGTGGTTTTGGTTTGGACAAAGTCAGGGAAAGAGAAAATAAATGTGAAAGCAAGGCTGAAAAGGAACACAAGTGATCATCTCCCCTTCCTTCCTTATTTGATAAATGCAGTTTTAACTGTTTCTTGTTCTTTAAAAGTTGTTTTCCACATGGAAAAGAACAAATGAAATATTTCTGAATAAAAGTGTGGGGCAGAATTTTTGCATTAGGTAGAATGAAAAGACAGTGGCGTACAAGGTGGTGGACAGAGCACTGGCTGTCACATCGGGAAACATGTGTGTTCTCAGCTTCCAGCTCTACTGCTGCTGCTGCTGCTGTGTGGTTTGGGGTAGTTTACTTCTGATCACAGACTCAGGGCTGGAAGGGCATGCAGAGATCATGTGATCCAAAGGTTTTCAAGTTTTGGAATCTCAGGACCCCTTTACACTCTCAAAAACTGAGGACTCCACTAAAAAATTTTATGTGGGTTATATCTATTGATATTTAACATATAGAAATTAAAATAATAGTATTATTATGAAAACAATTTTAATATTGTGGACCCTTGTGGGTTCCCAGACCATGCTTCGAGAATCAATGATCTAGTCAAACACTTTCATTTTTCAAACTGAGTTTCATCTGTAAAATGAGAGGGTTGGATTAATTCCATTTCTCACTAACATTGAGTCTGAATGAGTTAGTCAATCAATCAATCAATCAATTCATAAGCCTTTATTAAATGTCTACCATAAGCCAAGAACTGTGCTACCTGCTGGACATATAAAGACAAAAATGAAACAGTCCTTTCCCTCAAAGAGATAGGAAGCAATTCATCCCATTTCATGGCTAATAAGAACATCTGTATGCAGCAAAGCTGTTCAGTGTAGAATAATAGCAGTCCTTTAAGGCGAAGTACTAAATCAAATCAGGTGTGGGAGAAAAATCTTCTTTAACTCTTAGACATGTAGTAATGTATCAGCTGTTCCTTTCCCAAGGCCAAACTAGAGCTGAAGTCAAGATGATGCTTGTCTATACAGGGCTGAAGAAATTTCCATTCCCTCCAGCCTAGATGATGAAATCATAGAAAGGATTAGGTAGCAAAGAGACAGGGGTGTTAATGTGTTCAACTAAATGCAAAGATGAATCTACATCCTGTTATGTCCTTGTGAAACAAGAAGAAATTTCCTGATTGAAACAGAATAGCTTGGCCATGCCCTTAATCCTTAGAGCATAATTAGATTGGCCATTCCTAGTGGGTTACACAAAGTAGGTGCAAATATTCCCTGCCTAGTTCCACTCTTACTTATAGAATTTTTAGAGCCCTGTTTCCTGCAATGCATAATTAAGGGGCTGGTGTTAAATGACGATGAAAACTCTTTTAATTGTCTATGGAACTGGAAGAACCAATGATTCAGGAAGTCATGAACTAGAGCTGAGCTGGAATACAAAACAGATGACCAACCCATCTCTTAACCTCTCTTTTTATTCCTGGCAGTGAGTGAAGCAAGCATTGCTATTAGTTTTTTTTTTGGGGGGGGGAGGGGTGCCTGGGAGGGGGAGGACAGAAGGGCAACTGCCCTGTGTTCCACTTGGCTTCTAAGTGTCCTTGAATACACAGCATCTCTGTTTAATTCTGTGAGAGGAGTGTCCAGGTGTGAGACCAAGAGAGTCAGAGGTCCCATCAGAAGTTCCATTGGTGACCAGATTGTACATTCTTGGACAATTCCTTTAGCCTCTCTGAACTTCAGGTTCCTCATTTGTAAATTTAGGGAAATAACATTTACACTGTCTACCTCATGGGATTGGGATTATCATGGGGGCTATTATAAAAGGTACTGGCTGCCCCTTGTTAAAGATTTTTAAGCATATTTTAGATGCCACTTGTTGGTTATGTGGTAGAGGGGATTCTTGGTCAGCTGTGGGCTGGACTAGATAGCTTCTAAGTCCATCTGAATTTAATGTTTTATGATTGTATGAAAGATATTTTTAAACCATGAGGCATAGCTATCACTATGACAGGACAACTGGGGCCTTTGACTCTGACAAAATTTAGTGGCCATTGATAATATTTACTTTAGTCTCATAGAAACAAGTGGTTAATACCAAGTTCTCAAGAATAATTGGTTAAAATAGGAATTCTAGATGATTACTGGTAACTCCTCCCCAGCCTGAGCTTTCCCATCTCTAGACTTCCTAAGAGTATTTGGGGGCCCACATCCATGGCAGTTGATCCTGGTGTACTTTGTGCTAACTTTCCTAGTTACAAAAATTGCTAGCTATGGCTCTGCCTGGAGATTCTCTATAAATGCTATTATTATACATGAAGTACTTTGCTCTTAGATGGATTCAGATAGTCTCAGTGGAACTATGCCCCTCACAATATCTAATACTAGATGCCCAGTACTTCTTTTTACTAACTCTGAAAGCCTCAAATGTGAGTGGCCTCTTTATCCTCCATGTGCTATATCATCCATCTTCCATATTTTCTGTTTCAGAATGAATATAAAGTAAAGGAGTTCTAAGTGGTAAGTAATTTGTTACCGACCTCTGTCATTCTGTAACTTTCTGTCTATAAAATGAAATGAAATTCACTGAATAATGAAATTATTGTCCAAATAATTTTTAAAAAACTATTAATGTACATCTGTGTTGAGGAAAAAATATATGTGGTAGGAATTCTGACTTAAATAGTCAAATAAATAAGCCATCTAGATTGATTTCATCAGAGAATAATAGCATAGCTTTCCCTATGTAGCCCTAAGCCTGGAATCCTCATGTGATTATATTGGCCTTATATAAATAAACACTAAGGTAACATAGGACTGACCCTTAAGGACTCATCCCTTAAGGCATGCATGGATTTGCCCTTCTTTGTGGGTTATACAGAGCATGTGTGATGTTCTCTGCCTGGTTCTAATATAAGATACAGAGGCTTTGTGAACCTTCTTCTAGCTATGAGTGACTGGAGCACTGGGACTGTGGTGATGAAGATTCTTCTAACTGGCTGAGTTAGAAGTTGCTGAGTGTGTATTCAAAAGGTTCAAGTGAACAATCTCTTCACTAGCAGCTTTCAAATGAGGAGGACTCCTGTGAGCTGCCTGGTGGGAGAGGGACAGGAGCAAGTTCTATTCCTACATCTGGCTGCCATGTGTCAGTAAATACATGGTACCTTTGTTTCTCTTATTTCTTTTCTGATTTAGTTAAATGGATACCTGGACCCAGAATTGACTAGGTGAAGATCTTGTGAGTATCAGAAAGTCAGAAGAGCTGTCAGAGGTCCCCCTTGGCAACCAGAATTAGTAGCAGAGACTATTGGAATTGGTGGTAGCAGCAGCAGCCAACTCTGGTGAGGAGTTAGTTGAGAAGTGCAGTAACTTGACTGACCCAGCCTATCAGTGGATTGACCCATTGGCTGAGCTGTATCCTTGCCCTGGGAATACTCTACCCTGAAGTATATTTAGTGGGTACTCTAGAAAAGGAGGAAAGGATTTCCTAAGTAAAGAATTGAAAGCAGGGGCGGCCAGGTTGCTCAGTGAGTAAGAGCACTGGCCCCAGTGTCGGGAGAACCTGGGATCGAATCAGGGCTCAGATATTTAGCACCATACCCAGAAATAACTGGCCATATAACCTTGAGCAAGTTACTTAACCCTGATTGCTTAATAAAAAAAATAATTGAAAGCAATGCTGCAGTCCCATGAGTGGTATATATATATATATATATATATATATATATATATATATATTCCTCACTATTGTGCTTTAAAATTTACACTCTCCCTAGACAATGTGTTTTTACAGAGTTGACTTTCCACCCAATTTGAGGGAGATGATCTTGTAACTACTGTTCATGCTAAGCCTTCTCAATATATGTCATTTTCTGAAAGCTAAATGATGTCACCTTATTGATCCAGATAAGGAAGAGCAGAACAGAACTGAACAAAATTGCTTGTGAGCAATGATATTAGAAATCACAACTCTGGAGGATTACCTCTAGAATACTGAGAGGGGGAAGTAGCCCCCTCAGGGTGATTCAACCTTGCCATGCAAATGAGGTTTGGGAGAGCAAGCCCAGAGGGAGTACCATACTAGTGTCTGAGTTTGTTCCCTGTCAAACTGTAAAAATGTTGAGTGGTGAGTGATTGTAGATGATGTGAACTAAGGCATCATTACTAAGCAAAGTCTGAGGTTACTTTTTTCCCTTTTAAATTAATTAAAAAACAATTTAAACTCTTACTATGTACAAAGCTATACAAATAGAAAAGAAAAACAGTCTTTGCTTTCAAGAAGCTCCCATTCCAGTGGTGGAAACAATACATATAGGAGGACTCAGTGGCAATCAGATGGGAAGTTTCAATCTACTATGTGGTCCTCAGGGTGCAGCATCATAGCAAATGCTAATATATCTTCTGTATTATCATTTCCATGAATAAAACTATATTTTTTTCTGATGTCAAATCACTTGTCAATGACAAGGACTTTGATTATAAGAATATTCTTTTCTGCATCTTCAGTAGCCACCTTCAGATGTCTCCCTTCCCCCCCAATCAACACCCAATTTTTTCTGTAGTTAAGTCAAAAAAAAGTTTGCCACTGTAAGAAAAAGTCACCCCTAGTTATAGATCCTTGAGAACAATGAGGGTGGGGTTAGCCCCGTGACCCAATTAAAAACTTTTAGGAACACCAAGTTTAGGAAGGGTTAACAAACTTGGAAAAACTCTCTACTTGAGCTCAGATCTTTTTCCTTGTAGCCAATTTGTTCTCTCTTGTTGTCCTTGAACTGTTGACTCTGCCTGCTCCCTTGGATCCCACTCATTGCTGCTGGGTACCTCTGAAACCTGGACCATTTCCAGGACTCTTGGATAATCTGGTGATCCTATGAACTACCCTTACCTCTGGCCCTTCACAGACCCAGACTATACTGCTCTGACTTGTACTGCCCCAATGGCATTGTGCCCTACTTGACTTCAGTGTGATCATGGAAGACTCCTAGGTATTCCAAGGAGGGAGACCACAATGAAAGCAAAAAGCCAAAACCAAAACCAAAACCCTGAATGAATTGTGCTCCACTTATAGTTAACTAAGAGACTCTTTTATGGAACATTATCTTTCATGTGGTAGAACTCATCCATTTGAAATTCTGTGAAGTAAAATTTCTCATCTTAAGGAACTGATACTATAAGGACAGCACCTGTGGTTTCATTAATACATGAGGAAATTCAGTTCACCTATGCAAGTGAGTCCCTTCTCAGTAATTTGTAGTCTTAGAGAGTTGCCTAGACACCTAGAGCACTGAAAAGTTAAGTGATTTGGGGCGGCCAGGTAACACAGCAAGTAAGAGCACCGGCTCCAGTGTCGGGATGACCTGGGGATCAAAACTGGGCTCAGACACTTAGCACCCACCTAGAAACACCTGTCCATGTAACCTTGAGCAAGTTACTTAACCCCAATTGCTTAGGGGTGGCCAGGTGGCTCAGCAAGTAAGAGCACTGGCTCCAGTGTCGGGATGACCTGGGAATCAAATCCGGACTCAGATACTTAGCACCACACTCAGAAATAACTGGCTGTGTAACCTTGAGCAAATTACTTAACCCCGATTGCTTTAAGAAAAAAAAAGTGATTTGCCCAGGGTCACACAACTGATATGTGTTTAAATCAGAACTCAAATCTAAGTGTTCCTGGTTTCAAGGTCAGCTTTCTATCTACTATGCCACCTGCCCCTTCTAACTAAGATTATGTCTGTTAATTCCTTCCCCAAATGAAATATCTGTCATATGGAGACTAACATACATTGTCACATTAATGAGGACATTGTCTGATCTATCTGGAGCACAATTTTAAACATGCTTACGTTGCTCAACTAGATTGGTGATCTTATCAATTTTGGGAATTCCCTGCCTTGGTGAAGATAATAACCTATACATGCCTGCCCATCTTATGTAACTCTTGTCCATGCCCTCTCCAGTTTGCCATATAAGGTCCACTCAGTGTTTCAATAACCTTCCTCTTCTTTTCCTGACATGGCAAGGGTACTTGTGGAATACTGGCTATCTTATTTTTGCCAGCCCATTTTCTCTTCCTATCCTACAGTTCCTTAACGAAGTCTTTTTACCCCTATATTTCTTCAGAGTTCCTTATTGGTTATAAGTTTCAGCCTCCTTAAACTCATCATGTGTCTGCCATAGATAGTTGTATGCCATGACTAAGTCTTGCTCCCATACAACAAAACCAGTAGAGCACTATTATTATTTTTAATGGGCTTTTGCTTTCATGAGAAACTTGGGGTCAGTGTAGAAGTTTTGCAATTTCTTGAAGACAATCCAAACCACTTTTCTGTTCCTGTTCAACTCTGGACCCAGTTTGTCCGTTTGTACTATCTACCCCACACATACCTATTGATGAACAAGCTCTACAGGCTGTCCATCCAAATGCAAGTTGGAACTTGGGCAGTAGACATTCTTATATCCATTTGGTCTTTCTTATGCAGATGGACAGGTAAAACTACTTTTCCTCCATGTGACTCTTCATTGTCATTTATCCCTTCTCTCTAACTCTAGGGGATTTTGTTGTTGTTTGTTCTGTCTTTTTCTCTTAAAGACTAGCCTTAACTCCAAATCACTGTGGTTCTCATTGATTGACCAACAATAGATCCCAGGTCAAGCCTTACTTGGTTGTTGTTTGGGCCCTAATTGATTCAGAATATATGTAAATAACAAATTTTTCTGTTTTGACCAGAACCCTGAGAATCCTCCTCTCCCAGATCTTTTTTTAAAAAGAGGTTATTCTTTGCCTCATTTCTTATTAAGCCTTAATCAGTGAATGGGCATTGCCTCAATCAAACTGAAACCTGCTAAAGACCTTAGCTTGAAAAAGTCAAGGTCCCTGATGCATCCTGGGCCATCTCCAGTTGTCCGATCCATATCTGGCCACTGGACCCAGATGGCTGCAGGAATCCTCCCTCACTGAAGTCCAAATCACCTGCATATCATGGCATCACCTTCCTCATGTTATGGTCGTCTTCAAGAATGAAGGACAAACAGTAGCAAGATTATCATATTAGGGTCCAAGTGTAGTAGTTCCACAGTCTTTGATGGAGAAAACAATTTATTGTAATGATTTTTGCACATCTTTTCCATTTTTTGTATTCCCCCGTCCATTTTCATCCTTGAATGCCTTTAGGATGAAGCTGCTTATTTGGATCTCTTGCCGAACTTTGTTTCTCCTCCATTACTCTCTGCTTTATGAAACAATATTGTTCATAATTGTCTCTCATCCATAAGATTTTGTCAATAAATTTATACTCTAAACTAGTATTTATTGCCTTTGGCAGTCATCTTTCTCCATTTGCTAACTCAGATGTTTGCTGATTAAGGTGCTTTCTTGGCTTTTTTGGTTTTCTTGTGGCAACTAATTTTTATTGGTTAAACTTCTGTATTAAAATAATTATAGTTGGTGTAGAAATCCTTTCTGATGTCCATTTCTCATTGATCTTCAGTTATTTGTGAAATAGTTTAGTGTCAAATTGGTTCAATTGTTATATCTTATATTTTTCATTTTTCCCCCATCTTAGCTCTGATGTGTTAATGTACTGTATATAGCAGTGTAATGACTGTTCATAATACCTAACTCTACATCCTTAAAGTATCTTTTCTCAACTGTTAAAACATAATCTATTTAATTTTCCAGTCCTGCCAATACTTACCAATTCTTTCCTTGAAGAAAATGTTTATAAGAAGTTTTTTGTGCAATCTCCAAGTCTTTGGCATCTCTCATTCCTTCTTCCTAAAACATGCTTTTCTATGTATTTCTACCCATTCTTATGTTTTCCCACCTTTGCACTGAAATCACTATGTATCAGAGTATATATTAACTTTTTTTGTAGGGTCTTATTAAATTTTTGTACCAACTAGTTAGAAGTGTTCCATACACTACAATTATTTTCATAGGGTTTGTTTTTTTTGCAGTACCTATCAGTCAGCTGTCTGTGTACAGTCAATCCATGGATACATTACAGTTAAGATTAGGGGAGAAAAAAAGAAGAAATGAGAAAAAATTGCATATACATATATGAGAAAAATGTGTATGTATATATTTTTCTCATTTGTCATAGTCATATCATAATTACTTATAACTAATATAATATATAAAATAATACATTTTATACAGCTGACTTAAGGATAAGAATTCTTTGTTGTTCACAATCTTTAGAAGGGTAAGTCTTAAGATAAGTCTTAAAGAGTAAAATATCACCAACAGGAAAAAGATAGTTTTATTTATATATTGTCTTTAACAGATCTAAAATTTCATTAATAAGGAAATTCACTCCAAGAGTAAAGATTGTAATAATCTATTCATATCTTTTTATCCTGTACAACTCTGGTCTCTCAAATTCTCTGTGGTAGACCCATGCACCCTTTTAGAGACCTTCCTCTAGGTCTCTTGCCATCAGTTCTCCCTCATTCTAATTATATGACTGAATATGGTATTTTTGGGGGGCAATACCCTAACAAACCACTTTGGTTTTGTAGTCTCTCTGAGATCCATAAGGCTAATTTGCAATAAGCTATATTTAATCTAAATATGTCCTTTCTTCCTGCCTAACATTCCTTCTCTTTTTTGAACTTGTCTATGCTGGGGCAGCTAGGTGGCGCAGTGAATAGAGCACCAGCCCTGGAGTCAGGAGGACCTGAGTTCAAATCCAGCCTCAGACACCTAACATTTACTAGCCATGTGACCTTGGGCAAGTCACTTAACTCCAATCACCCTGCCCCTCCCCACCTCCAAAAAGCAAAAAAACAAAACAAAACAAGCAAACAAAAAAAGGGAACGAATTTGTCTATGCCTAGACACTTCCATGATTCATGATACAACAGAAATCTTGCTGACAGATCTCTGGCTATTTCCTACTGGTTTTAGATGTCAGAAACAAATCAGACATATTGAAGTAAGAACTCACTTTTATCTGTAAAATCCATGGCCCTTACCCGTCCTGCTGTCCTAATAGTCAAGCTGTATTAAGTAGCCTGAATGTGTGAACTGTCCTAATCTGTGGAACTGTTCCAATGTGGTATTTGACAGTTCCCTTAATTTCGACATGTTGGCGCTTAGTCATAGGGTAGTGGGTAGCCAAACCACTTCAGCTTTCGGCATCAGCTCCCAGTCCTAGTGGACAGGACACCAACTTTTTCCTTTGTTGATTAGAAGTGACTGGTTAGATGAAGCTAGATACACCAAGGTGAAAGAGTAGTCTATTTATAAATTTAAGATCCATAATTGAAGGGGGACCATTTCTAGCATCTCCAGTCAGTAACTTCTCAGATAGAATAAGCCAAAAGGAAGGTACCTCAGGATTCTCGTCCCATTCTCTCAGGAGAAGTTCCTCCAAGGAGTGCCACTCCTGGTTGGGGATGCACCCAGGAGAGATGGGGTCAGGCGGAAGAGGATAAACACATCCTACAGAATCCCCATTGGGACAAGGGTGGACTCCTTGGAGGAGACAGGTAAGATCTTGACTTCAAAATCTCCTACAGAAAGATTTAAGAGAAGTTCAGTCCTGATTTAATGTTGTATCTTGCTATGTGTTCTGTATGTATCAGTTCTGTAAATGATGAAACTAAGTTTAGGAATAATAGATTCCTTACTTACTTCAGAGAGAAAGGGACCTTATACAATTAGGAGAATAAGAGAATGGAAATGGTGTCTGTTTTGTTTGTGCTTTGTGCTAACTCATAGCTAACAGGTATTTTTTTTTTTTACCTGTGCCTTTTCTTTTGGCATGCATGATTAACCAAAAGAAACAGTCTATAAAAAATATTAAAATATACATAAACTCAAAATCTTTCCAGAACCTATATGCAGGATAAACAATGCTTGTACTTCTACCCTTGAACATATGCCCTATGGTCCCCCAATTTTCATGTCTTGTAGGGCATGTTTTGTTAGGAGGTACGTGTCCCTTGTGGTCCTTGGTTAGTGACATTTGTTGTATATTTATTATACTATGAGTTAATGTCTAATCAAATGGAACATAAGTTGTGCCCATTTCCCTCTTCTCTAATGTCACCTTTGTATCTCAATAAGGGGACTGTCCCCTTCTGATTCTGAGTCGCCCATGGAGGATTGCCCTCCCTCCATTTAGATTGTATTGATCCAAAGAAACACTAGGGTCTTTCTATGAATTGAAGAGTGGAGAATGTGAGAATAATTCATTTGAACCCCTACTCTATCCCAATCAATATTAATCAGTTTGATATTTTACATAAATCGTGTAGGGATAATTAGATAAATAGGTTCTTATAGTGGGCCTCAAACTTTAATGTAATGTTCACCACTTGTTTACCAAGTTATGAGGCTCACTTGTGCAACCATGAAAAGACTGTCAAAGATATCTCCATCCTGTTTTTCTCAAATTCCATGTCCAAACCCAGCATGGGTGGGATGCTTTGATAGTTTGGAAAGTCCCCCAATTTATTTTTGTACCTCTGGACCTCTCTCTGTCTTGTCTAACATGAAGAGCTAGCTATCTTATAACCACTCAGTCAGTGGAGATGCCCATGCTTCACTCACCCTGTGATCCCCCTTGCTGATATGTCATTTTTGGCCCTCAAGAGCAAGGTCTTTCAACCAATGAGATTCTGTATTTTGCCATGCCTCTTTTGAATAGGGTTTCAAACCCTATAAAAACAAGACCCTGCAAGAAGGGGGCATCTCAGGTTGTGAGGAAGATCTGAGGTCTACTTCATTAGAAGGGACCACGGACCCTTTAATAAAGTACCATTGACTCAGAGTTTTGCCTCAATCTCTCTTATTGTAGGTTGGACAATTTTAATCCCCACAGTAATATGCAATAGTCTTTTCACACTCATTATGTTTCTCTTTATTTGTTTGTATATGTCTCCAAATAATTAATGAAGATCTACAGGATCAAAGGAGAGGAAAAATAAAGAAAAGAAAAAGTTTGCATAACAGCAAGGATATCATAAAATGGAAATGAGGAACAATTAAATCAAGACTGAACAGATGAAGGAGAAGAAGGTGATTTATTTGCTTTTTTTCAAATCCAAAACAGATGTGGGTATAGTAAATATGGACAATAAACAATCATTTGATAAACAAATATATTTAATCAAGTTGCATACTTTGGGACAAAAAAACCCCACAACATTTTGCCACCACCACTACCACCCTGCTTATGAACCATACTTTGTAGTAGGAATAAGAACTACCTTCATTTTATCAGATAATAGTTTCTATCAGCAGCAGGGCACATAGCATAATCCTGTTTAACAAATGCCATAACTCTTCCATATACTTGTCTCTAGTAGATACTTGGAATTGGCATAATAGCAAAGTTATAATGTAATTTAAAAATTCTTAATCTCTTGGATGATTCTTGCTGGTGCTTGATATGATCATTTTAGGATCATAAGATTTGTAACTAAAATCTAGAGAACATGGAATTCAACTCCTCCCCCCCTCCTTTTTTTTTAAGCAGATGTTAAGGTATCTCCTATTTTTTTTTTCCTGGATCTATGATTTCATCAGTGTAGAAGATTCTCCCAATGTAGAAATTTCCTTCTTTGATGAAAGTCAACAAGTATATGGTAACTTATGCTCTTAGAGAATTGGTTGGGGGCATGAAGAGGTTAAATGACTTTTCTATGGTTACACAGCCCATATGTTACACAGTCAGAATTTGAATTCAAATTTTTCTTACTCCAATTCTGGTTTTCTATCTACTATAATACACTTCTTGATGGTGATTTCTATGCCACAAAAACGTTTCATCTGAAAGTGTTTATCATCCAGACAAATGAAGCATAAAGAGAGAGCATGTTATGTACCTTTATCAACTCTAACAGAAAACAAATTCTTCTAGCCAATGAAAATAAGTACATTCCCAAAGATTTATGATGATCTGTGCATGTGGGAGAATTTTTAGTGTATTTCCTGATGGCAGATATTCTACTTCTTAGGTTGCCAACCCTCCCACTACAATTTGACAAGTGATAAGCCAATATTCCCACCCCTTCCTGGATTTTCATCTCATGTGCCAGGGTAGAGAAGGGGTGG
>NW_027187358.1:19727509-19734018 GCF_028583685.1 Petaurus breviceps papuanus
CCCCTTCCTGGATTTTCATCTCATGTGCCAGGGTAGAGAAGGGGTGGAGAGTATGTGTTTACATGCTGGTTAAGAGATGCACATTTCTACAGGCAGTATGTGAAGGCAAGCCATCAGTTCTTACGAGGAGAAACCCATATTCTGCTACTCTACTGACTTTATTTTTTTATTATTATAATTTTTCATTTATTTTTTAAATATTTATGAATATATGTAAGAGAATTTTTAACAATCATTTAAAAAAAATTTGAGTTCCAAATTCTTTCCCTTTTTCCTGTCTCTCTCCCTTTCTTGAGAAGGCAAGCATTTTAATTTGCATTATATATGTGAAGCCATGACAAATATATTTTCATATTAGCCACATTGCAAAAGAAAACACAAACAAAATAAACAATACAAATAAAGAAAGTAAAAAATAATAAATGCTTCAGTCTGCATTCAGAGTTCATCACCTCTCTGGAAGTGGGTAGCATTTTTTAATCATGTATTCTTTGGAATTGTCTTGGATCATTGTCTTGTTTAGAATAGCTTTCACAGTAGGATTTTTTAATAGTTGATCATCCTTACAATATTGTTGTTCTTGGGTACACGGCGCTAAGCATTGGGAATAAAAAAAGGAATGCCTGGTATAATAATTTTGATACAGTATCATTTTGTGACAGCAATAATCATGCATACTATGTTTCTACTGAAATTAGGCTGACTCAGAACATCTGACCTCAGATAATACCAAAATGAAGCTGGTTTCCCTTTAATTAAACAAATTGTGGTACAGGAATGCAATGGAATATTGTTGTGCCATTAAAAATAACAAAAGAGACAATTTTATAGAATCTTCAGCAGTATGAACTGATAGAATACTTTATACAAGGATAACACCATTGTAAAGGAAAACAACTTTGAAAGACTTAAGAACTCTGATCAAAGAAGTGACCAACCATGTATGCAAAGGACCTAAGATAAAGAAAATTACCCACCTCCTTAATTGAGAGGTGATAGAAGAAACAAAGATACATTTTTTGGACATGGCCACAAGGTGAATTCATTTTGCTTGATGAAGTTTACTTGTGTAATAGTAAGGGAATTTGAAAATCTTCCCTGCCCCTCAATAGGCTTAGGGAATTTAAAGATCTTCCCTGCCCCTAATGGGACTCATTTGTAGCCCAACAAGAGAAGCTTGCTTAGGGGAGGCTTGTTTTTCAGGAATACCCATGCCTTTTGTTACATTGTAATTAGGCAGTGGGTCACAAAGGTTATGATATTCTCTAACCCTGGAGGAGGATATATATATATATATATATATATATACACACACACACATATATATATACATATATATA
Source organism: Petaurus breviceps papuanus (assembly GCF_028583685.1). NCBI lineage: Eukaryota > Metazoa > Chordata > Mammalia > Diprotodontia > Petauridae > Petaurus > Petaurus breviceps. Next base: position 19,728,850 of record NW_027187358.1, read on the forward strand.
TACACACACGCACACACACACATACGTATGTGTGTATGTATGTGTATATGTATGTATGTATATGTATATATACACACACGTTTTATACACACACACACACACATATACATATACTACTGAGGCAAGGTTTTGCTTTGGAGCTCACTTTGGGAAGAGTTGTGTGATTTGACCAGATGAGACTCTGGGCAGTCATTGAGCCCCCTGGCTTTGAAAAGCCAGATGCTGGTGCTTCTCTCTTTCTCTGGTAACTAATACTGTATGTATGTAATGGTCAGACAGTTAGAAGCCCTGTCTGTTAATCTGTTGCATTGTGTTATTTTCTCTGTATTTTTTGTCTGCTTGTAATTTCTGTTTGTATTTTCTGAAGTTCAGGGTGCTGACTTTCTCCCTTGAACTAAGTGAATATTATATATATATGTTTGATTAAACTAAGATCTTTAACCCCTTTTGAATTGCTTTCCTTTAGAAAAGCAGATCAAAGAACCTGTGCTAGCAGCCATCCTGGGTATGCTAGGATGCTTGCTGCTACAACTTGTTAGAAGGGTTTGTTTTTGTTTTTCCTTTCCTTCTCTTAGTTAATGGAGGGGGGAAGGGGACTAGCAATGGAGCCTTGGCAATTGTGCTGCCAATAAACAAACAAACAAACAAATAATGCCATTGTAACATTTTTTAAATGTCCTGAAGACAACAGAGGAAATAATTCAGAAGGAAACAAAGACAAGTCAGTTTTGAAAATAATGTATGGAATGTATTATATATTTTTTAAAAAAGCAAGTTCCATGAAATAAAGTCATAATTTCATATAAATATTCCTTTTGTGTTCTTCTGTGTGTATGGAAATGCTTCATTTTTGCACATTTTGAAGTTCAGAATAATTTTTTTAAAAAAGAAATATAAGTAAAACCTCAAGTTCTTTAGTTCAATCCAACCCGACAAGCATTTATTAAATAAGCTAATAAACATTTATTAAGCACCTACTACAGGCCAGACACTGTGTTAAGCCTTGGGGATACAAAAGGAATGTCTATTACAATGGTTTATGAATTACTTGGGACAAACAGTAATTTTGATATGGTATTATTTTATGACAGCAATGGTCATGCATACTATGCTTCTACTGAAATTAGGCTGACTCAGAACATCTAACCTTATCAGATAATACCAAACTGAAGCTGGTTTCCCTTTAATTAGTTGTTGATCAATTGAATTCTGGATTTTGTGCTATATACATACATATATAATTCTCTTTTGTTGTGTTTTTAATTTTGTTTTAAAAATTGTATGTTTCTCCAGAAAAATGTGCAAAAATTATAGCTCTTTAAGTACTTACTTCAATGATTTTTAGAGATATTACAACAGTTATTGTGTGGGAAAGACAAATGTCCAAAGGATCATTCAAGCCCACTACGAACCAGGATTAGTCACAATAAAGCACAAAGGAAATCACAGTTGAAAATGAAAATCAGTGCCAAGAACTGACAAATGATCACTCTAAAACAACCTAATTGATTCTCAGAACATAAGCAAAGGCCTACAGAGGATTTGGCAGATGAAGGGAACGTTATTGATTCCTCTAGAGTGCAGTGTTAGCTTCTTGAAGTTGGAAGAACAATAAAATTTAGATAGTCTATAAAACATCTTCCTTAAAAGTGTTTTAAGGATTAAAAAAAAAAACTTTTAGTGGGCCTGGAAATCCCTATTGAGGGACTAATGCATGGCCAAGAAACTCATTTTCCAACTTGGTAGCAAAATAGAAGTGAAAGTATAAGTAGTAGAATATATACTTGACAATACAGAGTGAAGTAGTGCTTCCACTGGGAACAAAGTAACTCAGCTCAACTAGGAGAGGGGTCCTGGATCTCACCTGAGGGGAGGTTCCCTGAAATATCTAATTTAGCAATCTGAGGATAAGGATATGATAGAGACTGAAGGTTCCTCTTGTGTCAGCTTCTTCCCAGAATCTTTTCCTTCAGCAACCTGAAGTGAGGTTGTCATCTATCATCTTCTCTCTTGGAGCTAAAAACCAGAAGTGCTTGAAGTCCAAAGAGACTCAGTGACTCAAAGAAGGCTTGAAAAGGACTGAAGAAACCCAAAGACACTGGAGCTCTCCTTCTTCCCAACTCTGTTTGCCCCTAATGCAGGAGCAGGGCATTGATTTCCACCAATAAGTAGAGTCCCATTCCAAATCAGCCTTGGGATTGAGGTTACAAATCAATAAATAATGCATTAAATGAGGCGCAAAAAGAAAGCCCTTAATTAGTTTGGAAACCATTAGATGAAATAACAATGTTACACAGAAAGTTGTTTAAAGAATATAGACAGATAAAATAGCAAGCTAGTTTAGAACAGCATTTGAGTAGAGACTAGCTCAATGATGGCAGAAGTTCTAGCCAAGCTGTGAGAAGGAATTCCTTTGGAAGTATGGGGAGGAAAAGAGCCTCTGTTCCCTGACCGCCTTTGACCAAAGAAAGACCTTATGACCTTCAAAAGGTCAGAAGATCTGATTTCTCATGAGTATACGTGAAATGTCCCTGGAATAGCACTAGTAGGTAGCAAAATCTACAGTTGAAGCAGGAGGACAAACTAAATACCACAAGGAAAGGCAACTTTTGAACTCTACAAGAAGCCCAATAGGAGGTTATCCCATCCCTAAGAGAAACTTAAGAGCCTTATGAAGGGGGAGAGGGGGAGAGGATTTTCAGTAAAGTGAATTCCCTTAGTCACATGCGCTTAAAGGTTGAGTCAGCTTTCCTTTGGAGTTTGTATGTACTTGTGGAGAAATGTGCCCTGGTTTAGGGGAATGTTTATACCAATTGTTCTTACCATACTATCTTAGGAAATACTCATTTTTAAAAGTAATTATAATCAATGTCATAGTACACTATTGTGGGCTTGTGAGCAAGAGCATCAGAAACAACCCCCACCCCCTCAGGGTTAGCCCTAGTACCCTGAAAGGAAGAAGTAGCCAGTCCCTCTCCAGGGACCCAGCTTACCACTGCAAGGAAAAGTTGGGGAACTGAGAATAGAGTCTGTCCTACATATACTCAATAATTTGAAGAAGGAGAGAACACTAACAACTATGGAGATCAGGCAAAGCTTTTTTTTTTTCTTTTTGGAGGGCAGTTGGGGTTAAGTGACTTGCCCAAGGTCACACAGCTAGTTTTTGTGCTAAGTGTCTTGAGGTCAGATTTGAACTCAGGTCCTCCTGACTCCAGGGCTGGTGCTCTATTCACTGTGCCACCTAACCTCCCCTCAGGCAAAGCTTATTATAGGATGTGGCCCATGAGCTGAGTCTCAAAGACAGCTAAATATTCTAAGAGGCACAGTACAGGAGAAAGTGCATTCTAGGAATAGGAGTCTGAGCACAGGCATGAAAATAGGAAATGGAATGTTGCATGTGAAAAACAGTATCATTTAGCTGGGCCATGGTATATATGAAGGGAAGTAATATATAATAAACCTGGGAAAATAGACTAGAACCAAATTATAAAAGACTTTAAATGTCAAAAAGAGGTTTTGTATTTTATGCTGAAGACAACTGGGAGTCATTGAAGTGTCTGGAGCAGGATAGTGATGATCAGATGTGTGCTTTGGAAATATCAACTCAGCAGCTATGTGTAGGATGAATTGAAGAGAGAAGAACCTGGAAACTGCTGGGAGTCCAAGAAAGGTGTTATATGAATACAGGACATTCTAATTTTGTCTTCTTGGGAATAAGTATTTTTAGATGCTGAAGTAAGGACGACAACACATCTAGAAAAAGTATGTCTGGTTCTATTTTTACTTTCTGAATAGGGTGTCATCATTTCCAAATGTGAACAGGAAATATGTCATATGCCATATGTTTTCCAGTATATGGAACCATGCCCATTTCCATGACATGTCTTAATATAGCACAATAACAAAGAGGTTAAATGAAAATGTGCACTACTGCAAACGTCCCTACCCTTTTGACACCTGAAATTTAGACAACCTGGTCACAGAGAAGTCTAGATTATTCTTCAGGTATGGAATAAATAACCTTAAATAAACAAATTAACAAGACATACTGAAGAGGGATAGGTATGTTCAGAAGATAAATAGAATAATTTGACTCTATAAGACAGGGTCCCAAATTTTGACATCCAAAGCCTTTTATTATGTAGGCAGGAGGAGAAATATATGGGAAATAAAAAAATTTGCCTTACAAAGAAGCTGTCCCTGTCTTTCTTGGTTTTTTCTCTTTATCATTAAATGCTTAAGAATTATAGATAATTTTTAAAAGCATTGTCCAAGATTGTGTCCATCTTTGCACATGCTTCTTAGCTAAGTTGCTTAAAGCTTTGATTGTCTTTGGGAGTTTAATATCTTTCCCATAATGATGAATTTTCTACCCTCCTACACTTTAATGTACTGACATAAACCTGTCAGAGTAGGATGACAAATTCTGCCTAAGTAAGTACTCTTCAGATCAAGCATCTAAAATCAGGCCATGTTTTTTGGCACACATACCTTGGCTACCATTGATGAGGAAAAACAGCACAGTTGGTATCTGAGTCACGAAAATGAAGGAGTAGTAAGTATTCAGTGCTGAGGATTCATCTGCACACCCTAGCTTCAGCACTTCCTTCTGTTGTTACTAAGTAGGAGGAATATCCTTTTAAGGGAAATCCGAATTGGGCTGCCACCTGTCATCTAGAGGCTTTGTCTCTTAGGAACAACTGGTGAATTGAATATTTAACAAGACTGGAGTTGGGAAAAGAGATTCAACTTCTCCTTTTGTGTGCAAACTCCAAATTTGAGCATTTGCAAATACCTTCCTTACTTGTGCGATGAATGATTGCCCAGTCTTCCATCCTCAACATTCTCAACAGTGACTTAGGATTAGAATTGTGAAATTAATGTCGTGTTGGGGAATTATATATCTTGATTCTTTCTACTACTTACTCCTATGGCATCCAACATGGCAGGCAAACCAAATCTATCACCTCCTCAAAACCAGACTGACTCAAAAATTATCCGTTACTTAATGAATTCTGTCCAGTTTCCCCCTAAATTCAGCTTATACAGACTTGGTTTGTACTCTCTTACTTTGTGCTTGAAGATATATGTGACTTCCCCTTTGGTTCTACTAGAAGTAGAGACAAGTTCAGGGAAGGAGTGGGAGTATAGTTATATGTGGGTAGAACT
>NW_027187358.1:19734028-19737711 GCF_028583685.1 Petaurus breviceps papuanus
TTTTTTTTTTTGGTCTGGCACCTAGAAACAAATTTTGAAATATATTTGTTGTTCCTAATTTCTGCCACAGTTTATTTTTTCAATCTATTTAGCTTTCTCAGTTGCTCCTTAATTAAAATCAAATGTTCTTTTCTCACTTTTAAATTTGGAGTTCTACTTTGTCGAGTTCTTCTGCTGGTTTTTGCTGTTCTGGCTTTATATGATTGGCAAACCATCATTGGACTTAGTCTTCTTTTACTGACAAAGCTTAAATGGTTGAGCTACACAAGTTGAGAGCTGCTAGAAGTGACGAATGTGTGTCCTCATATAACCTTAAAACATCAGGTTTCAATCTAAGACTGAAGGCTAATGATTACAGGGGAAGCTGAGACTTATATGTGTGACTGCCAAGGCTATTGTCATTTTTTTTTGTTTTTTGGGGGTTTTTTTGGTTTTTTTTTTTTGCATTGGAATCACTCCATGCTAGTACCTAGGACAACTTAAGTATAGGCATGTAAAGAGTGAGGGATAAATATATCTGGTTGTGCCTATGAATTTAAGTACGAATTTGCTACCATAAATTCAGTAGCTCCTTTGTAAATGATGATTCCATTAAAAAATCATGGAATCGAAGGGCTAGAGGGTACTTCAGAGAGAAGTTCTACATTCTACTGAATAAATAATTATCCAACTTTGGCTTGAAGGCCTTCAGTGATGGTGAACCCATTATCTTCTAAGGCAGCCCATTTAAATCACTTTTAGATAGCAATGCTAGGGAGAGTTCCACTTCATTAAAACCTATTTGCCTGATTGTAACTTCCACTCATTGCCCCTAGTTCTGGCCTCTGGAGTCAATCTCACTTTCATGTGACATCTCTTAAGATACTTGAAGATAACTATCATCTCTTCTCCTCTCAAATGAGTTCATGTATATAGAACTCTTTGCAAAATTATACCATTATATAAATGTGAGTTATTCTCCAGCTCAAAACATTTAACAGGTCCTCCTATGAGAATTGAACTCATGACTAACCTAGATCAGTATGAAAGCTCTGAGAATAGAAAGGAAGGTGTGAGCTCAAGAAACATTTCTGAGAAAGAATCCACAAGATTTGCCTTCACGAGTTAAAGAAGACCAAAATAACGTTGCCATATGAGTAAGGAAAAAGTTGAGGAGGTCTATTAGTATGTAGGAGCAAGATGAATTCAGTTGTCAACATGTTACAAGCAGCAGTTGCACATGCAACTGCAAATGTCCTGTAGGCACAGAATTGTAGAAAGGGTGTGAGGTTCAGGCTAGAATGTAGTTTGGAGAACAGTATATGTACGCATAGAAGTTAAGCCCATAAGAATGAAAGAGATCCCCCAAGTGAACTCAGAGAAAGAAGAGAGAGCTTATCATTGGTTCCCTTAAGTCTAAGTCCTGACCTTCTCCTTCACAATCTTATTCTAGGTTGGCATCGTCACTCTTGAGTTCTACCCCTTCCTATTAGTTAACCCTCCTCCACAGTTACTGTTCCTAGGGGTTTTGTCATAGGAGATGTTACACTGATGTTGGTTTGGGTTTCAGATCTTGAAGTTTACAAATACAGTTACAGATAAAATTAAAGTTATATTCACCATGTATGCAATCAGGATAGCTCTTTTTCATATAGACTTTTCCCCCTTGTATACAATTTTAAAAATGAGCAGTAATGAAGTTTGAAGAAAGAGCAATAGGGTTTTAGTTTTGTTTTACTGGATAAATTAAGATAGTGCTTCATTAAAATGAATGACTTCAATAAATAGTTTAGGGAGATCTTTGTTGGCATTGATTACTTGTCCAGAAACTAAAAATCATGACTACTTTTAAATTTTAAGCTAAGCATTAGACAAAAAGGAAATTTTTAAGAGATTATGTAAGCTACTTTTAACAGTGCAAGGTCAAAAAAATTCACAACTTTTTTTTTTTTAAGAAAAGAGCTATGTCTGTCCATTGAAGGTGTTGACATGCTTCTTTAAAACGTTTATTACTTTAAGGGAATAAAAATTTACATTTCAGCATTCTCAAATTAGCTACACTTCTTTAAGTGATTTTCAAAAAATGTTGTCTTCTACCAAATGTGACAAATTAAAACAAAGTTCTCAACTCTTTGAGATTACATTTGAATTTCTAATTAGGGCATGAATGTAACAATAAAACTATATTTGTTTTAAACATTTTCACAAAATTAGGCTCTTTTAAGCTTACTATTTGGGGAAACATTTTAATAATATTTTTTGCCATCTTGGAAAACCTACTTTAATAAATCAATTTACTGACTACAGATTATATCCAAAGTACTAAGGAAGATAGACATAAGATACAGTCCTTGCATTCAAGAAACTTAAAATTTAAATAGAGAGATTGCCTAATACATATGAATGAATGTATGAATTTTTACCTTTTCTTTAAGGGAAATAATATACTTTAAGAATATAGTCTGGATTCATGCTCATTCTTGGCCCTTTATTTAAATCTCCTTTGAAACAAATGCTCACTGATAAACTGAACTAACATTCAGACAACTTACATATCAATAGCTTCAAACACTTTGGATCAATCCTTATAGTCTTGTCATCAGTATTGTTCTATCCCACCAAAATTAAAATGACCCAGTTTCTTTAGGGTGGTAATAAGAGGTGCTAACCCAGCAAGGTAGGCATGGTAACTGGTCATGAGAGACAGGAGAGGAATAGGTCTGGTCACTTTAAGGCCACCGAGGTGATGTTGAATTATAGTATGGGCAGGTCTGATCCAGACTGGTCCTTTGGTGGTTTATGTCTAAAATTAGAACTGATGAGATCTCTGCAATCCTTCTAATAAATAACAAAAGGACTTTTACTTAACCATAGCAGGGGAAGGACAGTTGGGGCAGGACAGGAATATTCATTCAGGATAAAGTATTGATTCAGTTTAGCACAGATCCCTAGTGTGGCTCATGTTGCTTCATCTATGGCACCAAACACAGGGAGGAGTTTCAGCCCTTTATTGCCTGGCTGTTTTGTATCTAGGTGATTATGAAGGTATGTTAATAACTCCAATTTAGGAGACATTTAGTCTCCTAAACCAACTAAATCTTGAGGATAATTTCAATACCTTTTTTTTAAAAGGTCATTTTATTTGTTTTTTTGTTTATTTTTTGCTTTTTGGAGAGGGAAATGCAGGGCAATTTGGGGTTAAATGACTTGCCCAAGGTCACATGGCTAATAAGTGTTAAGTGTCTGAGACTGGATTTGATCTCAGGTCCTCCTGACTCCAGGGCCAGTGCTCTATTTACTGCACCACATATCACTCTCCCCCATTTCAATACCTTTTAAGGGGAAATTATCCTATTTTCACGGCAGACAGAGGAACAATTAGGCTATTGTTTCCAGCACATAGGTAATTTAAAGAGAGAAAGTTGTGTTAACATTACTGGTATGCTGAGGCTGACCCTCACGACTTTGGGAGTATAGAGGATTTCAGCACGATACAGAAAATGAGGTAAGGATAAGTCATGTTTTTGTGAGAAAATGTAGCTGACTCCTCCACTAGAAAATGCTGAAATTGCTAGACTGAACTTGCTGTTTCCAAGGTTACCCATACTCTCACTCTCTCTCTCTCTCTCTCTCTCTGTCTCTCTGTCTCTCTCTCTGTCTCTCTCTGTCTGTCTGTCTCTCTCTCTGTCTGTCTGTCTGTCTGT
>NW_027187358.1:19737811-19738185 GCF_028583685.1 Petaurus breviceps papuanus
TCTCTCTCTCTGTCTCTGTCTCTCTCTCTCTTTCTTTCTCTCTTTCTCTCTCTCTGTCTCTGTAATGTAATGCCAAGGAAAGGCAACTTCCCAGGTTCAAAATACCAGCATAGGTGCTCTGTATTTTATTCAGTGACAAACCAAGAACAGAGAAGATCAAAACATGACATCATTCAAAATACAGCATTTACTAAGTGTGATTAAATAATCTCCAAGGACTACCCCACCCCAGGACCTTCCAATCATTCAATCAATTACAAAGTCTCTGTTCTAAATACTTTTCCACCCCTAGGCTATACCTTAATTAAGTCCACCACAAAGCCCCTTTTCTCAAATGGAGATTAGTTTCCAAACATAAGGTCAAAAGTTCCCCA
>NW_027187358.1:19738585-19760481 GCF_028583685.1 Petaurus breviceps papuanus
CGCCTCTCTCTCGTGTCTCTCCAAATCTACATCACCAGCTCCTCCCAATTCAGGACTTTCTTTTCACATCAACAAGCCCATCCCACAGGTGGGATTAACAAACTCTGGGTTTTAACACAATCAATTTGAAAACCAAGCCAATACAGGGGAATCTTTAGTTGCCATTACTATCACAGTCTCTCTCTGTCTCTCTCTGTCTCTGTCTCTCTCTGTCTCTGTCTCTCTCTGTCTCTGTCTCTCTCTGTCTCTCTCTGTCTCTCTCTGTCTCTCTGTCTCTCTGTCTCTCTCTCTCTCTCTCTCTCTCTCTCTGTCTCTCTCTCTCTGTCTCTCTCTCTTTTCTCAATAATCATGTTATTCAAGCTTTGAAGCTTTTGACATTGTCAACCCCTGTCCTCTTAAGTATTCTCTTCTCTTGGTTGCTGAGGTGCTGATCTTTGCTTTCTTCTTACCAGTTCAACCATTCTTTTCTATCTTTATAAGATAATAATTATCCTCCAGTCTATTAAGTGTAGGCATCACTCAAAGCTGTTCTGGGTCCTCTCCTCTTCATTCTTTTTCTTGGTGATCTCAGCAGGTTCCTTGTGTTCAATTGTTATCTCTGGATATATCCTGAACTTAAATATTGAAGCTTAATCTTTTGCCTGAACTTCATTCCCACATTAATAACTATTTGTCATGTGTATACACACACACACACACTCACAAGCATACTTCATTTTATTTAGCTTCACAGATACTACATTTTTAAAAACAAATTGAAGGTTGTGGCAATCCTGTATTAAATAAGTTTATTGGAGCCATTTTTCCAACGGCATATACTCACATTGTGTTTCTTTGTCACATTTTGATAATTCTCACAATATTTCTTTTTAAAAATTTTTCATTTTTAATGTATGGAATAAAACAAGCATTTCCATAACAGCATAAAAAAAGAGATGAATACAATGAAACAGCAAATCTATTATATACAACTTGCTATTTTTTAAAATATACAATAAAGTTATGTACATTTTTTTCCCTTTTTCAGTGTCCCCTCTCTCCTTCCCCTCCCCCCAGAGTTGGCTACCATTAGACACAAATATGTGTGTGTATGCAAAATTATTTTGTATATACTTCCATTTATCAGTTCTTTCTCTGAATGCAGATAGCATCTTCCTTCATATGCCCTTTGTTAATTTGTATATTTATAATAATTAAAATAATTGCTCAAAGTTGCTCTTACAATAACCTTTTATCAAAATGTAGTTACCCTGTTTATCTCATTTAATTAAATCTATTTTATGTATTACTTTGAGATCCTAATTGCTGCCCCTGCATTTTTTGCATTAATTAAAGCATAATAAACTCCACTCCAACTCTCCATTTTAACTGTGTGTATCTCTCATACTTAAAAGTGTTTTTTGTAAACATATTGTTGGATTCTGATTTTTTAATCTATTCTGCTATCTGATTTCTACTTTATGGGTGAGTTCATCCCATTCACATTAAAAGTTATAATTACTTTTTACAAATTTCCCTCTATCTTATTTTTACTCACTATTTTCCTTCTTGGCCTCTCTTTTCATCCTGTTCCTGTTATTTTATCTTTTCCCCTTACTCTCTTATTCCTTATATTACCCCTGCCTAAAAGTGTTTCCCTTACCTTCTCCCCCTACCCTCCTAATTCTTAATCTAGATACCCTTCTAAAAGTTCCTCCCACATTTTGTCCCCCAATTCTTTCACCTCTCTACAAGTCCAGAAGACTTTTACCCTCCTCCAGATGTACACGTTGTTTCCTTTGCAACCCATATCTGATGAGAATAAGGTTCAACATTCCTCCATCCCCACTTGCTTCCTCAGCGTTGGTTCTTCCTTTTACACCACATTTTTATGAGATAATTTCTCCTTTTTACCTTTCCTACTCAATCACCCCATTATAGACAGCTCAACCCCAACCTTTCTTTCAAACTGCCTTAGTTATGACGACAGCTTTAAGAATAATGATAACATTGGACATAGAGTAAATATGTCTTAGGTCATTCTATGGAGCTCTCACAATTCTGTGTTGCTCTCACTATTCTGTGTTGCTCTCACTATTCTGTGTTGCTCTCACTATTCTATGTTGCTCTCACAAACATGGAGATAAGATGGGGTCTTATATACAGAAGGTTGTGGGAGGAATCTAGGGTGGTCTAGAGGAGGAGTTTGGGGAGGATCTTCCGGAGGAGTTAATAAGGTCAATGAGTGATTAAGGGTGGGAAATCACTGGAGGCTACCTGGAGACCACAAACAATGGTGGGCTAGGCCAGATCAAAGGTGAATCAACACTTTGATAGGCTCAAGGGTGGGAAGTCTAATAACAGAGGCTTGGGCTCAGCCACAATGAAAGGCTTATTATTGCCTCATGCAAATGTCTCATCAAATGAGATGATTAAATCAGAGTTCAAGAGCCTGTACCTCAAGGACTCAAGGAGAGCTAGAGGGGGCTCCCAGAGCCCATACCTCATCAATTTTCATGTACAAGAAGTAAACGGTTTGACCTTAATGAGTCCAATTCCCACAATATTTCAAGCTTTTCACTATTATATTTGTTATGGTGATCTATGATCAATGATTTTGTTTTGGGGCACCATGAATCATGTCCATACGAGATAGAGATCTTAACTGATAAATGTGTTTTCTGAGCTCTGTTATTTCTTGCTGAAGGCTCAGATAATGGTTAGCACTTTTGTCCAGTAAAGTATTTTTAAGATATGTACATTTTTAGACATAATATGATTGCACACTTAATAGGCTATAGTATAGTATAAATATAACTTTTATATGCACTGGGAAACCAAAAAAATTTATGTGACTCTTTATTGTGATATTCACGTTACTGTGGTAATCTGGAACTGAAACCGCACATTTCTAAGGTTTTTCTATATCTTATTTGAGCAATTGTTTGCATGTTGTTTCCACCATTATGATGAGGGATGGCTCCCTCCAGGTTCAACAGGAACTCTGATCTTATCTAGGACCAGAAAACCTGCAATAGCATCTGGAAAGAATTCAAGGACTCAGGTTTAATTGGAGTGAGAGTTGTAGAAGTTTATTGTTACGAAGCAAGAGTACGAAGAAAGGTACATACTTTTACTTTTAAGGGGTAGGGCTGCCATTGTCAGGGCTAACTGGATGGAGGGTAGGGACCTCAGTGCATAGATAAAGGTTAGAGATGACTGAGAGGAACTTGTGACTTTAGTGAATAGATAGTTTACATGAGATTTGGGCCAGACCAGAGGAGACATGAAGGGATTAAGTAAGAACAAAGTGTCACAAGGTGTTGCCTAGGCTGATCCCTAGGCAAGTGTGGATAGGGGGAAGGGGCAGAGCCCGAGGCTGGGAAAGGGATTTCACAGATTACAATTTTACAATACAAATTGCAGTTACAACTGCACAGACTGGTTTTACAAATCAATTTTTGGTTCCACAAATTGACCTAGACCCCAGGTGCCCCATCAATTAGACTGTGAACTTCTTGAGATCAAGAACTGTTTCTTGCCTTTATACCTCTAGTACTTTTACATAGTTCCTGACACGTAGAACCCACTTGATAGATGCTTGTTGACTGACTGCTAGACATCTCCAACTGGATTTTCTATATGCACCTTCAAACTCAATATTTCCAAAATATTGTATTTCCTGCCAAATATACTCTTATCTCAAGAGCCTGTTGAGGGCATTGATATTTTGATAGGCTCAAGGGTTTCTGTTGGGGGCACAATTTTTACAGGCAACTATTTGCCCTTTTGGAGTAACCCTTGACTTAATTCAGTTAAATTAAAAAAAGTATTTATTAAGTGCCTACTATACATCAGAAACTGGAGATACAAGGTAAAAAATAAAATAGTTCATGCCCTTTAAGAGCTTACATTCCATTGAGGGGGTGGGATGTATACCCATATTCAATATAAGTTAATACAAAACATATAAATTAATACAGAGCATAAAGTAATTTCTGAAAATAGTGCTTCTAGACAGAATAATGGAAAAGTAGAGAAGAATGTGATGGGGCAGTGAAGGTTGACTTGGATGGGTATGAAGTTGAAGAAAGTAGTGGTCAGGAAAGGGAGGTTAAGTTCTGGCAACTTGTAACTTGGAATAACATTGATTCAGAGTGGAGCTATAGGGCAATAGATTATTCTAGATAATGTTAATTTGCTTATCTGTCCTTGGAAAAGGAGTAGGAATTGGGGGGGGGTGGGAAGGGGGGAAGTTGATGCTTGCAGAGTGGCTGGGTAGACATCTAATCTCTGATCCTGCCTGTTTATCAAAGCAGGTGTTGGGAATCTTAAAGCTAAAATGGTTATAAAGGAGTAAAGCATGTCTGAAGTACTCAACCTGAACCAAATCAACTCTGCTTTAGCTCAATCCAATATTGGATAAGTTATCTTTTCCAGCTGCATATGCTCCTGGTTCGGTGGTTTGGAGTAGCAAGAGCATAGGAACAGATATCAAGTCTCTGGTTCTGTTTGATTGTCAAGAAAGGAGTTATTAGAATTCTGGCACAAGGATAGTTATATCTCTCCACCATTTGCACTACAACTCCTACAGTCATGCCCTTCTCTCTACTCACAAAGCCTCTATCTTGGTTCAGACTCTCATTACCTCATGCCTGGACTATTCTAGGTTCCCCATTTCCAATCTATCATCCATAAAGCTGCCTTCCTAAAACAGATCTAATCAGGTTATGCCTTATTCAATGGTTTCCTATTGCTTCTAAGACAAGATATAAATTTCTCTTCAAATAATGTGCAATATGAATCTTTTAACAAATGCAATACAAATACTTTGTTTTTGTTTATTGATGTATATATTGAGCCTTTTCCCACTCTTCTCCAAAAGGTGAACCTTTTGAGGGTAAAGATTGTTTCCCATTTATTTGTCCTTTTATCTCTAGGACCCTGAACAGAGTCATACACACAGTAAACAATAAATGTCTGTTGAATTAAACTGATTATAGGAATAAAAGATCTTCCCCAAACACTGAAAGCTAAGGGAAAATTATGAAATCTCAGTCACTTCTCTTAATCCTCTTAACCTCTAAGTTACTGAAAGCCAAAGATCTGTTAATTCTTTAAAAGGATAAAGTTAAGCTGAAAGTCTCTTTAGTCTTTGGATGAATGTAAATATATATAAAAGGTCAGGAAAGTAGTTAGTCCTGTTATGCTTTCCTCTCCCTAGTAGAGTATACAGTTCAATGACCACATGTTCACTGGAGCAGTATCTGGTTGAGACAATATACTAGAGAGATCAGTAGAGAGCAGGTCTGGTGGGAAGAGTGTGAGGACATCAACAGAATACCATAGCATCAACTCTATAGTTTCAGAGGAATAAGTTGCCTTTACATCTATAGTCACATATGCTCCCTTAAGTGTATGTCCTTCTACAAATTTTTCCTAACTATATCTGATGGGGTACCTGGGGTCTAGGTTAAACCAACTTGTAAAACCAGTCTGTGAAGTTGTAACTGCAATTTGTCCTTTCCCACCCTTGAGCTCTGCCCCTTCTCCCTATCCCACACTCCACCTAGGCAACACCCAGCGGCCCCTTTGTCCTTACTTAATCTCTTCATTTCTTCTGGGCCTGGCCCACACCCTCCTTTGTCCTTGCCTTTTGTCTCCTTCAACTTGGCCCAAATCTTATCTACCCTATCTATTCACGCGCTCCTCTTGGTCAGCTATGACCTTTGTCTATGCACTGAGGCCTCTCCCTTCTGGTCAGCCCTGACAATGGCTGCCCTACCCTTTAAAGGTAAAAGCATGTACCCCTCTCACTTGCAGGTCCCCTACAGGATTATTGCTCGCTTCTCATGGAAGATTAACAATAAACTTCTACAACTCTCACTTCAATTAAGCCTGAGACCTTGAATTCTTTCCAGACGATATTGCAGGTTTTCTGGTCTTAGATAAGATCATAATTCCTGCTGAACCTATTGGGATCCCGTGAGCCAAAGGAGAGTCTGTGGTCTCAAGCTTTCTTGGAATTCCGGTAAGCTCCTTTACCTCCTCTCTCTCTCGTCCTGTAGTCGGGTCCATTTAAGCACCTAGGAAGGCTTGATTGGACGATTCCGGTCTGGGACCGGAATCTGGTCTATTTTTTAATAGACCCGGGACACATCCTACATGGATGGGGGACGCCCTGTCTACGGACAAGTGTCTCCACGTCTAAAAAAATATACACATTTTTTTAGGCAAGGCTTTTCACGTGAGATGTCACAGAAAAGTAGACGACTACAAGTGATTCTGACTGGGGAGTTGGGAAAGGATGGGTCAGTCTCCCTCGGTACCCCGAGAGACTCACCCCTAGGACATCTTTTGTACAACTGTATCAGCAATGCCATATTCACAATGCCTATAGAGATTACAAATATGCTGATATAATTATCCATCACAAAATACATCAGGTTTGCCATTTGGGGAAATAAACTAGAAAATTTATTAAGATACCAAAAGACTGAGTCCCAAAACCAGAAAGTGAAAGCCATCAGAGTAGTTATGACATTGGCACAGGTAGATAAAGTAGAAAGCACCCACATTCTCAAGCCTTTAAAACAGAACAGGCTACCTCAGGCAAAGGTCCTCCTCTCCCCACTCACAGCAACCACCCAGCGCCCTGGAAGCGGGCTCCCAGCAGCTCCGGCCCCTGGCAGTCCTCAGCAGGAGTCCTTAGCAGAAAATCCTGCTCCCAGCAGCTCCAGCCCCTGGCAGTGCTCAGCAGGGGTCCTAACTCAAAAAAAAAAAAAAAAGGCAACCGCCACCAACTGCCAACCGCAGGACCGTTAGCTCGGCTTTTCACTTTCTCTTGCTCTGCTATGTCAGCACGTCCATGGGGCATGGGAGATCTTTAAATCCCATAACCCTTACAACAACTGAAAAACACTCCATCTTCAAGACCTCAAGTAGAAAGGATGGGCCGGTTTCCCCCTACACTTGGGGGTCTGTGCCTAGGCTATCTCAAAACAATCTTACCTGGCCCCAATTGGCATCTCTCTAAGGGAATGTGATTTGTGCCTAGGGTTCCAGAAATCCTCTGTGAGCTTTTGAACCTTCCTGTAAGCTTCTCCCTCTCCCTCTCCCTCTCTGAATGAGTGTGTGTGAGTGGTCTGACTTCTCTAAGCTTTAAACTGCAACTGCAAGACATTCTTTTGAAATGCTGTATCTCTTTCCCTCCTCCTTTCCCCTGCTGCTGAATGCAGGCTGGAAAGGGAGAGAAAGAGACCAAAATATTGTCTTGTTTGTGAACAGAAGTTTTAAGATCTTTAAAAGTTTGAAAATCTCCTCTTCATTCCACTCTGGCCAAGTGGAGTGAAGAGAAGGTGATAAGAAAGGGAGGGAAAAAGTCGGAATTCATTTTACTATTTGGCATTTAGGCAAATTGGAATATTTTCTAAGATTTGATACATAAGGTGAGGTTTTTGGGTTCTCTAGAACTGGGATAAGAGAGTAGGCGCCACTCCCTCTCTTGCTAGGGAAGTCAAAGCTATCACTTTCAAAGAAGTTTCTAAGGAGTGGACACAAAATTTATTGGAGTAAAAGTTGGAACAGTTAAAAACATATTGGGGGGAGGCATAGCAGCTATATCGAAACCCCAGGGTCCACAACCAAGCTCTTCAACTGTGGGGAGAGGAGAAAAGCCACTGCACTTGGTAAGCCTAATCTTCTATCAATAATTTTGGTATGTGATGAATTGGAAATGCAATTAATGTCATAATGTAATTGTTCTATTATGGTATCTCTAAATTGTAAAATCTAAAATGTAAAATCCTCTTATACTGTAAAAATTGAGTGACAAAAAGTTTTCAATCTGAATTTTGTTGAAACTAAAAGATGGAGAAAAGTTGTGTAAAACTAGCTATGTTACTTTATCAGTTCTGCTAACCCTATGTTATAATGTTTATTTCATGTGAATTGGATTTTTTATGTTATAATATCTGATGGTTTAAAGCTCTTATGTGTGGGATACAAACAAGTAGTAATAATACTGCCAATATTTACTGTGATAGCTGATTGTCCATTTAACTTTTTGGCTATTCTGGAAATATGCAGTGATTATAAGTTGATTGGTTGTATGGCATAAAAAAAATATTTTAGTTTAGTATAACTTCATGTGGAGTTTTAAGGTCATCAGATTGGTAATTCATTTGTTTTTATTTCAAAGTTCAAATTTAAGATGATATCATTACTGGTAAACATCTGTACTATCTAGTTTTGGAGTATTGTAATTTGGGAAAATCTTAAGCTTCTAAGTCTGTCAGTTTAAAAGGGAAGTAAAACTGCCAAATCCCCTGGAAACTATCTCTGTTAAGCAAGGTCATTGGGAAAGAAACAGTTTTAGTCATGTAGTTTTTAAATGAACCTAACTTGCTAAAAAGTTGCAAGGATTAAAAAGGATTTTTATCAATTGGCTTCTAGATTTCAGAAGGAAAGATGGTAAATGGAATTCCTTACAGTTGTGGAACCTGATAAATCTTTATTGCTTATTGCAGCTGCAAGAGAATAGAAATAATTATAACTGGCTCTAAGCTGTAATTGTTGAGGCTTGTTGTTTAGGGTAAAAGGCATTTGGGACCATAACTAAATTTTATTTTGAGTTCAAATTTGGGTATAGTTATCTGCATTAAATCAGTATCTGAGAAAATTCCACAAGCTACTCAGAGCCTGTACTGTGGACAGGTGGAAGCCTGCATTTGGTAAAGGCTGGAGGGACAATCTTAGCCTCTGTCTGGGATGGGATCCCTCCTGGCTCAGTTTACCTATGGGGTTCCTTTGAAAAGGAATGTTCTCCACCTATTCCTGAGTCTAGCATTGAGGTGGAATGGATACTGCATGGTTGGATATCTGTAACTAACCTGAATTTAAACAGAATCAAGGATGTTTTATCCTGTCATATTTGGAATGTCACAGGTCCCTGTTTTTTCCTTCTATAGCAGGTTTCTATGATTAGAGCAAGGAGTCAGTAAAAGATGTGAGCTCTTTTGTGTTAGCCGACTGGAAAATCTAATATTATTTTCATCTAGGATTAGAACATGTGCAGAAAGTTATGCAAACTGCTTAAGATCATTCTAAAGGTTTTATGAATCTTGAACTGTTTTAAAAGAAGGGAAAATACTTTTAGAAAAAATTTTAAATCTCTAGTGGGATTTTAAAAGGCCTACTATATCTTGTCTATGGGAAAATATAAAGGACAGTGAAATAGTCTGAGTAATGGGTTATACTAGCCCATACTCACCCCACTTCTGTTCAGTTTTCTCTTACTCCTTTTTGGCCCTTGTTTAATTTTTTTCCTAGATTTATGTCTTTTAGGCTCAGCACCCTTCACTTGCAGGTGACTCTTCTGCCAGGAACATTGTCGTGCAATCTAACCCATGGAGCCTTCATGTTCAAGGCCTACAATGAATGGGCCCCATTTGTACTCCCCAAGTATATTCCTTTCTTTGTGGGATGGGTGGGCCAGAGGGTGTGAATTCTGGGGACGAGGTATGTGCTCCCTGGGATTTCTCGCACCCCCTCTGACTATAACATCACTAAGCCCAGCACTTCTTTTAAAATGAGTTAAACGGGGTTTTTTGGACAATGTTCTAAAATCATAGCCTTAGATTATCTGCTGGCCTCTAGTGGGGGTGTTTGTGCCCTAGCTAACACCTCCTGCTGCATGTATATCAATAATTATCAACAGGTAGAAATCCACACCAAAAATATACTGGAAAAGGCCAATTGGATGGAAGAACTTCATGAAGCCCTTAATGCACCAGGTTCCTCCTCTTCCTCATGGTGGTCCTGGCTTTTCCCTATACTGGCCCCTTTCCTGGTCCTTGTCTGCTTAACCTCCTTGCTAAGTTTTTCTCTTCTAGGCTCAGTGCTTTCCATTTGCAGTTGATTGCAGGTTTTCTGGTCTTAGATAAGATCATAATTCCTGCTGAACCTATTGGGATCCTGTGAATCCCAAAGATTCACCATAATGGGTAGACTCTTAAGGAGCCTAAGTATTTGTGGCACTTGTATTGGACAAGCAGGCCAGAATAATCTCACACAGAGTGAGTCTGCCCTAGATAAACTCAGCCCTCTCATGGAGGCAAGACGGATCTTATATACCGAAAGATTGTGGGACGATTTAGAGGTCATCTAGAGAAGGGATTTGGGGAGGGTCTTAAGGAGGATCTTGAGGAACTGAGATCTGACTCCAGAAATGGGATTAAGGGTGGGAAATAGATGAAGGCTACCTGGAGAGACAATGGAGGGCTAGACTAGCTTAAGGGTAACAGATTTGGGTATAGATATTTTGATAGGATCAAGGGTGGGAAGTAGATGTACAATGGAGGGCTAGGTTAGGTTAAGAGTAACAGAGATTTAAGCCTAGCTATAATGAAAGAAAAATGCCTCATCAAGTGGGAAGATTCAATCATTTCAAGGGGTTTCCCAGAGCCTGAACCCCACCACCAGGCCAAATCTCTCATCTTATTTATGAGGTGCAGGCTCTGGGAACCCCCTTGAGCTCTCCTTGAATCTTTGAGGTACAGGCTCAGGGAACCTCCCTTGAACTCTGATTAAATAGTCTTTGTTGAGGCATTTGCATGAGGCCATAAACCTTACGTTGTGGCTGGGCCCAAACCTCTGTTACTAGACTTCCCACCCTTGAGCCTATCAAAATATCAGTCTACCCTTGAACTGGCCTAGCCTACCTTTGTAGTCTCCAGGTAGCCTCCTGAAACTTCCCACCCTTAATCACTCATTGACCTCATCTGACTCCTGAAGACCCTCCCCAAACTCCTCCTCTAGACCACCCCTAGATTCCTCCCACAACCTTTCTGTATATAAGACCCCATCTTGTCTCTGTGTCTGTGAGAACACCATAGAATGACCTAGCACAGACTTACTCTGTGTCTAATACCAGTGAATTTTTAATAAACTTTACTTTTCTATGGCTGAGAGAAGACTTGAATTGAATTCATTTGGCAGAACTCGGTGTGTTGGGTATTTTGGGGTCTCCAGAGCAACCCTAATCCTCTTTATGGGTAACCTCTTCATTATAACCTATTATTAGTCACAGAAGTCTTAAATAATTAGAGGTGGGGACCCAAACCAGGTCCCATTAGTTCAAATCTAGCACTCTGTCCATAGCACTATCCTGCTTCTAGTCAACCAATTAACAGGAACTTATTAAGCACTTATTAGCTGTCAGGCATTGTCAAATTGCTATATATATATATTTTACCTGTGCTCTGTGTCAATGGCTTAGTTTCATAGAGCAGAAAGGGACCTTTAATCTTTCTCTTCATTTTAAAGATTCAGAGATTGAAGCACAGAGAAATTAAATCACAGGCCTCCTGCTCTTTCCCCATTTCTTCCTACTTGGTATTTTATAAAGATGTAGATTTTCATTTACACAGAAACATCTGATCTGACATCTGGATACTTTGTTACAACATATCATTCACAAACTGAAATCAGGTAAATTATTTTTCTTAAATTTCCTTAGGCCTCCAGTAGCTGAAGTGTCAATGAAGGGCTGTTGAGTGGGGTCTTGCAGCTAGACACTCCTGAGGTCAGGTCTTTCAGGCCTCCTATTTCTGGCCTTACAAGGCTTCTTTAAGAGGTATTTGTTCAGAGTTAAAAGTTGGGAGGTGAATAATTTTAGTGCAAATTACAGACTATAATTTTTATTTTATTAGATTATATGGACTGTGATAATATAAAAAGGGAGGATGGTAGAAATAGCCTGGGGCTGGATTTCTAATCTTGGTTTTTCATTTTGGCTCTGTCATTAATTAGCTGAATGATTTTCCAGCATATCAACCTCTAGGGCTGTTTTCTCATCTAAGTTGAAAATGTATATCAGTCCTTTGTACTTTGTAGGACTGTTGAGAAAATCAAAGGAGCTTACTACATGTTAAGGCACTTTAAAAATTATAACTATGCACATAAAAGTAACAGTATTAATAGTATTAGCCCAGGTAAGGAAGCTAATGTTATATGATACATAAGGAGAGGTATAAGCTCGGGTATAATTTCTTGTTTTTTAAGATAACAGCTGCTAAATTATACTGGAATATAAATTGCACCAGAAAAATGTTTTGTTATTTTTAAAATAAATTCATCATAGAAATGCAATTATGATGTTTGAGAAATATAGACCTAAACATTAGGACAAATAGTTCTGGTAACAAAAGTTACTTTGTTGAAAAAAGCAAATTTCTGAATCCTACTTATTATTGATATAACAAAATTCCATTACAACAAAAAAAAATTTCAATAACACCTCTGAGTTAATTATAAGATGGAATATTTCCTATACATTAAATAAGAAATAGATGCAGGAAGTGAATTTATTTTGAATTGGACTCCTTGTAGGGAACATAAAAAACCTACTCTAATTTTAACTTTCTTAAAGGCATTTTCCTAGTTGATGACCAACTAAATAAAGAAGCTGAAAAACAATCTACTTTATTGAAGTGTCTAGGATAGCAGCAAAACAAACAAGATCAAGTTCCTCCTTATGGGCAGAACAGCACATAGGCATTAGGGGAGATACAAAGGTTAACCTGTGGCTCTCTCACAGACCTCAATCCATCTCACAATCTAATAATATTGAACAAATATACAACTATAAGGTAAAATGATACACAAATGTGTAAAAATGTAAAACTAATGTCCTAGGTCACCCTGTAACCTATGAATAATCTTTGAAATAGATCTCAGAAGAAGCTCAGAAACTCACAACTCACTTCTGTTTGGGATAGACTTTAATTTAAATAGCCTTTTATCAAAATGTATTTCATAGACTAAAATACACATGGAGACAGAGATTAACAGGCAACTTGGTCACCATCTTCCTCTCTTTTCTCTCCTCTTTTCAGGTCATTCTGAAATGCAGCACAGCTACTCTATTCTATTAAGACTCAAACACAATGCTGCAGCCACCAAGCCTCACACTCAAACCAGCACAAACTGATTCTAGTCAGTCTCAAACATGTAACTGCAACCCACTCCCAATTCTCATAGAAATAAACAAGCTTAGCACTTACATTACAATTGTTGAACACTCATGGTTCCCAGACTGGCTTCTCAAACTACCAACTGACATATATTGCTTCTAAATAATATTTCTAGATGCCTTTAGAGAACTGAAAAAACACTTGTTAGGGAGGAAATCTCTTATTATAGAACACACCTATATAAAGTAAACTTCATTTCTCCTTTCTGTTCCACAATGTCCTAGGTTTCTGACACATAAAAGAAGAATCATTAAGAATTGGAAAAGTCTTTGAGGAAGTATTTTATCTGGGTGTTAAAGCCATTTCAACAGGAGGTATGACATAGGAAACAGAATGAAAAAGTTTTGAAGGGTTATTGCAGAACAAGTATGGAGGATGTGAATAATTCAGTATGGCTGAAATGTAGATGAGAAAGAAGGAGAAATTGTATGTCAGGTCAGAAAAGTAGAGTGGTACCAGAATGTGAAGAACCTTGCAGACTAAGAAGTTTAAACTTTATTAAGTAGATGACAGGGATCCAGTGAACAGGGCTTTAAGCAGAAGAGTGACATGATGAGATCTTGTGCATCCAGAAAAATAATCCAGTAGTACTATGAAGGTTAGAGTAGAAGTGACAAAGAGCGAAAGCAAGATAGCTGGGTACAAGATAATTGCAATACAATCTAGACTGGGAGTTAAGAGGGTCTGTGTTAGTGAAGAGGGTATAACATTAAAAAGCTTGCAGAGATAAAAATGACAGAATTTAACAATGATTGGATGTGGGGAGTGGAAAGGAAAAATCAAAGAAAACACAAAGGTTTTGAATATGGGTCTTAAGTAGCAGTCGATATGGGATAGACTAGCACCT
Organism: Petaurus breviceps papuanus; assembly: GCF_028583685.1. NCBI lineage: Eukaryota > Metazoa > Chordata > Mammalia > Diprotodontia > Petauridae > Petaurus > Petaurus breviceps. Next base: position 19,752,446 of record NW_027187358.1, read on the forward strand.
CTGGTGTGAGGTTTTGCCAAACCTTTTTCAGAGATGCCCCTCCACTTTTGGTATCTATCTGTCACCTCTCACCTGTGGCTCCAAAGACTGTAGTGTGCACAGTGGCCACACCCCAGTAAAATTGTCTCAGCAGACAGGCTAAACCAGGTTAAGGATAATGGATGTTACTCAAACCTGCTAGCGAGTTAGGGGGATTTCTCTTCCAAGCATGTGAAGATTTCCTATGGCAGAATGGGAAGATGAGAACAATTTGTTCCAACAGCCATGAAGGTGGTTGAAGCAGGCACTGGGGAGTGCTTAAAGTTTGGTTAGATGTTGAAGACACCAAGGTCATCCACAACAACCCTGGCCATTGCTTGACTTTTGTCTTGCTATTGAACTTCAATGACACTGGAAGAGAGAATGAGGCTCATGACTTTGTACAACTCTGCTTCACTTAATAGTACTTTATTTTTTTCCAATTGCATGCAAAGATAGTTTTCAATATTCACTTTTATAAGATTTTGAGTTCCAATTTTTTCCCTCCCCCTCCCCCAAGACAGTAAACAATCTGATATAGGTTATAAATCATGTTTTACATGTGTAATGGCAAGCAAAGAAATAGTTAACACCTTGTTTCAGCTATTTAGTTGACACCTTGTTTCAGTTCTTGCCCATGACTATCAATTCTTTGTTGAGAAGCAGAACTTGTGAACCCTAAAACTTTTGAACTCCTGTTCCATCAGCAACAGGAAGGGGAGGAAGGAAGGAAGGGGAGGAGCTAATGACCATATATTCTTGTGGTGGCAGGGTTAAGAAGGAGAAAACTGGTGGTATTCTAGCACTCTATGTTTGTCTGTTCTGTCTGTGTTGATGTTTGTTTGTGATACTTTGTATGGAAGCCGTGGGACCTTACTGGAAGCCTTGAAAGAGGATTTTCTGGTTGTATATTTACAGAAGTCCTAGAGGAGGGATTTGGAAGTCCTGGGACTATACTGACAATTTGTGTTGAGTTCTCAGACCTTGTTTGTGGGTCTGTGTTGACTTCTATGTTGATGATTTGTGTTGACCTCTTGGACCTTGTTGGTAGGTCTGTGTTAATTTTACAGGCAGATAGTGAATTGATAATGGTGCCAGCAATGTGTATGGATGTTATTGTGGCTCTGTTAAGCTTTGTCTTCCCAGAAACAGAAACTGTGAAGGACTTGAGGTGGACTGGACACTGTGAGCTCCAATATGTAACAGGAACTGGACAAGGAGCTGGATGAGGAGCTGAGAGCTGCCTACCTGTGAATCCAGGTGACAGTTGGATAGATTCAGGGAGGAGCTGGGACCATGGTAGAGGAACCATGGAATCAGAGAGCCAGCCTCGAGTCAAGATGAAAAGATCTCTTCTTGGGTACCTAATGCTGACTGAGAAGATCATGATTTACTGTAACCTAGGGGTGGAGAATTTTGACCTTTGTACTTTGTGTCCTTTAAGGAAACCTGCTCCTTAAGGATGATTGAGTTAAGGACTTACTGAATGATATCTTTTGTTTAAAAGTATGTGAACACTTTGGTGAAAACTATGTGGTTACTTTCGTGATAACTTGTTATGTCACAACATTGTGAATGCTGTGTCAATGTTTTGCTTTAATTTACTGCTGAATAAATAGAGTTCACTATACTATGTAATCAGAAACTTAAAGCTGTTTACAGCAGCAGTCCTCTGGAAAGTTGCTCATGCTCAGCTTTACAACATATTAACTCTGCCTCACTTAACTCCAATTCACCGTAAGTAAAGATATCACTCATGATGTCATTGGTCCTCTTTGAAAACAAAGAAGGGACTTCAAAGGTTATCTAATCCAATAACCTCATTTTACACACGAGGAAGCTGAGTTCTGCAAGAATATGAGGCTAGCCCAAAGTTAGACAGCAACAGAGCTAGGATTTAAACACAAGTCCTCAGATTCCAAATTCATCAGCTTTTTCACTGTATTTTTCTGCATCATTGACTGAATTATGACAGCAGATTCTGGAAGTAAAGATAATAAATGTTTTTTGAGTTTAAAAGTGCTAGTGAGCTATTAAGGGAATAATGTCTTATAGGTAGTTTGGAATGTGGGTGTAAAGTTCATAAGAATGGCTAAAGGGGGGTGGCTAGGTGGTGCAATGAGTAAAGCACCAGCCCCAGAGTTAGGAGGACCTGAGTTTGGTTCTGGCCTCAGACACTTAACATCCACACACACACACACACACACACACACACACACACACACACACACACACACACACACACACACACACACACACAAACTAGCCGTGTAACCTTGGGCAAGTTACTTAACCCCAATTGCCCTCCAAAAGGAAAAAAAAAGAATGGCTAAATGATTTGAGAATCATCTGTATAGAGAAGATAGCTGAAACCACAAGATTGCTAAGAAAGAGTATAATGAGAAGAGGGCAAAGAAATGGTCTTTTAAGAATACTGACATTAATGGGTCAGGAAAAGAAACCAACAAAAAAGTTAGAGAAGGAACAACTGGAGAAATTTGATAAAGGTGGGATTTTAACTGGTATTTGAAGAAAGACAGGAGATGGAGATGAGAGGGGAGAGCCAGACCCTGGGGACAATCATTGAAAATGCCAGGAATTCAGAGATAGAGTGTCATATTCATGAAACAGCAAGGAAGGAGATCAGGGCCACTGAATCAGAACATGAGGGGAATGGAGAAGAGGGGTTGTATAAGGTATAAGACTAGAAATGTGGAAAGGAGTTCCTTCAGTTTTGAGTTCACTTTTGGACAAACTGAGTTTAAGAAAGCTACAAATATCTATTCTACTATATATTATATATATATATATATATATATATATATATATATATATATACTATATCTAGTTCAAGATGTCTAATAAGATGAAGATGTGAGACAGGACAATTAGGTGAAAGGATAGAATAGGATAAATAGATTTGAGAATCATCAACATAGACATATTTGAATTTATGGGAGCAGCTGAGATCAATGAGTGAAATAGCAAAGAAAAGAAAGCCCATAGGACACCCATGTTTAGCAGGTGTGACCTGGATGAAGATCTAGCAAAGAGGAGTGAAAAGGAGTGGTCAGAGAGGTAGGCAGAGAACTAGGAGAAAGTGTTACAAAAATCTAGAAAGAAGAAAGTTTCAAGTAGAAGGTGAATGATAGTTTCAAAGTCTTCAGAGAAGTCAAAAAGGGGGAAGATTGAGAAAAAAACCCATTGAATTTGACAATTAAGAGATCACTGACAACTTTGATACAGCAATTTTGGTAGACTAATAAGGTTGGAAGCCAGTTTGAAGAAAATTAAGACAGTGAGAGAAGAGGAAGCATCCATTGTAAGGAACCTTCTCAAGTTTAAACACAAAAGGTCAGAGAAATATAGGACAATAGTGTGTATAGAAGGGTCCAGTAAGAGTTTTTTGAGGATGGAGGAGATGTGTGTTTTTAGGTATTCAGAAAGCAGTCAGTAGATATGAAAAGTCTGGAGATGAGTAAACAAAGTAACAGTTTGATATAAAGGAAAGTGTGCTGGATTTACAATCAGGACCTACACTAGGTATTAGAACAATCAACTGCATGAAAAGTGAAGTCCCCACAGAGTAGGTGGGTGGTGATGGGATCAAAACAGGCTATGATTTCAGTGTTCAGGGCATTAAGCACTTAGAAATATGATAGGCAAGTCATCTGCATTCATACGCTTAGAAGACTATCAAAATGACATTTGAGCCTTGCTTTAGAGAGTTGGTAGGTGGCAGCAACAGACCAGAAAATTGTGTTAGCTTTTGACAATTAGAAATGTGTGTGTAATGGGGGACTGGCCATATGGGGCCAGTCATAGAAGCAGGAACAATCATTCCCTGACAGGTTTCAGTTTTTAAGAGCACATACAGACATTCTCATGCCTGCTTACTTGCCTAATCATGTGTAAAGAGCACTTATAGCCTTCTCTTTTTCTTCTTTGCTTTTTGGAGGGGGGAAGGCAGGGCAATTGGGGTAAAGTGACTTGCCCAAGGTCACATGGCCATTAAATGTTTAGTGTCTGAGGGTGGATTTGAACTCAGGTTCTCCTGACTTCAGGGCTGGTGCTCTATTCATTGCATCACCTAGCTGCCCCCACTTACAGCCTTCTCTTGACCTTCCAACTCTTTTTCTCCTTCAAGGATCTCTAATTTCCTTAGGTATATAGTTTTCTGCTGGGTCCATAGGGTCAATGTCTTTTAGAATCCTGGAGTTAATCTTACTTCAGTGTGTACCTAAACTTCCTATAAAGACATTATCATCCACTTCTACTCCCAAGACATTGCTTCCTACACCCTAGAACCCTAGATCTTCCTTTTGAAGTTCACAGGATTGTCACTTGGTCAAAATTAGGTGAAGGAGGAAAGAGAGAGGAGGAAAAAAAACCCTCTCTAGACATAGGGAAATTCCTTCTCAGGAATTTTTCACTTCTGGATTTGCCAAACAGATCATTGACTAGCTTCAAATTAGCTTGCTATTTTTATATGTAGTCCATAGGGGAATGGCATTCTCTTCAATTAATCACAAGGTATTTCTTGAATGACATCATCTACCTTCATCCAATGACCCAAAGCCCCAACATCCTTTCAATTACATTAGGAACTTAATCATGCCCAGTTTACTTTTGATCAATTGATTGATTCAATTGAGATGTCTGGGCCTTCTGTGATTAACTGGGAGTGTGGTGAATTCACATTCATATATAGAACCTTTTTTTTTCAATAATAGGATCATAGATGTAGAGTAGGAAGGGCCTATTGAGGCCATATAAACCAATACCTACATTGTACCTCATTTACCTCATGTTACAGATGAGGAAACTGGGGCTCAGGGAGGTTGATTTGTTTAAGACCACACTAACTTCACCAGTAGCATTGGAACCCAAGGTCTCTGAGACCAAAGCCATTGTTCTTTCCATTATCATGCCATATGAAAACTGGTTGAAGGACTGGGGGATGTTATTTAGGCAAAAGAAAAGAATTAGAGAAGATATGATAGCTATCTTCAAGTATTTAAAGTGCTGTCACTTGGAATAAGGATTAGATGTATTCTGTTTTGCCCAAGATGGATAGGTAGAGGCAATAAATAGAAGTTGTAAAGAGAGAAATTCCAGTTTGATCTAAGGAAAAATTTCTTAACAAGCAGAGCTTGTGGGCAGCTAGGTGGCACCATGCATAGAACTGGGGCCTAGAGGCAGGAAGACCTGAGTTTAAATATGACCTTGAGACACCTACAAGCTGTGTGACCCTGGGTAAGTCACTTAACCCTTTTTCCCTCTGTTTCCTCATCTGTAAAATAAGTTGGAGAAGGAAATGGCAAGTCACTCCAGTGTCTTTTCCAAGAAAACCCTAAATACAGTCAGAAAGAGTTGGGCATGACTGAATAACAGTTATACAAAAGTAAAATGGGTTGCATTAGGAAGTAGTGAATTTTCCTACTCTTGTAGTTTTTAAACAAAGGCTTGCTAACCACTTATGAATTAAACTAAATGGCCTCCTTTCAATCTGAAATTCTGTGACTGTTTATATCTTTGAATTTAGAAAAAATATTGATTGGATATTTCATCTTGGTTCAGAGATATAAATATAAGTCTGATTACAAGTTGAGTTTGCTTTCCTTTAACTACACTTCTTCAGTGTGCCCACTTAATTTTATTGAGAAAACAACAACTATTAATTTTTTAAAAGCACCACTCTCAATCATAGCCTTTGTTGTTGAGTTGTTTTTCAGTTGTGTCTGACTCTCCTTGACCCCATTTGGGGTTTCATTGCAGAGATATGGGGATAGTTTGCCATTTCCTTCTTTAGGAAACTACAAAAAGGGTTAAGTGATTTGTCCAGGGTCATACAGTGAAAAAGTGTCTGAGGTTAGATTTGAACTCACAAATAGAAATCTTCCTGACTTGAGTCCTATCACTCTATCTACTGTATCACCTAGGTGCCCCCAATTATACCATTCCCTATTCCTATTTTCATCACTCTACCCAATAACTGTTTCTTATTTCCTCTACTTTTACTTCTTGAATTAATGGCATTGCATGATGAATTTAGCTTCAAATTTTCTACAGAATTATACAAGCAAAAAAAAATATATATATATATATATATATATATATATATATATTTTCCAAACAAGAGGTTTACTTTAGTAGCAATAAGGCCTTTAAAATTTGGAGACGTTATGAATTGACAGGAAATATTGTAATTTTTATAAAAAATATATTTGTCGGGGTGCCTAGGTGGCACAGTGAGTAAAGCACTGGCCCCTAGTTCAGTTCCGGCCTTAGACACTTAACATCCATACACACACACGAAAAAAACTAGCCATGTAACCTTGGGCAAGTTACTTAATCCCAATTGCCCTCCAAAAGGCAAAAATATATATATATTTGTCATGTTTCTAAATTTAGAAAACCACCAAAAAGATTTACCTATCTTAGACAGGCATAAAGTATGGCAAAATGCTCTCAATAACTATTGATTAGAGAAATACAAATTAAAACAACTGAGGTACCACTTCACACCTATCCGATTGCTAACATGACAGAAAAGGAAAATGACAAATGATGGAGAGGATGTGGGAAAACTAGGACACTAATGCACAGTGGTTAGTGGAATTGCGAATTTATTCAACAATTCTGGAGAGAAATTAGCAACTATGCCTTTTGGGCTATAAAACTGCCTTCCCTTTGATATCAATACTGATGAGGTATGGGCTCTGGGAGCTCCCTTGAGCTCTCCTTGAATCTTTGAGGTATAGGCTCTGGGAACCCCCCTTGAACTCTGACTAAATAGTCCTATTTGATGAGGCATTTACATGAAGCCATAAGCCTTATATTGTGGCTGGGCCCAAACCTCTGTTACTAGACTTTCTACCCTTGAGCCTATCAAAATATCAATCCACCCTTAAACTGGCCTAGCCCACCATCGTCTGTAGTCTCCAGGTAGCCTCCTGCAACTTCCCACCCTTAATCACTCATTGACCCTCCCCAAACTCCTCCTCTAGACCACCCCTAGATTCCTCCCACAACCTTTCTGTATATAAGACCCCATCTTGTCTCCATGTCTGTGAGAGTGCCATAGAATGACCTAGCACAGACTTACTCTGTGTCTAATACAAGGGAACTTTTGATAAACCTTACTTTTCTTTGGCTGAGAAGACATGAGTTTAATTCATTCATCAGAAGCTGGCGTGTTGGTATTTTGGGGTCTCAAAAGCCAGATTCGTTTGCTGGTAAAGGAGAGTGCTGTTGTTGCAGAGGTCCTGGAAACTTTCTGTTGGTTCAAAAGCCCTGAAGGAGGATTTTATTGTTGTATGTTTACAGAAATCCTGGAGGAGGGTCTTGTTGATGTTTTCAGGGGTCCTGAGACTGTTCTTCAGGCAGAGAGTGGATTGATGAGATCTACTGCAGTTTATATTGTGGTTTTGTTAAGCTCTGCCTTCCCAGGAACAGAGATTGCTGAGAACTTGCCTTAGGTCAAGATGAAGAAAAGACCTCTCCTTGAGTATTGAATGCTGTGATGATATTGTAATGTAGTTGTGACCTAGGGGTGAATGGCCTTTGTGTTTTGCACTGCCCCTTTGAGAATGTGCTTGGTGGTGATGGATGGTATTGTAATTCAGTTGTGATCCTGGAGTAGAAAACTTTTGACTTTTGTACTTTGTGACCTGAAACTAATCTCCAGTTGAATAGAGAGAAGACTTTGTGATTGACTAAGTGAATGTACTTTCCAGGGGTGGAGTACTTGGACCTTAGTAGTTTGTGACGGAATTGAGGACTTACTAAATTATTGAGTTATACATGGTGAATATTGTATTTTGATTTTCTGTGAATGTTATGCCTTAATCTATGTGATAGTAATGGCAATTAAAGATTCCCCTGTATTGGCTTGGTTTTCAAATTGATTGTGTTAAAACCCAGAGTTTGTTAATCCCACCTGTGGGATGGGCTTGTTGATGTGAAAAGAAAGTCCTGAACTGGGAGGAGCTGGTGATGTAGATTTGGAGAGACAC
>NW_027187358.1:19760881-19796035 GCF_028583685.1 Petaurus breviceps papuanus
TGGGGAACTTTTGACCTTATGTTTGGAAACTAATCTCCATTTGAGAAGAGGGGCTTTGTGGTGGACTTAATTAAGGTATAGCCTAGGGGTGGAGAAGTATTTAGAACAGAGACTTTGTAATTGATTGAATGATTGGAAGGTCCTGGGGTGGGGTAGTCCTTGGAGATTATTTAATCACACTTAGTAAATGCTGTATTTGGAATGATGTCATGTTTTGATCTTCTCTGTTCTTGGTTTGTCACTGAATAAAATAGAGAGCACCTATGCTGGTATTTTGAACCTGGGAAGTTGCCTTTGCTTGATATTACATTACGATCTATCATATCATAAATGGAGTTTTCTATGCTTGTAATCCAAACCTGGAAGTTGCTCTGAAGATCTTCCCTGTCCCTTGGCCCCTTGATAGGCTTAAGTGAATCTTAGAACCTTCCCTGATTTGAAAATATACTCTGCCCCCTAATAGACTGAATGTGGTCACATGGAGCCTCTGGCAGGAGGCTTGTTTTTCAGGAATGCCCACACCTTGTTACTTTCTGATTAGGCAGTGGGTCAAGAGGGTTGTGACATTCTCTGACCCAGGAGAAGGCTAGGCAGCCATTGAGCCCCTCACCCACTGAGCTTTGAAAACCCAGAAGTTGGTGCTTCCCTCTCTGGTAACTAACTAGGTATGGATGTAATGGTCGGAGAGGTGGAAGCCCTATCTGCTTAATTGTGTTATTTTTTGTTGTAACTTCTGTTTGTATTCTCTGAAGTTCAAGGTGCTGACTTTTTCCCCTGAACTAGGTAAATGATATATGTTTGATTGATTAAAGTAAGATTGTTAAACCATTTTGAGTTGCTTATCATTAGAAAAGCAGATCTAAGAACCTGTGCTAGCAGCCATCCTGGGTATGCTAGGGTGCTTGCTGCCACATGGGTAAAAATTAGAAATTGAGGGGATGGCCACAAACTGGGAAATAGATAAACAAGCTGTGGTATATGATTATGATGGAATATTATTCTGCTATAAGAAATGACAAGCAGGATGGTTTTAGAAAAATCTGGAAAGACTTAAATGAATGGAAGTAAAGTGAAGTGAGCAGGACAAGAAGAACAGGTCACAAAGTAACATCAGTATTGTACAATGAAGAATTGTTAATGACTTAGCTTTTCTCAGTAATACAATGATCCAAGACAATCCCAAAGGACTCATGATGAAGCCTGCTATCTGCCTCCAAAGAAAGAACTGATGTTGTCTGAATACAGACTGAAGCAGGGTATTTTCCACTTTCTTTCATTCTTCTTTTTTTATTTGAGAATTCTTGTAGAAAATGACTAGTATGGGAAATGATTGACAAGATTGCACCAGTATAGATTATATCAGATTTCCTATTATCTCATGGACAAAGAAGGGCAGGGAGGTAGGGAAGGATAGAATTTGGAACTCAAAACTTTTTAAAAAGATGTTTAAAAATTATTTTAACATGTAATGGAGGAAAAAAAAATAAAGCATGTCATACTTCTTTAAGCAATACAAATTTTCTTGAAATTATATTTAAATGGAAGTTTTTTTTGTAAATCAGATCATTATGAATAATCTTGAAGAGCTGATAATTGAGGGCAGGGATTTTTAAACTTTTTTATGTCATAAATTCTATTGGCGACAGCCTGGTGCAGCCTGTGAGTTGTTTTTCAGAATAGAGTTTGTAATGTATAAAATAAAATACATATGGTTTCAAAGGAAATCATATTGATTTGCAATTACCAGAAATTTTTTTTTATAAGTTTATAGACTGTTCAATTAGAGGAAAACCACAGTGAAGCCCTTCACAAAAGATTTCTTTTCTTTAGAGAAAACAAATAATTCACTCAATGTAATTTCAACTTTATTTATATCTAATTTTTTTAAACTGTGAGAAACAAATTGTTTTTTTACTTTATCTCTGCAGCCCTAGAATTTAGCCAACGGCTTTTATGTAGTAGGCATTTAACAGACATTAGTTGTATAGGATCTATATATTTTTTTAAATGTCCTGAAGTTTCTGAGCTAAGTTTCATTTGAATAAAATTATGTGGTTATTAATTGAATGTTTTGATGAAAAGTACCTGGTTACTAACTAATGTATATTTTATGTTATTATAAATGTAAAGTAGCATTTATTGAATAAGTAAAATAATTCCTTGATTTACCAAGCCAGAAATTTCTGCAACATTTAGATTCAGGGAACTATCTTCTCTGATGGTAATTAAAAGTGATAATGGCACAATATAAAATAAATATAGTTGCTTTTATCTTTTGTTTCTAAATGTTTCTTAATTAGGGAATTTGCCTAATATATTCTTTGAAAGTATTTATGCACATACAAATCAATTTAATTGGGAAAGAAATGGTAGACTATAGGCTATAGACAGGGAATGAGACATATGTTTTCAGATATGGTCAATGCATTGGTTTGTTTTCTTTAATTATACTTTTATAAGTGTCAGGGCTGGGAGAGGGAACAGGAAGGGTATCTACAGAAAGGATAAGAAAAAATACCCTACCAATGAAAGATGCAAACATACCCCAAACAGAAACATGTTCACATTTAAAATTTTGTAATTTTTAAACTTCAAAAGCTGACTTATCAAATGATCTAGTATAAACATCTAAATTATTTTAGAACTGATCTAGGTTTTTTGTTCTTAATAATCCTGTTGCTTATTTTCTTTACTCAAGTTCTTTTACCTTTCAGTGTGTCTTTCTTTTTTCTATGTAGGTTATTTAAAGGGTCCTATAAATAAAATGTTAAGCTGTCACCAAGTTACCTGTGGATTTAATTCCACTAAATTGTGCTGCTTAAGCTAGGGTTATGGAATCAAATCTATAGTTGGTCAAGTATAGAATTTGGAAACAGGGGCAGCCAGGTAGCACAGCGAGTAAGAGCACCGGCTCCAGTGTCAGGATGACCTGGAGATCGAATCCCAGGTTCAGACACTCAGCACCACACCCAGAAATAACTGGCTGTGTAACCTTGAGCAAGTTATTTAACCCCGATTGCTTAAAAAAAAAAAGAATTTGGAAACAGAATTAAGATATAACATTGACTGGAAAAAGAGAAATTATGACCCTTTCCATTCTTTTCTTTTTTGTAGAATTTTAAAACAATTTTAAACTTAAATACAAAATGAGAAAAGAAAAAAAAAACAACCACTGACATGTGCACAGCAGCCCATGAGAGGATTCAATATAAAACAATAAATTTCATTTCAATAAAATCTATATGTTAAATACTACACATTGTTTTCAAGCTGTCCAGTCTTTCTTTGCTTCTTTGTTGGTTTTCTTTTGTTCTCTGCTATGCACTTCTTACTTTATTTTTTTCTCCCTCTTTCCCTACTCCACCCTATAGAAAGCTACAGTTAAGTGTGTACATACACACACACACATAGATATCTATAAACATACCATATATATATATATATATATACATATATACTAATATACATATCTGTAAGACTGTACTGTACTTATTTCCATCATCATCTGTTTCTCTGAAGTTGGTTAGTATCTTCCTTCATATGTCCAAGTCTTTCCATGTTTTTCAAAATCAACCAGCTTATCATTTCCTACACCACAGCAACATTCCAACCCAATCACATTCTATCTGAGAGATTGTCTATGAAAGTATTTTCCCCCTAATTTTCAGCATTCCTTCTATTCTTGGCTACATAGGTTTTATTTATACAAGAACATTTTAATTTAAAATAACCAAATTATCCCTTTTTATACTTCAATAATGCTTTTCCTTATAATATAGTTTAAGGTCTGATACAGTTGAATCTACTCCCTTTACATTTTTTCCCCCTGGTTTCTTTGAAGTTCCTGACCTTTTGTTCTTCCTAAAGAACTTTATTATTTTTTCTACCTCAGTAAAATAATTTTTTAGTAATTTATTGTGATGACATTGAATGAATAGGTTAGTTAGGTAAAATTGTCCTTTTAAAAATTATATTGGCTTTACCTACTGTATTAGCAACCACACTAGCACACAGGGTAGGCTGCTAGCACAGGTTTTTGATCTGCTTTTCTAAGGGAAAGACAGCTTTAAATGTGTTAATGATCTTACTTTAATTAACAGACAGGTAAGTACAGATAAATAGAAAGAAGTGAGTATCCAAGAAAGAATCCAATAGACAGGGCTCCAACTGTCTCAACAGAGCAGTAGACATCTAATCACCGGACTAGAAAGTGCCGACATCTGGGTTCAGGCATGGGATGGGGGAGGGGAAGGAAAAGAGAGGGAGGGGTTCTTTAACAATGGCTACCCAGAGTGTGGTCTGACCAAATCACAAAGAAACATTCTTCCCATGAATGAGCCCCAAAGCAAAATCTCACCTCAGAATATATGTGCACTTTTGACTAATAGATTCAGAGCTAGAAGGCATCACAATCCTTGTGACTCAGTGCCTAATTAACTCAGCACCAAAAGGTGCAAAATCCTTCCTGCAAGAAAGCCTCCCCTTAAGCAAGCTTCCCCTTAGGTAAGTTCCTCCCTTGAAGCAATATAAATCTCCCTGAATCACCTGATAGGCTCTATGTGACTCAGGATGTGTCACAGCTGTGAGGTGGGCTGGAGTTCAAAGCCTCAAGACACCTGTGATTGAAATACTTGTGTACCTTTTGACCTAGGAAAATAACCCATGTTCCAAGGATAAAAGGAACACATGTGGTCACATAGGCCTATAAATGGTTCCTGTGTTTGTTTTGGCAGGTGTACACTCAGGTATTTTATGCTGGTATTTTGATCTGCTTTTCTAAGGGAAAGACAGCTTTAAAGGTGTTAATGATCTTACTTTAATTAACAGACAGGTAAGTACAGATAAATACAAAGAAGTGAGTATCCAAGAAAGAATCCAATAGACAGGGCTCCAACTGTCTCAACAGAGCAGTAGACATCTAATCACCGGACTAGAAAGTGCCAACATCTGGGTTCAGGCATGGGATGGGGGAGGGGAAGGAAAAGAGAGGGAGGGGTATTTTAAAGGGTCTAAAACCCTTTTTAAATTTTAAAAGGTCTAAAACAATATTAAATAATATTGCTGACAGTTTTTTTTCACTTTTGATTAAATCTATTTTAACTTTAACTTTGTCTGAGATAATGATTACTATTCCTGCTTTTTTTACATAATAAATTCTACTCCTGCCCTTTATCTTATCTTTGTGTGTATCTTTCACTTTTATGTTTCCTGAAAGCAACAAATTGTTGAATTCAAATTTTTAATCTACTATCCATTTCCATTATATGTGTAAATTTATTCTATTCACATTCTAAGCTACAATTACTTGTTGTATATTTTTTAAAAAATATACAACTTCTTCCTACTTTTTCTCACTACCCTTCTTACCCTATCTCTCCTCACTCTTCTGCTTTACTTCTACCCACTACCTTGCCCTATTTCTTAATTCACCCACTCCTCTAAAAGTCCCTCTTTTTCCTCTCCCCTCACCACATCCCCTTGCCCTCTTATCTCTTTCTAAATTTAGAAGACTTACAAAAGTGTGTATATGTGCTGTTCCCTCTCTAGCCCATTCCCAATGAGAGTAAGTTTCTAGCACTACCCACCCTCCCCCTACTAGTTTCTTCTGTATCAATTTTTCCTTTTATGTCTCATTTGTATGTATACTCCTTTTTATGTCTCCCCAAAGTTTTATTTTTTAGAATTACCCCATCAAACTCAGCCCAAATATTTCTTTCAATTTAAGCAAATAATGATTACAATCATAAGAGTACTGATAATATTTTCACATATACAAAGTGAGCAATTTGACCTTACTGAGGTCCTTATAATTGGTCTTTAATGTTTACCTTATATTTCTTCTGGATGATACATGTTGGATTTTCCCTTAAGTTCTAGGGGTTTTGTCACAAAAACCTAAAAAGTCTTTCAATTCATTAAATGTCCTCTTTTTCCATTCAGGACTATATTTAACTTTGCTGGGCAAATTACCCTTGGTTGTAAACCCACTCTTTTGCTCCATGGAATAGAGTATTATTCTAAGACATTCAGTGTAGTAGTTGCTAGGTCTTGTGCAATCCTTACTGCGGTTCCATGATATTTAAAATATTTTTTTTCCTTGTTGCTTCCAATATTTTCTCTTTAACCTGGGAGCTTTGAAACTTGGCTATGATATTCCTGTAAGTTTTCCTCCTGGGTTCTCTTTCAGGTGGTGATCAGTGGATACTTTCTATTTCTACTTTGTCATCTTGTTCTAGAACTTTAGGGTAATTTTCCTTGAAAATTTCTTGTAATATTGTATTGAGATTCTTTTTTTATTGTAATTTTCCAGTAGTCCAGCTATTCTTATATTATTTCTCCTTGATCTGTTCTTCAGATCAGTTGTTTTTCTGATGAGATGTTTCCCTTTCTCTTTTAATTCTTTTGATTTTGTTTTATGATTTCTTGGTGTCATGGAATGCAATTAGCTTCCCACTGTCCAATTCTAGTTTTCAAGGAATTATCTTCTTCCTTAAGTTTTTGATTCTCTATTTCAAGTTGGTTGACTTTCTTTTCATAACTTTCTGGATTGTTCTTATTAAAAAAAAATTTTTTTTCTCAATCTTTTTATTTTTTTGGAGGGGGGAAGCAAGGCAATTGGGGTTAAGTGATTTGCCCAGGGTCACATAGCTAGTTAAGTATCAAGTGTCTGAGGTCGAATTTGAACTCAGGTCCTCTTGACTTCAGGGTTGGTGCTCTATTCACTGTGCCACCTAGCTGCTCCTTTTATTTAATTTTTAAAGGCCTTTTTAAGTTCTTCCAAGAACTCTTTTTGTGCTTGGGATCATTTGCCATTTCTCATTGGAAAAGGAGTGGCTTTTTTAGCTCCATCATCTTCCTCTGAATATGAACACAGATCTCCTCTATACCCATAGTAGCTATCTATGGTTGGGTTCTTTCTACTTTGCTTATTAATTTTTATTTATTTATTTGTTTGTTTTTAGCAGCTATTAGTATAATCAAGTTGTAGTCCCAAGGTATGGGGAATGATGTTCCAAGTCTCATGTCCTTCTTACTGTTATTTTCTGAGGTCTATCTTGGGGCCCAACCTTGGGCTTTCCTCTCCTCTCCTAAGCCATGGCTAGGATCTCCAGCTATATTGTCCCACAAATGATCTTGCTCCCTCTGGTCCCTTTGGTGATTGCAAACTACAGCTGTCCTCTCTGCCTTGGAATTGAAACCAGGGACTCTGCTTTTCAGCAAGTGCCCACAGCCAACAGGGTCCTTACCCCTAGCTACTACACTCACCAGGTATGTGCTAGCTCCTTCTCTCCATAGCCGCAGATGAGTCTGGTCAGCACAGATATGCTTGGAGTCTCAAAACAGTGGAAGGTCCTTCAGTATTCTCCTATTCAGTCATTAGATACCCACACTATCCAAAAAAATGGAAGTTTCTAAGGCTGAGGTTGCCTCTCTACTCACCTGCCTCTAGGGCTTGTTGTTTGTTGATTCTGCAGAATTGGCCTGAACGTGTTTGCACTTCACCTCTGTCCCTGGAGGCTGGTTCTTTCCTGGGGTCTTCTCAAACTGTTAGGAGGATAACTGCTTTATCCCATATTTATTTCTGTGGCTTTGAGGCGATGGTTTTTTTTTTTTTGCTTTTTTTTTTGTGGAGGAAATTTGGAGACCAGAAAGTTTTCTGACTTACTCTGCCATCTTCCCAGAATCCTTTTCTCCATTCTTTTCAAAATAATTCTGAATATCTCAAATCCTTCACATTTCTCTTTTATGTTTCTCTTTATTCCATATTCCACCTATTTCAATGGCAGAACAAGCATCTTATTCTTCATGAAGCTTTTCTTGGTTCTTCCAGCTACTAGTGTCCTCCCTTCCAAACTACCTTGTATTTAACTACTTTCTGTATTTATAATTATTCACTTTATACATATATTGTACCTGTTCATATATGTACTTATGTCCTTTATTAGAACAGAAGTTTCTTGTTTCATTTTTTGTACTTGTCTCCCTAGGTGGTACAGCAGATAGAGCATTGGGCTTAGAATTAGGAAAACTCATCTTGACTTCAAAGCTGGTCTCAGACACTTATTAGTTGTGTGATCCTGGGCAAGTCACTTAATCCTGTTTGCCTTAGTTCTTTCATCTATAAAATGAGCTGGGGAAGAAAATGGCAAACTACTATCTCTGCAAGAAAACTCCAAAATGGAGTCACAAAGGGTCAGACATGACTTAAATGACTCAATAACAACTCCAGTACCTAGAATAGTTCCTCGCATATTAATAAATGCTTTCTGATTGATTTAGAAGCTACTTCTTAGAATCATCTGACAGTCATTTGGCTTGAATTCTAATAAATTAAACTGAGTTAGCAGATAAGAACAAAAGTTCTTTATTCTTTCCTAAATGTTGAATAATTCTCTCAAATCAGTCTTCTCTCACCTGGGATCAGAGAAAGAGTTGTTACTGTAAGAAGGGAAAGAATTTTGCATTTATTCATAACATTTTTAATAGATTCATCTTCATACTCTAAAATGCCAGTTTATAATATTAGATTCATTACCTTTTGCATTCTTATCTCATTTTTGTTAAAACAGAAAATCATGGAAGGCAAATTCTAGCTCAAAAAGAATTTTCTTCAACTAAGTTGTATTCTTAGTCAAGTTTTTATTGTGACATAAAACTCCCCAAAACTAAGCTATCTAAAATAAAAGACATTGTGGAATACTGCATAGATTCAATGGTCTGCATTTTGCCTCTGACACTTATTAGCAACTGTACTACTAGCAAGTCATTTAACCTCCTTGAACCTGTCTTATCTATCAAATGAGAATAATACCAGTAATACCAGTTGTACAAGGTAGTTGTAAAGCTTAAATTAGATAATGTATGCAAAACACTTTGTAAACCTTAAAGTGCTATAAATGTCAGCTATTGTTACACAGTTTAAAAATTTGGAATGTTATATACAAAATATTAACTTTATGAAAAAAATAAAATTGATACCAAGTGCCACTTCAAGGAAGCAATCTCACCTTAAAAAATACCTAACTTCTCAGTTAATATTATGATTTCAAGAATATAAGAACCTGAAATCATAGGATCATAGATTTAGAGCTGGAAGCTCCTTAGACATCAACTAGTCCAACCCCTTCATTTTCTATACCTTGAAATTAAACCAACAGCATCACACATTGATTTTAATTTCTTCTGTGTGTTCTATCTTCAGAGGCAGGTAAACTGTTGACAATCTATATTGCTAGGCTGCTATGGAAACATTTTTACTCATCCCTTATTTGAGAACAAAAAGCTCAGTATCAACCATGTGCTGCTGAGTCCTAAAGAATCTGTGGAAAGTTGCCCTTCTCTCCCAGAGTCTGAGTCATATTACCTGAAACAATGACCACTGGTGTGCCATACTAAAATCTGTTTGAGGGGCTTTGAAGTAAATAAAACACCCGGGAGATTCACAGACTGGTCTGTCTAAGAAATTGGTCTACTGACTTACTACTATGTTAAGAATCACTTTGAATTCATTAGCAGCAGGTGTCTGGGCAAATGTACCATTGGTGGCATTCTTTAAATATTTTCTTTCCACTGCTTCAGGATGGAGAACCATGAGATATTAAAGCACATTTTCTAATGTCCATAATTTTTCAGTTAGCTAACTGAACAAAGGATTGTTTCAATAGTATAACACTGGTCTATCGAAGGTTGTCCAAGTTGCTGAAATATTTACTGAAGTGGATGATGCAGGATATTTGTTCCTCCAGGAGTCTGTGTAAACATGAAGGGCACATTAACTTTCTAAAGATGCTCTAGAAAACAAAAATAATGATAGTCTCTAGATTGATTCTTTGCTCTACTTCCCCTCATAACTTCAACAAAATGGTATGGATGTATCAACAAAAAAGTAAAAAACAAAAATATGTGTCTAGGGTACAAATAGCTTACATAGCTGAAGATAACAAGTGTTTTGGCATGATCTTTCAAGTGCAATTTCAAAAGCTTTAATTTTGTAATAATTTTGTGACCAACTTGCTTCTTTTCATGTTTAAGGCCTCTAATCTTTATTTCTTTGTTTTTTATCCTAGGAAAGGACAAGAAATTTTCATTTTCCACCTTTGTTCTTTTATCTCTCCCTGCCTTCTGTTCTAACCATATCTTGGAAACCAGTTTTCTTGCAATATAGTTGGGGAAGAGGCGAATTAGTCCTTAACATTGAAAGTGAAGCCTGAAAGTATTGGCCTAAGATAGTCTAAAGCAGGGGTGGGGAATCTGTGGCCTTGAGGCCACATGTGGCCCTCTAGATCCTCAAGTGGGACCTGCCCTTTGATTAAATCCAAACTTCACAGAACAAATCCTTTTATTAAGGGGATTTGTTCTGTGAAGTTTGGATTGGGTATTTGTTCTGTAAACATAGTTCTCCACTAAAATAAAACATAGTTCACAATGTTTCCTTAATTTGAGACATGTTCTTAGTTAAGTTTTGGGCTATAACATCAATAGATGGTTTTAAGATGGTAATAAATGTTGTAGAACTTCTTTATAACTTGGGTACAGAAGAAATAGCTATGTTATAGGCTATTTAATATCAGGATTTTATACTATAAAATTATGCATTGTGTTATGATGCATAGAGAGGACAGGTAAATGGCACAATGGATAGAGTGCCAGGCCTGTAGTCGGGAAGACTCATCTTCCTGAGTTCAAATCTGGCCTCAGATACTAGCTGCATGACCCTGGGAAAGTCACTTAATCCTGTTTGTCTCAGTTTCCTCATCTGTAAAATGATCTGGTAAAGGAAATGATATACCACTCCAGTATCTTTGCCAAGAAAACCCTAAATGGGGTCACAAAGAGTCAGACAAGACTGAAATCACTGAATTACAACTACAAAAAGAGGAGAATGTTGTAGATATAGTTTGTCTCAATTTTAGTAAAGTTTTCATAAATTATCTTATTATTGTTGTGGAGATGTCTAGATGAGATGATAATGCAATCAGATGGATTCCAAATTAGTTACGTGACAGGCCTCAAAGGGTAGTTGTTGACAATTCAAACTCAGCACAGCAGGAGATCTCAAGTATTGTGGTTCTCTGTTAATTTTTTTTTATTAACAAGTAAGCATATCAAGGCTTCCCTTTTTCTCTTTAAACATTGTTAAGACAAATATTTCTACATGCTTAAACCTTTCATACTATCTGAATAAAGAAAACTTTATCAATACTTAATCAAATTGAGGAAAACAATGCCCTCCATTAAGATCCTTTCCCTACTTACCAAAGGTCTAACCACTTTAAGAAACTATAAATTCCCTGGGCAGTTAGGTAGTGAAGTGGATAGAGTACTGGGTCTTGAGTTCAAATTGACCACAAACACTAAATTGTGTGACCCTGGGCAAGTTGCTTGATCCTGTTTGACTGTTTCCTCATCTGTAAAATGAGCTGGAGAAGAAAGTGGCAAACACAGGTCCTATCATGTCACACTCTCCCCTCCCACCTCTCAGTGAACTCCAGTGGCTTCCTAGTTGCCTGTAGGAGCAAATACAAAATGCTCTATTTGGCATTCAAAATCTTTCATAACCTAGGCCCTTCCTACCTTTCCAGTACTCTTATTCCTTATTCCCCAACACTTACTCTTTGATCCAGCAACCAAAGGTCTCTTGACTGTTGCAGGAACAAGACACCCTATCTCTCTGCTCTGGTCGTTCTTCATGCCTGGTTTTCCCTCTTCTATTAGACTACTGACTCCTGTGCTTCAAGTCCCAGCAAAAATTTCACCTTTTACAGGAAGCCTTTCCTAAACCCACTTTAATTCCAGGCTTTTAATTTTTTTCCTATTTATCTTTTAATTATTTCTTACTTATCCTGTATGTAACTTGCATATTGCCCCCCCCCCCCATTATATTGTAAGTTCCTTAAGGGCAGAGACTTTTTAGTGCTTCGTTTTGTATTCCCAGTGCTTAACAGTGTCTCACAAATAGTATGTACTTAATAAATGTATATTGATCGACCTAAACTCTGAACCCTTAATAGTAACAAATTTACTTTTGCTTCTGAATGCTATAAAATATATGAAGACTTTGCCTGAGGAAAAAGAATTTTAATTAGCAGATATAACTTTGTTTTTTGAATCCCCTCTCCCAAGCAGCAACACTTATATACTAATAGCATAATTAAATTTGTCTCTGATAAGACTTTGAGCCTAAATATAGCAGAGTACAGAACTTTTTCTTCCACATCAATGGCTTGAATGAAGACTTAGAAGGTATGTTCATAACATTTTGCCAATGACACAAAAATTAGAAGGATAGCTAATAGACTGGATGACAATATCATCATCTAGGAGAATCTTGATGGGGGGTTTAGGCTACTTTTGTCACCAGGATACTCTATCCTGTCTAGGTTTTTGTGACTTTCTTTCTCTTAGTTCTTCTGTCTGACCTCTCCTTTTCAGTCTCCTTTGCTGCATCATCATTCAAGTCATGTATTCTAATTGTGGTATTTCCCCAAGACTGTGTCTAGGGTCCTCTTCTTTTCTCCATCTGTATTATCTTATTTGGTGATACTATATGCTCCCAGAAGTTTAACTATCATCTCTATTCATATGATTCTCACATCTATTTATACAGCCCAAATTTTTCTCTTGAGCTCCAATTTCAAAACACAAACTGCCTGTTGGACATCTTGAACTGGATGTGCCATAGGCCTCTTGAAAGCAACTTTCTTCATAAGAACTTGGTATCTTTCCTCCCCAAACATTCCCCACTATTCAACTTCCCTATTATTGTCCAGGGCACCACTAACCTCTCAGGCATGCATGTATACGACCTTAGTATTTACAACATCATGTCTTCATTTTTCCTAACTGATATATCCAATCTATTTCTGAATCTTGTCATTCCTACCTTCACATTTCCCCTATCTGTCTGCTAATCCCCACTTACAATGCTACCATATTGGCACAGGCACTTATCTCATTTCTAGACTATTGCAATAACCTCTAGTTTGTTTCCCTGCCTCATCTCTCCCTGTTCTAATCTATTTTCCAATTAGTTGCCAAAGTGATTTTCCTAAAGTGAAGATTTGATCATGTCACTCTCTTAATAAATTCTCCTGTTTCTCTAATACTTCTAGGATAAAAAATAAGGGCTACTTTTGTACTTAAAATTCTTGAAAACTTACACCTTTCCTATATTTTCAATCTTCTGATACTTTACTCTTCAACATGTACTCTATGACCTAGTGTTAGCCTCATTGTTAGTCTTTGAACATGTCGCTACTTCTCCAAACTGTTCCTTATCACACTGGTTTGACACATGCCTGGAATGTTTTCACTTCTCACCCCTGCCTCCTGGCTTTAATGAAGACTCTGCTAAAACACTACCTTACACAGAAAGCCTTTCATGGTCCCTCCAACCATAAGTCCTTTTATTCTGAGATCAGATTCCATTTTTATATGTATAATGTTTTGCATGTTGTCACCTCATTAGAATGTGAGCTCCATGAAAGCAGGAGTTTTTTTTTTTTGTATCTCTAGCTCTTAGCATAGTATCTAGCACAGAGTAAGCATATAATAAATGTTTTATTGACAATGAATCTAACAACATGAATTTCAATAAGCATAAATGTAAAATGTACCTGGGTACACAAAAAATTAACTTTACAAGTATAAGATGAGGAAGCATGGTTAAACAGCAGTAGTTCTGAAAAAGATCTTGAGGTTTTAGTGGACTACAAGTTCAATATGAATCAATAATATAATGCGGCAGCCAAAAAGCTAATGGTGTCTTCAGTTGCATTAAAAGGGGCAGAGCTTCCAGGAACAGAGAAGTAATAGACCCACTACATTCTGCCATTTTCAGAACTCATGCCTTGTATCATGTTTAGTCCTGGGACCCACAGTTTGGGAAATATATTGATAACCTGGAGAGTATCTAGGGGAAAGCAATTAGGATGTCAAAAGGCCTTGAATCTATAATATGAGAATCAACTGAAGGAACTGGAGATGTTTAGCTTGGAGAAGACTCAGGTGGACATGACTGCTATCTTCAGGTATGGGAAGGGTTGTTGATTGAAAGGATTATTTGGTTTGGTCTCAGTGGAAGGAACCAAGAGCACTGGGTAGAGGTTATAAAGGGACAAATTTAGACTTATGTTAGGAAAAAATTCCTAATGATTAGAACTATCTAAAAGTGCAATGGGCTGCCTTAAGAGGTGGTAGATTCCCCCTTTTACAAGGTCTTCAAGCAGAGATTGTATAACTTATGTCAGGTATTTTAGTGAGCGATTCCTTTTATCTATGAGTTAAACCAGATGGCCACTGAGGTCCCTTCCAACTCTCAAATTCTGATTCTGTTTGTTAAGTAAAGGAAGCTGATGATTCCTAATATGAGAAATGTGATTTATGTCA
Organism: Petaurus breviceps papuanus; assembly: GCF_028583685.1. Taxonomy (NCBI): domain Eukaryota; kingdom Metazoa; phylum Chordata; class Mammalia; order Diprotodontia; family Petauridae; genus Petaurus; species Petaurus breviceps. The sequence goes on from NW_027187358.1 coordinate 19,775,270, forward strand.
GAGATGATTTAAAACTTTTTTTTTTTGGCAGTTTCCATGCTTTTAACCCCATATTTTATTTGGGGGAAGAAGAATGGAGATTGGGGGGGAATTCTGAAATAACGGAATTATAAATTAAAGTTCACTGGTTTTAGAATCAGAAGATCTTGCCTGCTACTATATATGTGAGCCTGGGTAAATAATATGACATATCTTTCCAGCACATTATTCCATCCCCACTCTCACTTCCATGTAGACTGCAGTCAAGCCAAACTGGCCTTATTGTTGTCATGTGGAGTCTCACTTCTATGCCTTTGTATTGGTTATTTTATGCCATGAATTTCATCACTCTCTCAGAAAACCCTGGATTCCTTCAAGGATCATCTCAAGCACCATCTTTTACATGAGGTTGTTCCATATCCTCACCACTCCCATCCCCTCTGCCTTACATCTATTTTTATATATAGCAACATGTATGCAGTTGTCTCTCTTCTCCTTCCTTCCCTTACTCTTACTCTCAAGATCCTTGCCAGTAGGGGTCATTTTAGCATTTGTCTTAGAATTCCTTATGATTCTCATATTATCTCAAAGGATTACCTTAAGGAAAATGATCTAGAAGCCTTGAATGTCTAGATTTTAGAATATAAATATACATTAACAAGTTGTATTCACCTGCTAGAATTCTATCTTCCAAAAAGCCCATTCCTAACTTTATCCTCTTGGACCTTTTTTTCAAGCACTTTGCTCGAACCTCTTTTAATTGTATGTTAGTCACCAAGTGCATTTTGTTTCTTTACCCAACTTTAATATTCCACTGAGAGCAGCTATTTTGCCTTTACACCATATATTTCTTGGAGTTTTAACTAGTATTTTGCATATAGTGGATACTTAATGTGTTTGAAGGGAATCCATCACATTTAAAAAAAAAGCTATTCCTTAACAGAACTGGTACTTACAGATATGGCATTTGAACAAAAGTCCTTTGCTTTGGCATCAGTGTACCTGGATTTAAATACCACCTCTGTTAATTTACTAGCCATACAACCTCGGGCAACTCACTTACTCTCTGGTCTTTCTTTTCCTTATCTGTAAAATAGGAGTAGGGAAAGGTCCATTTAGAGTCCATCTTTTAAGTTAATAGAACTACCAGAAAATCAACTCCCTAGTTTAACAAGGGAGCCTGCAAGTGGCTCATCTAAGGGGCTGAGTTGGGAATCAAAATTTGTCAAACCCCTCTATCCCTGCCAGCCGGACCTCTGACTTCTGGGCACGAAGTCTAGCAACCAAATGATGTCTGACAAACATCGGGCTATCAAGAAAACTCAACATTTCAGCTGAGCACAGAGCAGAAGGCCCGTACTGCAGGGCAGTCTTCAGTTTATTCTCCTGTCTCTGCTTGCCGCCCCAAGCTCGTTTGCTTTTCCCAGAAGCGTGATCCCTGCGCGATCCCGTCCTGGACCTGCCGAAGGGGGCGCGCCGGAGGCACGACTGTGACCGATGGCTCCCCTCCCCCTCCCCCTCCCCTTGCTGGGCGCCTCAGTCTCCCGGCTCCTGCTGCGGCTCCTCGAACGGGGATCTGCCGCCGCCGCTATGTCGACCGCCAGGAGCCTCAAATCTGTGGACTACGAGGTGTTCGGCAGAGTGCAGGGTAGGATGCGACGCTTCTTCTCTCTCAGCCGCACCTCTGCCCTTAAATCGGGAAAAGGTCAAAGTTAGAAGGGGGGAGGGGGAGGAAAGAAGGCCAATGTGAGACTCCTGGCCAAGGGTAGCAGGTCCTTTACCCCGTCATGACACCGCATCCCGTGGCAGCGGGAAGGAGGCTAGGCACGCATGCGCAGGAAACCAGGCGCGCCCCTCCCCTCGGGAGGGAGAAGATGGAGGAGGGGGAGGAGTAAGTGCGGAGAGGAATCTGGGAAGGAGAGAAGAATATTGCGGAGGGGAGAGAGGAAAAGAGAGAAGTGGAGAAGGGCGAGGTTAGAGGAAAGTGGAGAAGGATGAGAGTGGGGGAGGGGAGTAATGGGAGGGGGAGTTGAGAATAGAGAGGAAACTGGAGGGAGGGGACTGGAAAAAGAAAAAGAGAGGAAAAAAGTGTGGGAGAATGGAAAGTGGAAAGAGGGGAGGAAAAAGGGGGGAGAGGAAAGTAGAGAAGAGAGAAAGGAAGGGGGGAGTGGAGAGTGGGGGAAAGGGAGAGAGGAAGGGAAGGGAAGAGGAGAAGGAAAAGGAGAGTGGAGGAGGGAGAGAATGGAGGGTGGGGAAGGAGAGAGGAAAGTAGGAAGAGGAGGGGAGGGGAAAGGGGGAGGAGAGAGAGGAAAGTAGAGAAGGGAGGGGGAGAGAGGAACATGGGGGAGGAGGGAGAGAAAGGGAGAAGGTAAAGAGGGAAGATGAATGTGGAGAGAGAAGTAAAGGAGACAGGAGAAAGGATCAGGAAGGGGAGAGGAGGATGAAAAGAAGGGAAAGAAGAAGGGATTGTTTTATTTTATTCTCTTAGTTTGAACTCTGGGGCCTTTGATTTCAGGCCCCCTGCCTAAATACCTCAGTGAAGTATATTCAGCAAAATCTAAAAATGGCCCTAGGGAGAACTTTTAAAACAGGGCCAAGTGAAAAATCTGAGCCCTTAGGAGGAATTACTCCTGTGTCTACCGGGAAAGAGCTGGCAGTGTGGAAGATCTTTTTCTTTTTTTTCTATGCATTTCTTGGACATATAGTATGGAAGCATACTTGTGGGTAGCACCAAAGCATGAGAGATAAGCCTCATGAAATGTACAGAGGCCTTTTTGGGGGAGGGTTATATAGCTGCTGCTTGGGGGTGTTATATGAAAGGGAGCTTTTGTACACTATCAATATTTTATCCATTCTAGGACAACTGTTTATCAAGCAGCTGTTGTGTTCAAATCACTGTGCTGGGTGGTAGGAGAGTTACAAAGATGTGTTTTACACATTAAGATATATCTTCTATTATATATAGCATAAGGAAATATGAAACAGATTTGAGATTTTTATATTGCTTATGTAATCTGTTTTTGGAGTGTCTTCATGTTAGGAGGACCTGGGTATAATTTGGGATATGGCAAAAAATCTCTTTGACTTGTTTCCCCTCATCCAAGGAAATTCTAGGAATTCTGTTGACTGTCTTGTTTTGTTTCCCTCAAAGGGCCTTTAGCTCCCCTGAAAGCACTTAAGCTATTGTGGCATTACATATGGAAAAGGATTTATTTAAACCACAAAAAAACCCAAAAAGCTTGTAACCTAGCTACGTGACCTTGATCCATGCTGTCTCTCCCCACCCCCATTTCAATATCAGCAAATTCAAAGAAGAGAAACTTGATGAATGTAGAGATTGAGGGCAGGCTTTCCTGAAGAGCCTGAACATTATTAAACATAAGGTCATGGTAGAAAAAGAAATTTTAGGAAAAGAAGTTTTTAGATTTTTAAATTTTAATTGATTGCTTTTATATTTACATCATGGGAATTTCTCACATTATCTCCCTTCATAGAGATCCATCTCACATTTCAATATTATTAATAAAGAAAAAGAGGAAGAATAGACAAAGTGGATCAGGAAAAATGAACAATACATTAAAAAAGTTTGAAAATTTATGCAGTATGCCACACCTGTGGACCTCCCTTTACTTCAGAGGGGTGGGGTTTGGTGCCTTCTCATACCTCTTCTTTGGAGCCATATTTGGTTATGGTAATTTTATAACCTTGAATATAATATTTAAAAAATATTGGTGCTTTTTGTTTTTTATATTCATGTACAAATAGCTGTCCCTCCTACAAAGCAAACGTTCTTTTGTAGCAAAGGTTTAAAAACCAAAAATAAAAATTATTTGGAAAAATCATCACATTGATTCTATACCTTTAGGCCCCTTCCCTCTGGACCTTATACAGCCCTTCTACTTTATTTTACTAACCTTTCTAGCTGAGAGTTGATAGAATCACCATTTCCCTTTTCCCCTGTCCCCCTACTTACATAATTTATATATCCAGTGTCAGTGAAAGGAAAGGTTGTCATCTGTGTTGTGGCTCTTTACTTCATTTCACCTCAGTTCTGTTCTGAAGTACTTTGGTCTGCAGTCTTTGGTATTATGGATCGCTGTTACGTATATCCTCTTCCTTTTGGTTTTCATTTTTTCTACTTGTCAGTTTAGCATTCCCTTCTGTCTACTTCCTTCCTGGGATGGGAATGGATAGGCACTATATGCCTATAACAGCTTTAGTGCAGACCTCTCTCCTGGATATGTGTGGCTCATCGTAAGTTAGTATTTATTAGGTACCTATTATATGCTTAGGGAAGAGCTCAAGCCAACAACCTTCATTCCCCTTTTGTCTGTGATTCTGACTGCACTTTTAAGGCCTGGCCTTGGGAAACTTCATTTCCTCTCTTCCTCAGTTATGTGGAAGATGGATTAGATAAGGGGAAATATTGGAAACAGGGAGACTAATTAGATTGTTGTAGTATTCCAGGCAAATGATGAGGGGCAGAACCAAGCCAGTGGCTATGTGAGTGGGCAGACAAGGATGATTGTGAAATACAGTACAGAAGTAGAGTTGATGGGACTTGACAATTGATTGAGTATGAGGAAAGAGAATAGGAAATAAAAAGATAGTGCTTAGCTTGAGAACTTGGGTGACTGGAGGGCTAGTGGTGCCCTTAACAGACAAAAGAAACTTAGGAAGAGGAGAAAGTTTTGAAGGAAAGAATGAGTTTTGTTTTAAACGTATTGAACTTGAAATGCCTATAGAATATTCAGTTGGAAATGTCTCCTCTGCAGTTGGTGATGTATTGGAGCCAAGGAAAGTCTAGATCTAGATATAAAGATCTGGGAATTGTTTGGAGGTGATAGTTGAACCCATTTGAACTGATAAGATTTGCCAAGTTAGACAAGTTACAAAGACAAGAGAAAAGGACCCAAACCAAAGCCCTGTGATATATTCACGGCACAAATAGGATCTTACAGAGGGAAGTGAGAAGGATCAGCTAGACAGGAAAACTAAGAGGGGATAGTGTCATGAGTCCAGGCAAGAGTGGGTAAGGATAGTTGACAGTGTCATGTGTTGCAAAGATTTCAAGAAGGATAAGGTTTGAGAAAAGGGCATATTTGGCAATTAAGAGAACACTGGTAATCTTGGAGAGAACAGTTTTAATTGAGTGATGAGTTTCAGAAGCCAGACTTCAAGAGATTGACAATTATGAGGTAAGAATATGGAAACAAGGAATATAGAGTTTTTTTCCCCATAAGTTTGAATGGAGAGGGGAGATAGAGACCAATAGTTTGAAGGAATGGTAGGATCAAATGAAAGTATTTTTTTAATCAAATGCTTTATTAACTTCTAGTTTACATCATTCATTTCCACAAGATTGTGAGTTACAAATTTTCTACCTGTTTTTCCCTTAACCACCCCAAAATAGCAATCCCACTGAATATCCCCTCCTCCAATCTGCTCTCTGCCATATCTTCTCCCATACCCCCTCCGACTTTCCAATAGGGCACAGTGGATCTCTATGCCCCAGTGCCTGTATGTCTTATTTCCCAGTTACATGTAAAATAATATTAATATTAGTATATATCTATATATTTAAACATTTGATTTTAAAATTTTGAATTCCAGATTCATTCCCTTCCTCCCATGTTGCCTACCCTTACTGGGAAGATAAGCAATTCAGTATAGGTTGTACATGTGTAGTTTATGCAAAACATTAACATAGTGGATATATTGTAAAAGATTGACTATATTTCCCTTCCTCCTATCTCACCTCCCACTTGTTCTATTCTCTACTTTGATCCTGTCCCCTTTCAAAAGTGGGTGCTTCCAACTCCCTCCCCCTAAGCCTGCCCTCCCTTCCATCATCCCCTTCCCCTCTCCTCTCCTGTAGGGTGAGATACCCTATTTAGTGTGTATATTATTCCTTTCCTAAGCCAAATTCAGTGAGAATAAGGTTGACCCATTCCCTTTTGCCTTGCTGTTCTTCCCCTCCATTGTAACCATTTTCCCTTAACTCTTCTATATGAGATAGTTTACTCCATTCTGTCTCTCCCCATCTCCTCTCATTATACTCCTCTCTCACCTCTTAATATCACCTTTTAAGTATTATCCCTTCCTATTAAATTGGTCCTGTGCCCTCTATCTATGTATACCTGTACACATATATACACACATTCACATATGTATTCATGTCCATATACCCTCCTATATAGACATGTATATGTATGTATACACACACCCACACACACCCACACCCACACCCATTCACATATATATATATATATATACACACACACATTTCTATTCCCTTCAACTATTTTCATACTGAGAAAAGTTTCATCAGTTACAATTATCATTTTTCCATGTAGGGATGTAAATAGTTCACCTTTGATAAGTTCCTTATGATTTCTTTTCCCTGTTTACCTTCTCATGCTTCTCTTGCTTCTTGTATCTGAATGTCAGATTTTCTATTCAACTCTGGTTTTATCATCAAGAATGCTTGAAAGTCCTCTGTTCCTGTAATGTAATACCAAGCAAAGGCAACTTCCCAGGTTCAAAATACCAGCATAGGTGCTCTCTATTTTATTCAGTAACAAACCCAGAACAGAGAAGATCAAAACATGACATCATTCAAAATACAGCATTTACTAAATGTGATTAAATAATCTCCAAGTACTACCCCACCCCAGGACTTTCCAATCATTCAATCAATTACAAAGTCCCTGTTCTAAATACTACTCCACCCCTAGGCTATACCTTCATTTGGTCCACCACAAAACCCCTCTTCTCAAATGGAGATTAGTTTCCAAACATAAGTAAAATACATTCATTTGCTCAACCATAGAACACAAAAAGGTCAAAAGTTCCCCACCCCTGGATCACAATTGAATCTACCCCAGAGTTACATCAAGTTTAAACACAGCACTTAATACCCAAATGGAGGTCTTTTCTTCATCTTGACACGAGGCAAGTTCTCAGCAATCTTAGTTCCTGGGGAGACAAGGCTTAGCAAGGCCATAAGATACATTGCCAGTCCCTTCATGAATTTATCCTCTGTCTGTAGAACAGTCCTAGAACCCCTGAACACATTAGCAAAGCCCTCTCCCAGGATTTCTGTAAACATACAACAAGAAAATCCTTCTTCAGGGATTCTGAACCAACAGAAAGGCTCCCAGACCCCTGCAACAACAGTACTGTCCCTCACCAGTGGACAGTATTCATTCTGTCTGCAGGACAGTCTCCAGACCCCTGCAACAACAGTACTGTCCCTCACCAGTGGACAGTATTCACTCTCTGTCTGCAGGAAAGTCTCAGGCCTTCTTAACCAAATGCCAGGTTCCAGGACTTCTTCAACAAGACAGTCTTTCACCAGTGGACAAATCTGGCAAAATAACATCAAAACAGACAGACAAAGTACCAGCAAAACAGCCATGTCTCCTCAGTCCTTGGCAGCTCAGGGGGCAGGTCTCAAAAGTCCAGGGCAATTCAAAGCGGCCACCAGCAATCCTCTTAGTCTCTCTCCACGAGGTGCAGCTTCCAAAAAAAGATCTTCCGCCTCTCTCTTGTCTCTCCAAATCTACATACCCAGCTCCTCCCACTTCAGGACTTTCTTTTCACATCAACAAGCCCATCCCACAGGTGGGATTAACAAACTCTGGGTTTTAATACAATCAATTTGAAAACCAAGCCAATACAGGGGAATCTTTAATTGCCATTACTATCACAGTTCCACAGAATGACCATATATTCCCCTGAAACATGATACTCAGTTTTGCTGGGTAGGTGATTCTTGGTTTTAATCTCAGCTCCTTTGCCCTCTGGAATATCATATTCCAAGCCCTTCAATCCCTCAGTGTGGAAGCTGCCAGATCCTATGTTATCTTAATTGTGTTTCCACAATATTCAACTTGTTTCTTCCTGGCTGCTTGTAATATTTTCTCCTTGATCTGGGAATTCTGGAACCTGGCTATAATATTCCTAGGAGTTTTCTTTTTGGGATCTTTTTCTGGAGGTGATTGGTGGATTCTTTCAACCTCTATTTTGCCCTCTGGTTCTAAAACATCTTCTTGAAGGATGATTTTCTAGGTTCTTTTTTTGATCATGGCTTTCTGGTAGTCTAATAATTTTAAAATTACCTCTCCTGGATCTATTTTCCCGGTCAGTGGTTTTCCCAATGAGATATTTCACATTGCCTTCTATTTTTTAGATCTGTTTAATAGTATCGTGATTTCTCATAAAGTCACTAGCTTCCATTTGCTCAAATCGAATTCTGAAGGAATGATTCTCTTCAGTGAGCTTTTGAGATTCTTTTTCCATCTGGCAAATTCAGCTTTTTAAGGCATTCTTCTCCTCATTGCCTTTTTGAGCCTCTTTTGTCATTTGAGTTAGTCTATTTTTTTAAGATGTTATTTTCTTCAGTCAGGTTGTTGACTCTCATTTCATAATTTTCTTATATCATTCTCATTTCTCTTCCTAATTTCTCCTCTACTTCTTTTATTTGGTTTTCAAAATCCTTTTTAAGCTGCTCTGTGGCCTGTAACCAGTTTGTATTTTTCTTGGAAGCTTTTGGTGCAGGAGTTCTGACTTCACTGGCTTCTTCCTGTTCCATGTTCCTTTTTGTCCCCAAAATAGGATTGTAAAGTTGGGTTGCTCTGCTTGCTTTGCTTCCCTCATTTGCTCATGTTACCACCCAATGACTTGGCTTTTGGGTTTTTTGCCACAGTAGGACTTCTGCTACCAGAGAAGGGAGCTTTGTCCCAATCGCTGGGGTTTTCTCAGCTGCCGAAGGTATCAGTTGGGTACCCTCTTTGAAGGCTCCACATGCTCTGGCAAGCTGGTCGCACACCCCAGGATCTCCTCTCTAGAATGCAATCCAGATCCAAGTAGGTTAAAGCAATAAAACCTTAGACTGGTTGCTTGGTCCCCCTACAATCTGCAGGCTAGGCACTGATGCTGCCATGTGGCTGAGGCTGCACGTCCGCTTCGCCTCAGCCACTTCTCACCCTGGGGGCAAAGGCTGACTGAACTCCCAAACTACTGGATCCCAAAATCCACACTACACTGACCTCTCACTTTGTCCTTAGCATCTATGTGTTGGTAATTCTGGAAACCGCCACAGTTGCTGGTGATCTGAAGTCCCTCCAGTTAATCTATCTAATCCTGTTTGTTGATCATGTAATCCATAATCTCCATCAATATTTTTCTATGATGCTGTAAGGCCAAGTCATAGAATAATACATTCTTTGAAGGCATAGAGTTGTAGATAACAAAAAAGTACATCGTAAGATTTGGCAGACAGCAGCTTCTTTGCCAATAGGAGAAGCAGAATAATGGATATCACTAGAGAGATACAGTACTAGAAAGGGAAGTAGACCAGTTATGTAACAACAAGGGACACCCAAAGAGCTGTCCATATGGTTGACTGCAATCAATACAATATTAAAAAATTTAGAGAAATGCTTTTAGTATGTTGTTTCATAAGTTGAGAAGGTATGGACAAATTGTGATGTGTACCATTAGGGAGAGTACCAGGCCTCAAGGAAAAGGGGAACAGTACTCTATTTGGAATCATCCTGTCTCTCTAGATTTTATGTTGACACTGAAACCAGTAAAAAATGAATTCTCCAACATGGGAGGAAGATGAGAAAACTTTGGGATCCTGCCCCCAGGGGACCATCAAAAGGAAAGTAGCAATAGGTAAATAAAGGAAAAAAAAAGACAAAAACTAAATCTTGGAAGAAAACTCAGGTAAAAACTCTGAACACAAGCAGAAAAATTAGGGAAGGTATTTAGGAAGGTAGATACAAGGATAGTTAAATGACTATATAGGTTTCTAAATAAATATTGCCAAAAAAACCCCTGAATTTGAACCATCATGATAATATAGGACTAGTGCTCTATCCACTGTGCTACCTAGCTGTCTTTATGTTAAACATAAAGAAACAGAAATTCTAAGGACAAGAGTATTCTGAATCCACCAGAAACCATAGAAGGGAATGGAATGATATATTTTAAGAATATATTTTATTTTTATATTTATATATAATATAATATAAAAAATATAATATAATATAAATATATATAAATAAAAATAAATATAATATAATATAAAATAAAATATAATAAAATATAATATAAAATAAAATATATTTATTTTAAGAATATATTTTAAGGGGCTCAAGATGAAATCCAAAATAATAAATTCTACAAATTTGTACCTAATCATCAGTGAAAAAATATTTACAATTAGAGAGATATTTGAATTATTCCTTACAAAAAACCCCAACACATGAGTAGATTATCTGATTTGCAGATACCTCAATGAATAGAAACCCAAGGAAAGTAAGTAAATGTAACTACCAGGGAATGTACAAATAGCAAAATAGATCACCACCTCTAGAGACTATTGAAAGGGAAAAAAAAAGAAATAACAGGGACCATATAGAGATTTCTTTCTAAAAGTACACAAATTGAAAGTAATATACAAAGAAATAGGAGAAATGAAGATGGAGGACCAGGCCTGAAACACTGGACTAATCCTCATAGCTTGCTCCTTCTCACTTACAGGTGAATGTGTTGTTTGTGTGACTACATTACAGAATAGGAGGGTACATAAAAGAGGAGTGGGGATGTAGAAGGTAGAGGAAAGTGAGTGATGCACTCTAATCAAGTTATCAGTAAACAGTGAAGGGAACATAATTCCTGTATTCTTTCAGTAAGAAGAGGGGCTATAGAAGGATGAGTGAGGAAGTAAAAGAAAACATTGAAATAGGAAGGAAAGAGGGAGAGATTTCAAATCAATGGGATGCATAAAGGTAGATTAAACAAAATAATTGAAAAGATAGTATTATCTTAAAAAGATAAAGAGAACAAAAACAATTCCCAATTCAAAATAAAAAGCAATACTAAGAAACACAAATGGGGGAAAATATAAACCTAAATTTTATAACTTTAAGTGTGAGAAGATTAAATAATCCAGTAAAACAAGTGAGGGATTAGATAAGAAAACAAAGCTCCACAAATTATTAATTACAAGAAAGACTTAAAAAACAGACATTTCCTTCATAAAAAATGAAAGACTGAAACATTTACTATACATCAGAGATATCTAAAAAAAGCAGGAGTTGCAATCATGCTGTCAGATAAAGCAAAAACAACAATTCACACCATAATTAGAGATAAAAGAAATTATATTGCCTTGAAAGGAACCACAGACAACAAATCAGTGTCAGTATTTAAACATATATTACAAATGCCCAAACATCTAGATTCATAAAGGAAAAATCAACTGAATTATAAGAAGACAGATCCAGTACAGTAATAGTAGGAAACTTTAATATCTCTTGCTTGGAAAATAGAGCTAAAAGATTTATATCTTCAGAGTGTGATTCCTGAACAATATACAGTTATACCTTCTTCATTGTGACTTTTCCCTTCTTGGTTTTGCTATCTTGCTGATGGGCATAAAAAAATGAAATAGTAATTTTTAAGGAGTTTGGGAGATGCCTCAGATGACATGCAAAGGCCAGTAGATGACATAGAAAAAGTTTAGAAACTCAGAAATGCATAAATATATATAGGTAAAGTATTGTGTAATATCAACATATTTTATCTTTTAATACCGTAATTCACACTTCTTCTCTGATACCAAAGAAGGGCCAAAAAATTTTACATGGATTTCCAGATTGTGAGGGTGCCACACCTCTAACCCCTACGATGTCGAAATGATAACCATATATATTACAAAAATTAATCATGTATTAGGTTACAAAGATTTTTCAGATAAATATAAAAAGGCAAAATGATTAAACATCTTTCATAGATCATACTGTAATTAAAATAGTATTTCAGTTTAGGGACCACAAAGTTCAGGGAGCACAAACAAAGCAGACCCAAATGGAGACTTTAACAACTAAATTCTAAATAATGAATGGGCCAAAAAACAAATAATAGAAACAATAGTTATGTGAAAGACTATGATGATACTTTCTCCAAATTTGTTGGACAGATAAAGCAGTCTTCAGGGGATAAAATATTATATGTTTTTAATGTTAATAAAATAGAGGAGATTTAAGAAAATATGCATTTTAAAACTAGAATCCCAACAAGTTAACCAGCATAAAAAGAGCACAAAAAGGATATATTTAAAAATTGGAAAAATGGATAAATTGGAAACCAAAAATAGAGAAATAATGAGTAAAACTAAAAGGCTGGTTCCCTGAAAAGTCTAATAAGATTGATAAACCTGTAGCTAATCTGATTTTTTAAAAGAGGAAAGAAAATCAAATCAATAAAGTTGGAAAAGAATAAGGTAAAAATCACAGCAAAACTAGAAGAAATAAAAAAAAAACAGTAAACCTTATTATGAACAGTTATGTGCTAACAAAACTAATAGTACAGAAGAAATAGATAGCCTCTAAAAATATAAAATACTCAGATCAACAGAAATTCAAATAAAGATCTTAAATAATTCAACCTCAGGAAAAGATGTATAAGTACTTTAAAAAATCTAACAAAGGGAAAAATAACCTCTTGGGTCTGATGAATTGACAGGAGAATTCTTTCTAACTTTTAAAGAAAATTAATAGAAACCCTCCACAAATTATTCTTAAAAATTGAGAAAGCACTACTCCTTTTTGTAAGACAAATATAGTACTGATAATTATACCAGGGAAGGATAAAGCAAAGAAGGAAAAATGTAGACCAATGTCATTGATGAAATCAATTTAAAATTTCAAATACTATTCTGTCAGGTTACAACAATTTATCCAAGAATCATTCATTCTGACTAAGTTGAATTTATACCAGGGTTGCAAAGATGGGTCAATGTTAGGAAACCAATCAGTATAATCATGTTAAAAACAAAAACATCAAAAACAGCACGATTAGCTCAATAAATGCATACAAATTTCTGATACACTACAACACTTATTTCTGCTAAACATCTTTCAAATATAGCCATAGAAAGATCTTTTTAAAAATATCATTAAAAATATCTATCTGAAATGAAAAGCAAACAAAAGAAATGGAGATATATTAGAAGCTTTTCCACTAAATACAGGAGTAAAGCAAGGATGCCTACTCTCCATACTTTTTCATGTGATTTTAGAAATAATCAGTAGAAATAGAAATAGCAATTTATAGAAATTGTAATAACACAAGAGAAAGAAATTAAAATGTAAAGATAGAGAAGAGATAAAACTGTCCCTTTTTGTTGATGATATGATGGTTTACTTAGAAAACACAAATCAATAATATTTCTGTATAATAATAAACTTTAAGAGGAAATCTTATTCAAAATAACTACAAAATGCATAAAATATCTGGGGGTTAGTCTTCCAAAACATGCAAATTCATCCATAGATCCAATTAAATAGTGCTTCTTAAAGAAATAAAAAATACTTTAGTTATCTGAGGAATATTCAGTGTTTATCACTGGGCCAATATAATAAAGACACTCTTTCCAAATTTAATTTATATTGTTAATGTTAAACTAACCAAACTATCAAATAGATATTTTATGGAACTTGTTAAAAAACAATTACAATTCATTTGGAGAAAAAAGATTTAGAATATCATGTGAAATTAAAAAAAATAAGGATAAATGGGGAATTATGCTTTTAGACTTCAAACTTAAGTATAAAATAGCACTCATCAAAATAATTTCATATTGGTTCAGAATAGAGAAGTAAGTAGATCAGTGGAACATACTAATAAAGGGGAAATCAGAAATTATGTAACTCAATAGCATACTGTTTTTTAAACCTGAAAATTAAAAAGAACTCCCTGTTTAATAAGAACTGAGAAAATTAGAAAGCAGTCCAGCAGAAATTCAGCTTAGACCAACTTCTTATACCATATTTCAAATAAATTCAAAATAATTTGCCTGACCTTAAAGTTAAAGATAGTACCCAAAAAATTAGAAGAGAAATAGATCATATGCCTTTGACAGCTATCGGTAGGATACATATTCTTTCCCCGCCCCCCAATTTATTTATTTTTGTCTTCAACATTCACTTCCATAAGTTTTAAATTTTCTCACCCTTCCTTTCCCAAGATGGCATGCAATCTGATATGGGCTCTGCGTATACATTCTTGTTAAACACATTTTTATATTAGTCCTGTTGCATAGAAGAATTATAGCAAAGTGGAGAAACCTGAGAAAGAAAAACAAAACAAAACAAAAAAAAGAAAATAGTCTGTTTCACTCTGCATTTTGACTCCATAGTTCTTTCTCTGGATGTGGATGACATTTTCTGTCCTGAGTCCTTTGGAATTGTTTTAGGTCCTTGCATTGCTGAGAAGGGCTAAGTCCATCAAAATCAGTCATCACACACTGTGGCTGTTTTTGTGAACAATGTTCTTCTGTTTCTGCTCACTTCACTCAGCATCAGTTCATATAAGTCTTAGTTTACACATTCTTAGCCAAGTAAGAGATAGAAACAAAATGTATTATATAAAGTAGATAATTTTGATTACATGAAATTGAGAAGCTTCTGCACAAACAAAATTAATGCATCTAGAATAAGAAGGGAAGCAGTTGAACAGGAAAAAAAATCTTTCTGTCACATTTCTCAGGTGACCATTTGGAAAAATGACAAGCCATTCCCAAATAGGTAAGTGGTCAAAGGATATAAAGAGTTCTCAAAATAATTTAAAACTACTAGCAATCACTTGAATGCTTCAAAACACTATTAATAAGAGAAAAGGAAATCAAAACAACCCTGAGATTTGACCTTATGTCTAGCAAATTGGCAAGTACTATATTCCAGACACATTAATTTTGTTTGTACAAAAGTTAGTTTCCTATTCTTTCAATAAAACCCTTTTGTCAAAAGAAGCAAAACAAACCAACACATTGCCCATTTTAGATAACATTTTCTCAGTTGTGCATCTTTATTCTGCCTTTTCTGTGCTGAATTGATGAATACTGCTTCTTGCTGTGAGATCAGAGGACTGAGTTTGAATGCCAGCTAAGCTAATTACTAGTTGTGTGACCTTAGGCAAATCATTTAACTTCTTTGAGCCTTAATTTCCTTATCTTCAAATTGAGGGAGGTTTGGATTCATTATGAGATCCCTATCAGATCTATGTCTATGAATTTCCAAAAGGATCACCCCAAAATCCTTCATAGTTAACTTTGAAATGTGATTTTGTACTTATTTATAGATTGCTTTATATTTGTATTTTACATTTTCCTCCCTCTACAAAAGACCTTCTTTCACGTGTCTTTGCATAGAGGTGACCCTGGATCTTTTATTTTTTGAAACAATGTATAGAATTTGTTATATACTTTAAATTAAAAAAAATTGTAAATTAAATTTTTTTTTGTTACATTTCTTGTTGCAAACTGTCTCTCTCCTTACCCTACACCAGAGAAGGCCACCATTTTATACAGATTTATCAATATATGTAAAATCATACTATGCATACTTCTATTTATTAGTTCTTTCTCTGGAGGTGGATAGCATTTTCCTTCATAGGTGTTTTGTGGCTGATTTGAGTATTTGTAATACTCATACCTTAGGCAAATGATTTAACTTCTTTCAGCCTCAATTTCCTTATCTTCAGATTTCAAAATTTCACAATTTTGGTCTTTCACAATTATTTTATAAGCAGTATTGCTATTACTATATATAATGTTATCTTGGTTGTGTTCGTTTCACTTTTTATTATTTCATGCAAGTCTTTGCATGTTTTTCTAAGATCATTAAGCTCATCATTTCTTATAGCCCAGTAGTATTCCATCACAATCATACGCCACAACTTGTTTATTCATTCTCCAGTTGATGGGCATCTCCTCACTTTCTAGTTTTTTTGCCACCCCAAAAAGAGCTGCTATAAATATTTTAAAACATATAGGTTCTTTACCTTTTCCCCTGATCCTAATAGTGATATTCCAGGGTCAAAGGGTATAGTTGGACATTAATTCCAAATTACTCTCCGTAGTGGTTGGATCAGTATACAGTTCCATCAACAGTGTTTTAGTGTTCCAAATTTTCTATATCCCTTTCAACATTTGTCATTTTCCTCTATATAATTTTTGCTAATCTGATAGGTATGAGATCTCAAAATTATTTTAATTTGCATTTTTCTAATAGATGATGATTTAGAATATTTTTCATATTACTATATATAATTTTGATTTCTTCATCTAATATGTTCATATCCTTTGACCATTTATCGATTAAGGAATGACTCATTCTTATAAATTTGGCAATGTTCTCTATATATTTGAGATGACCCTGAATTCTTTTTTAAAAATTTTATCTATTTACTTTTAGTTTACATCATTCAGTTCCACAATCCCTGAAGTTTCAAATTTTCTCCTCCTCCTTCTCCTCCCCCCCCACCCCCCATGGTGGCATGCAATCAAATATAGGATCTACACATAACTTCACATTAAATATTAGTCAAGTTGTAAAGGATTATAACCAGTGGAGTGAACAATGAGAAAGAAAAAACAAAACAAAACAAAAAAAGAGAGAGCAAGTAGTTTGCTTCAATCTGCATTCAGAGATGACCCTTAATTCTTAAAGGATGTGCCATTATAATGCAAGCTCCAGTAGATTCTTCCAAACTGGAAAAGATTTGAGTATAGTTCCAGCAATAGGGGTGTATCTTCTGACCACATCATCCAAATATAGATTGGTTTTACATGTAGGTCACTAGGAGGTTGGTAATTAAGTGATAAATTCTTTGGTCATTGTAGTTTATCAAGGAAAAAAATGTACAATCATGAAAGGCACCTCAAAAGCCATTTAATCAAACCCCTTATTAAAAAAAATTCCTTTAATAGCATATTCAGCTAGTAGTTGGGAGGGGGACCCACTGTATCTTGAGATAGCCCATTCTATTTTTGGATTACTCTAATTTATCTTATAATTTATCTAGTTACCTAAATTTACAAATTTATGCTTACACCAAGACAAAGTCTACCTCTCTGTAGCTTTATAGCTAATTTTGCCTTCAGGGCTAAGCAGAACATGTTGAACCCCTCTTTCACATGATGATATTTCAAATATTTAAAGATAGCTAATATATTTACCATAATTTTTCTCTTCTCTAGGCCAAATTCCTTTAACAAATACTTGTATGACATTGGTCTTTAGTCTTCTCACAATCCTGGTCACCTAACTCTGGGCGCTCTGTAGTTTACTAATGTCTTTCTAAAATGTGATGCTCAGAAATGAACATAGTACTTCAGATATGGCTTGACAAGGGCAGAGAATAAGTAAGACTTGTTGCCTCTTTTTTTCTGGATAGTCTGTCTCTCAATGTAGCCCAAAATCATGTCACTAATTTTGGCTGCCATACCCTGCACAGTAGTGCTTAGTTCTGTGTAGCACTTGGATTCCATTCTATTCAACTCAGTTCTTCAGTTGCAGAGTGGGAGTTAAAGGGTGCAAATGGTGTTTAGAATGATATTGTTTCAGTATTGCATATGAACATTAATTTAACTATTGTTTCTCCAAATGACAGATCAGCAAGCCAAAATACTAAAAGAAGAACTGAATTTTTATACTAATAGTCCTATAAATGAAACCATAAGATATAAGGGTAGTTCACAGTCTCTTCTTAGAGAGGCAAATGAAGGAGTGGGTGAAGTTTGTTTCTTTATACATTATAAACAATAAGAACAATCCTTTCATGTTCATTTTAATTTGTCCATCTTACTTTCCATCAGGCATGATTAGCATATACTCAAGGATATCATGAAGATAATTGCATAATTGCAAGATATGTAGCAACCACTATTGCACAAAATGAATAAATTCTACAAAGATTTTAATAAGATTCCCCCAAATGAAGTCAATATATACATTGATACTTAGTGACTTCTGTGAAAAGGTACACACAGGAATACTTTGGTAAGTATGTTGGAAAACATGGATTCCAGTTAAGAAATGGAAGAAGCCATTCATACCATTCAGAAGCTTCACATCTATATGTTGTGAGTGCATTTGTCAAGAGAAGATGTGGAGGACATTGGACATAGTATTAAACACTTAAAAAAATGAAATTATTATATCTTAACAAATAGGATATAACTAATTACTAATTTAGGAATTATTTTAGAATCAGCCATGGAATAATCAGTTCTTAAGTCAAAATCAACAACAAATTAGGAGAAAATATATAGGTGAAGATTTAACACTGCATATAACTCCAACTCCAAGCTGAACTATGTAGTAGCAAGCACCCCAAGCGTCCTCAGGGTGTCTGCCAACACAGGTTCTTGGATCTGCTTTGATAAAGGAAAGCAACTCAAAATGGGTTAACAAGCTTACTTTAATCAGTCAAATATGTATCATTTACCTAGTTCAGGGGAAAAAGGTCAGCACCCCGAACTTCAGAATATACAGACAGAATTATCAAGACAGAGAAACAGATCAAGTAGACAGCTTCCAAACTGTCCAACCATTATATCCATACCAAATCAACATCTGGGTTTTTCAAAGCCGGGCGGGGGGAGGGGAAGGAGGGCTCTCAACAACAGCTTCCCAGAGTCTCATCTGATCAAATCACAGAACACTTCTCAAAGTGAGCCCCAAAACAAAGCCTCAAATCAGGGTTTATATAGCCTTCTCCTGGATCAGAGAATGTAACAACCTTCTGGACCCACTGGCCAATCAAAAAGTATCTACTGAAAAACAAGCCTCCCACCCCAGGCTCCAGGTGCACTTTAGCTTACGGGCAGGGAAGATCTTAAAAATTTACATTCCCATTACAACCTATTAAAATAAGCTGTGGATCTTGAAAAATGGGAATGGCAAAAGGTCAATAATAATAATATTAATATATGATATGAATATGATAATAATAATAGTAATTACTCACATTTAAATAGCTCCTTAAGGTTTTCATAGTACTCTGTAAAGGTAAAGATATAGATTATTGATAATTATGGCTTCTTACAGTAGTTCTAGCCCTTATACATTTGACACCATAATGACAAAACCCAAAGACATCAGAAACAACTTCAGGCAGCAAATAGTTACTCTCCTTGCTAAATGGAGATCCTGGGAAGCCTAGGGTATACCTGATATAGTAAACAGACAAACAAAAACACACCTTTGGAAAACCCTGTGGGAGGACAGCAGAAAATTGTAAGTGCTGTCACCTCATAAAAGAAATGAAACATATTACTCATCAGACTTTTGGATAAATCAATTTATGAATTAGAAAGAGATAGAGCAAACTTAGGTGTAACATGGGTAATTTCTATTACATCAAATTAAAAAGTTTTTGGGCAAATAAAACAAATATCACCAAGATCAGAAGGAAATCAGAAAATTGGGAAAAAATTCTTATAGACAGTTTCTCAGATAAAAGACTCATATCAAATATATGAAGAACTTTGTCAAATTTGTAAGAATATGAGTTGCTCTCCATATGATAGTCAAAGGATTTGAACAGGGAATTTTCCAGTGAAGAAAACAAAGCACTTTATAGTCATATGAAAAATAAATCATCATTGATTAGGGAAGTGCAAATTAAAACAGGAGGGAGAAGAAAAAAAATAAGGGAAAAAAGGAAAAAAAATTTACATGATAATTTTTATCATATATTTAAAAGGAATAGCAAGTTATATATAATAAATTTGCAGTTTCATGTGCAATCATCTTTTTATTTTACTGTATTATGGAAATGTTTGTTTTGTTCCATAAATTAAAAATAAAATAAATAAATGTGGAAAAAATAGAGGGGAAATTGAACCTAAAAAAAGCTTACCATTAGATACAGCTAAGCCAGATTGATCCAAGAGCATTTATATGTAAAACTGGAAGGGTAACAATTGGTAAAAAATGAAACTGATTTGTCAGTATTTTTCTTGCAGTCTAGTCTTGACAGTGGAATGTTTATACTCATCAGCTCTATAGCTAATGTCCTGAATGAAGAAATGGAAATAGAACTAAAGAAAATGAAGTTGGACCAAATCAAGCAACCAACAGAAGAGATTTCTGTTGGAAGTGACAAAATTTTGAAAGCACTGAGGGTTAATTTTTAAGAGACATTCCAAAGAGATGGAAATACCAACCACTAGAAAAAGTCAGACAGTATTGTTACCTAGAAGGGTTTTTGAGAAAATATCAGCAACTATTGACCCACACGCATACTTTCTTATCCCTAACTATGAGAATTTGTTAAACATTTATCAAGGGTATCTAAAATATGAGAATAGAATAGTCAGCCTGTCACAAATGATATTTTATGGCAGATGAGAACTTCAGCCACGAAATTGACTGAAAGGTATAGAAAAAGCAAGATCCTACAAGATTTGTTAATGGCAACAGTTTTTATCTTAAGGCTGTACTCCAATAAAATGTGGCCTCTATACATAGTAATAGATGTAATTGCAGAAATAGTTTTCTTTAATGGCCCTCTGATTATCAACATTAAGTGAGAAATAAAATACTGTTATGGAATATGTTTTGTGTAGAGACCAAAATGCAGAAGGGATTCCTTAGATATCAGGAGGTAGTCCATATGCTCTTCTTTATTTTTTAAAATTTATTTTTATAATTTTTTGCTTGTTTTTTGTTTGTTTTTGTTTTTTTTCTTTTTAAAATTTTTTTAGTTTACGTCATTCATTTCCACAAGATTTTGAGTTACAAATTTTCTCCCCATTTTCCCCCTACCTACCACCCCAAAATAGTGATCCCACTGAATATCCTCCCCCAATCTATTCTCTTCCATATCTTCCCCCATGCCCCCTCTGACTTTCCAGTAGGGCATGGTGGATCTCTATGCCCCAGTGCCTGTATATCTTATTTCCCATTTACATGTAAAATAATA
>NW_027187358.1:19796435-19798949 GCF_028583685.1 Petaurus breviceps papuanus
AATAATAATATATATTTTTAAACATTTGATTTTAAAACTTTGAATTCATATTCTTTCCCTTCCTTGTCACCCACCCTTACTGGGAAGATAAGCAATTCAATATAGGTTGTACATGTGTAGCTAAGCAAAACATTTTCCTAGTGGATATATTGTGAAAGACTGACTGTATTTCCCTACATCCTATCCCACCCCCCACTTGTTCTATTCTCTACATGAATCCTGTCCCTTTTCAAAAGTGGGTGCTTCCAACTTTCCTTCCCCAAGCCTACCCTCCCTTCCATCATCCCCCCTCTCATCCCCTTCCCCTCTTCTCTCCTGTAGGGTGAGATATCCTATTTTATGTGTATGTCATTCCCTCCCTAAGCCAAATTCATTGAGAATAAGGTTGACCCATTCCCTTTTGCCTTCCTGTTCTTCCCCTCCATCGTAACCATTTTCCCTTACCTCTTCTATATGAGATAGTTTATCCCATTCTGTCTCTCCCCATCTCCTCTCATTATATTCCTCTCTCACCTTTAAATTTCACCTTTTAAATATCATCCCTTCCTATTTAATTGACCCTGTGCCCTCTATTTATATCTGTACACATATATACACACATTCACATATGTATTCATATGCCCATATACCCTCCTATATAGACATATATATGTATGTATTCCTGTATATATACAGGAATACAGGAATTCAGAGGGAAAGGAATATATATATCGTATTTCCCCGATAATAAGACCTATCCCAAAAATAAGCCCCTCCCCTTACTGTGTAAGATTCCTCTAAAATAAGCCCTCCCCCGAAAATAAGCCCTATTGAGATTGCTACTGTAGTGAAGGTGATCCCCTGCGCTACACGCTACATTACGGTACCCTCTGTATGCACTGCCCCCCCCCCCGGGTGAAACGCATGCCGCGCTTCGAGCTGCATCCAATCAGAGCTGCAGCAGTGAGCGCGTCATCCTGTTCTCCCCCAGTGATTTGCTTGCTGGCGCCATTGAGAGCAGTGCCGCGGAGGAGAGCTGAGGCAGGACAACATAAGCCCTCCCCTGAAAATAAGCCCTCTGGTGTTTTTCTTTCAAAAAAAAAATAATAAGACAGTGTCTTATTATTGGGGAAACACGGTATATATTCCTTTCCCTCTGAATCCTTTCCTGATCCTTCCCACTGCTAGTGCCTTCCTTCATTTCATATATATTCTGAACATAATTGATACAATGGAAGGAAAATTTTGTACTATGTTTTAGACACAAGTCTACTAAAGACAAATTAATTAATTCTAAGTATCGCTTCTTAGAGAAAGTCAAAAGGGAAAGAAGTCCATTCTGCATTTCAAAATTTCTCTATCCAAGTCATTTTCAAGTTAAAATGTATAGCATTTAAGGACAAAGACAAATTCTACAATGAAGATCAAAGAGGCATCAAGTCTAGGCAATAGTTTTCATTTATCAAATAGAAAATATTCATTTAATTTTTACTGCACTCTGACAAGTCATTTCCCTAAAATCTTTCAATATCTAATCTCTTGTAAGCATTTTCCTTTCTTTTTGGTCAAAGGTCAGCAGAAGAAATTAATCACTTGAATGAATATATCCCATTCTAGGTATCATTATCAAGTATTAGCAGCCCTTTTCTGTGTCTTTATTCCAAAATTATAGTGCAAAAACCTTGTGTACATAGAACATAACAATCTAATGAAATAAAATATAAAACATGAAGCAAAAATTATTACCAACCTAATAAATTAATACAGTTGTGTACATCTCTAAATTGTCTACACAGAAAAACATTCCATGCTTGTATCTCTAAGTTTTGCTTTTCTATTCTGCTTACAGTTTAGAATAATTACTACTTTAAACACATAGGTATAAAATATGCTGCCATTACTGTCCATAATACAGATTATCCCCATTTGATTCTCCCCTCTGCAGAAGATTGCTTCCATTATAATACCTTCTTTCTCATTAATCTTTAGTCTCTCCCTGCTTACTACTGTCTTCTTCCCTGCTGCTTGAAAACATGGCTATTCTTTTGTCTATTGGTTATAGGCCGAGTTGCTTTTTCAGATGTTTTAGTGTCTAGTATCTTTATATTTTTCTTACTGTATTTTTAAATTCAGCTTCAAGATTTGTGTCAAGTTAAGCTACATTTAAGTCTTCTTTTCCCCAGTTGCTGACTTTGATTAACCAAGAATAATTCTTGTAAACTACAGACTTGCAATTTTTTGTATTGTTACAGTTTTTCACTTTCTTTATAAAACTTATTTCTTTACCTTCTACTTCACTGCTTTCAAATGTTCCAATTATTTTGCTAGTTCTGTATATTTTTCTCCACTGAATCTATCACCGAACTAGCAGTTTTCTTATGCATCTCAAATACATTGCATAAATTCACTCCTGGGAGGTCAGAGATGAAATTTCCAGATTTATTGACACAATCTATCTTTCCTCTCTCTCTCTCTCTCTCTCTCTCTCTCTCTCTCTCTCTCTCTCTCTCTCTCTCTCTCTCTCTCTCTCTCTCT